>NW_024582074.1:0-52979 GCF_017639235.1 Corvus kubaryi
GGCGGCCCACACCGCCGTGCCCGGGGCCGCCGGGCCGCAGCCCCCCGGCGCGGCGGCGGGCGGGCGCCGCGGGAGCATCGCCCCCGGCGGCGCGGACGGCGAGGTTGGCGGCGGCGTTCCGGGGGCGACGGTGGGGGAGGCCTGGCTCCCGAGGCTCCCAGGAAAGGAGCTGCGTGCCTCCGAGAGCAGAGCCGGGAAGGCGAGCACCCCTGCCCCGCGGGGTGACCCACCTGTCCACACGTGTACCCCTCAGAGAGTTCCTCCGCGCCGCAATCGGGATCCAGCATGCTGTGGGAGTCGTGGCCCACCTGAGTACTCTGCCTGTGTGCTCAGCCTACCAACACTGGCCCCATAGGTCAGCACCTATAGGTCTGATCACTATAACAGAGAGGATTCAAAGTCTTGATCTGGATTTCACAGAGTTCAGGATAGGAGGCTGGGCTGCTGCATGCCTGACATAGCTCACAGAAATTTTGATGCAGCCTTTGAAATGGATGTAGAAGTTTTGCTAGGGGACGCCATGAAAGGATATAAAAATGAAGAAGTTTGTACCTAAAAAGGTGATTACTTCTTTGTAATCAAACATAGGTAATTAAGTGGCAACAGGTGATTCAATAACGATGTTCTGTTTAAAAACAGAAAGAGATAATGTCATCAAAGCAGACATATGTTTCCAATGGGGAAAGGTCCCAGTTGCTTCTTGCTCATCCTCAGACACTGATTGTGCCTCACTGCCAGACTTGGATACCTCAGCAGTTTATCTACCCAGAAAGATGAAGGTGTGATTATCGCATAATAAGCTTACTCATGCTCACTCTGCTCTTGCTGGCACATGCACAGCAGTTACTATGTGATGACAGTCTTCTCTGCAACAATCCAAGTGCAACTTCTCTGCAGCCTGGGGTCCCACTGCAGCCTGTGCCCCCACCTCTACAGATACATGTGCTGGTCATGGAAAGAGGAAGATGCTGCAGCCCCCGCTCAGTGTGCTCCATCTCCTAAGCTGTGCTATTAGCACCAGATGCACAGCAGCCATGTGCAATTCCTGCAGAAGGTGCCCTCCATCCATCCTCAGGATGGCAGAGAGCAGAAGAGGCTAGCCTCTCTGCCCCTCTCCCACTTAGGACTCTTGGCAGCAGCTGTTGTGGTGGCTAAATGGGCTGTTGAAGGGGTTCATGGCAAGAACGTTTGTCAAGCACTAACTTTCCACTCAAACCTGCAGCATCATTTCAGCTCCTAATTATAGCCAAGCTACCTTTTGGGGTTTTGTTGTGGGCTGTTTTTTACTTCAGAACAGGCTGCTCCTGTTTGTTATCAGCAGTGCAGAATCACTAGTCATGGCTGGATGAACAGGAGTCCTGGCTTTCCCTACTGCATCTGCATTGCTGGAGCCATAGCTGCTACAGGGGTCATTCTGCCAGGAATCTCAGAGGTAGCAGGAGGCTGAAATGAACATTTCTCAATAGCTCCACGTCTTGGGAAGTTAATTCCATCAGGAGGTAACACTGCTTCTAGAGAAGCTGCCATTTTTGGAGTTACAGCTGGTGCTGATGAGGCATTGTTGTGAGAAAAGTCCCACAGATAAGATTCCTCTTTAGTCTGACTAACAGTGCCCTCACCCTCCTTGGGGTCTTTTGAGCTATTCCTGAGGACTGTAGTGCCATTTCTGTCTACAGGTAGGTTGTAGCTCCTTGCCTCAATCAACTGAGCATTGCAGAATTTGGAGCATATGCCTCATTAGTGAGAAGGGACTCCCTAGTGCAGGTGTGATTCACCACTTTGGAGAGCATGTCAGGGATCAGGGCATGAAACAGCTTGACTAACAGAGGCAATAACAATGCAGGCAGGGGCCATGTTACAGAACTGAGTAACGAAACAGCAGCAACAGCTGAAAAAACTGTAATGGGACAGAGTGAGGGCACAAAGCAGAAACCTCGCTGTCCACAACACCTGTATCTGGGTTTCAGCTGGGAACAAACCCCAGCTGTTGAGAGAATCTGGAGTGCATCCTCCCACAAATTCCTTTTGGAGGTTCTTCATGTATCTCTTTTTCTAGACAAATTAATCTTGGGATCCCAGTGGCTGCATAGCATCCACTGCATACTAAAGAGCTAGTTATTCTGGAGCCAAATGCTAGGGAACAACAGTGCCCCACTGCACGAGAAGCACATTAATTCCAGCATGCCTGAGCAGCGAGATGTGCAGGGACATCTCTCCAGAGATAGCGTGGCTCCTCTTCCATCTGGCAGCACAAAAGAGGACAGGCCTGAATCCTCAAGACATGAAGATTATATTATGTAACATGCATGCTGCCTGCTTCCCAAGACAGAGCTAAGTTAAACTATCTGTGTGATTCAACCCAAGGCCAAGTCAGAGAGGAGCTGCACTTCCCTCCCGAACCTGGGGGATTCTGGAGCAAGTGAGTAGCCTGAGGCTGGTGGGGGAAGGTAGATCCCATTCCAGCATGCAATGACAAACAGCACTGCCTGCAAGTGTAAAATCATGGCTGTGTAAAATCTGTAAGAGTGCTTATCATAAAGCATGCCCGTGAGCAAATGCACAAGCATTTTTGGGGGAAGGGTTTGGTCAATCCTTTTTTACTTCACCTGTGCATAGAGAAAATTTTTTACAAAAATGGGAATACAGTTAAAACAAATAAGGGCTGCATTGCCTGCCCTGAATTCAGGAGAGTGTATTTCCATTTCACATAAAGGCCTAGAAAAGGAGTTCAAGAGTAAAATGTGTGAGTACTGCCCATAAAAAAGTCTTCAGCAAGCTGTTGATGGGAAGGCACAAAATGTCTGTGATGCTTTGCAGCAGTCCTCTTGGTTCTAGTTTCTTAGTCTGTATTATTTCTCTCACCTGCATTTTCAAGAACATAATCATCTAGGGTAAGTATGATATCATACAAACAATTTACTAAAGTAAACTAAATTCTAAGCTGGTCTGGGCTGAGAATCAGGATACTAATCAGGAATCTGTCCTGTAACAGAAGATTAACTGCCTAGCACTTGTTTATGGCCTTTTCCCTCCGTTGCTTTTAGAGGGTTTCAGAAACACATCATGTGTCAATAGTCATATAGCCAAGTGTTGGTCTTCAGGCATATTGTATTTGGACAGGCATGTGTCTCCACCAGAGGAAGCAAAAAGCACTGACAGCTGGAGATTCTGTTTGCTTGAAGACTTGGTATTGCTCTCCAAGTTTTTCTCCACAGGAGAGGAATAATCCTGACAGTATTACAAAGGCATTATTGTTCGAGCTGTAATCCCTGTGCTCAAATCCACCCTTCAGGTTACTTGCATACTGATTGCAAAGAGAGAACTTCCCTTTGTATTTGTCAGGACAGTAGCAGATAGATTGGTTGTCACTGTTTTCTATGGTCAAATAGCATTGAAGGTGGAAAGGCTGCAGCATGATCCTGTAATAAGCCTACAGGAATGGGAAAGGAGGATGAAGGGCAATGGAACAAAAATAACAGTCTACAAGAGAAATGGATGAATGACAGGAAAAACACAGTTGTAGAAGAGACAGATGATGGAAAAATAAGGGGCAGAAGAAGTGTTTAGGGACAAAGGTGAAGCTCCCTATACATTATAATGTAAATATACAGGACTGGCCAGAGGGCCAGGCTGTGCCCACAAAGTTTGCAGTGGGAAAAACAGGTAAGTGCAATCATCAGTGTGGAAGAGGGGACTTGTTTCCAAGGAGAAGCAACAAACTTTTTCACTGTGATGCTTTGTGAGGGCACAGACCTGGGTTTGCCTTTACAGCTCCATGTTGTTGGCACATAAGATACCAGTTAGAGAAGGAGACCACATTTCATGCAGAGATGATGCCCCAACCCTTTCTTAGCTTGTAAAACCAAACAGCATGAAAGAAGATGTAACAGAAATTCTGCTTTTCAATGGGACAGATACAACTGGGCTCCCTGAGCTACCATGTGTGGCCTAACTTTAGCCAGACTCCTATGAAGGGATCCAGCCTCCCATACTCCAGGCATGTAACAAAAGTAAATAATTTTCCTGGAATTACTCCTCACCCTACCTCCTTCCTACACACCCTTTTTGAGTCTCAGTTCACACAGCTAGGAATGCAATTAATTAAGCTGGCTCAGCTTTGCAGTTTGCCATGGCTAGCAAATGTCACCTCTTTCATATCAGACATCTCTGTTGCCAAACTACAGTCAACTTCACTGTCCCATCTCTGTAGAAAGCACTGTTGTGCAAGTGGAGGTGAACCACAAGGAAGGCAGGAAGAGGACATTAAAGGAGAGGTCTGAGTACAGGTTCTAGGAAAAAAAAAAACCCCAAACATCTGAAAATCACTGAAGCAAAACTGATGTGGTTTTGACAGTGGCAGTGGTCTCTCTCTCCATTTGACAGTCTCAAGGCATAAAATGATAATGTGACAAATAGTAAATAACAAAGGAATGCTCAGTTGGTCAGCTTGTCTTTGGCTTACACTGAGAGCAACAATTAACTTAGGAGGGAGAAAATTAAATAACTTCATAAATTTCCACTTCTCAGAAGACCTGAGCAAAGCTCTTTGGTAAGATCGAAGCTTTTCACAAGCTCATGCAGATGTTTTACAAGCACAATAAACTATGTACATGATGGAGTTATCCCTTGCTGAAATGTGACCTGGACTACAGGATTATGGCTGCTTTTCAGAGAGACAGGTGGACGCTTCAGCTGCATTAAAAAGGATCCCTGATTATCAGGTAAAAAGCCTGCTTCTTTTTTTTTTTTTTTTTCCAACTAGGAACATTTAATCTTTGCCAGATAAAAAAAAAAGAAGAAAAAAGGTTATTTATCAACTGCCTAACGAATTAGGTCAGGGAATGGAAAGAGAGCAGCACTGAAGACCAGATACTTGCAATATGGGTTGGAAGTAGTTTAGGGACAAATTGTTATTGCTTGCTCATTGCCTGGCAGCCTGATCTCAGACCAGTCTCCTGGCAAAGAAGACCTCTTGTATTTATTTTGGGAGAGGGTTATTTTCCAGTGGGAAGAGTATTAAGGTGTATCAAGATTATCATACATCAGTCCTCATATTTTATGCTGCCACTTTTGATGCACCTGGGAAATCAGAATAAAAGTAGGTGCTGCTTTCATCCCTTGACTCTTTCAACACCAGCAACTAAAATATGAGCTGAACAACTCAATATGTTATGGAACAACTCAGTTATACAACATAAACTCAGTTATACAACAGACAGGCAAGAGTATGAAATAACTATAGTGAGTTGAAATTCATTTGGGATCAACTGGAGTGAATCACTCATTATCTCCAGGGCAGCTGTTCTCTCTCTGTAGAGCTGCTCTCTCTCAAATGTTTTATTTAATGAACATTGATACTGGTACATAACCAGCACAGTTATAAGTAGAATGCAGCTCCAGGGGGAGAGAGGGTTCTGCACATCTGGTTTATAACCAGAAAGCAAGCTGTAACAAAGGAACCTGAGTTACAAAATGTGGTCAGGTTTCCGTTAGCAGACAGTAGCCTCTTTCAGATGACAAATAGCCCGAGGATGCCAGTGGAGGAAGGACACCTTGTTTCAGCAGCAGCTGAAACAGCTCCTGTGCAAGCATGCCCACCTCCCTGCTGCGCCAGCAGGCTCATGGAGGGAGAGGGGCAAGATGCTGCTACCAGTCACACTGGCACAAGAAACTAGACAAAGGCACTGAGAATTCCTTATCTTGGAGATCTAAATTTTTTTTTCAATAATTAAATAAAAGACCTGATGTCCTGAACAAAATTACAGCTTATCACCCTGCCTAAATTACTTTTCAATTTCAGATAAAGCATTTTGTCAACTGTACAAATAAGTTCATTGCAAAATGCTTTGTATTCCTCATTTCAGAGGGGTGCTGTGTTTTGGTAGTGGATCTAACAACATCTCATTAATACAATTATCAAGTTATATTGAACAATGTAGGTTTTTAGTTATTTCCAACAATTCCTTTAAACATCTAAAGAAGCATTTCTATTTCATAATTATTAAAGGATCAAGTTAACTCATACAGAACAAGTAGTTTTATCTGTGCAATGGCAAAAAATCAGCTTGGCAGTTTTCAGGTTGTCAGCATACACCAGTGTGTAAGCAGGGAACTGGTGTCAAAAGATGAGTTAATGACCATCGTGACTGCCCATGATTTTGCTTGAGACACAAATAATAAATCCTGGTATTTTTCCCCCCAGTGAAGAGTTCCTACAGGGATTTCAACTTTACTGCACTATGGCTTAGTTCCTTTCCATGTGAAGTGCAGGCAGTAACACCCGCTTTCCAAAGGGGTTCTCAGGCTTTTGGATTTAAGAGTCTCTGTTCAGATACAAAGGAGAAAGTGTTGCAGGCTTCTAAAAATCTTTCAACATAGCATGTACAGAAGCTGGAGGAAGCAGAAATCTGCCTCTGGATATGACTTCTAAATGCAAACTGTGGACTTATGCTGTAATGTCCTTTGCCTTTTGAGGCGGGTTTTAAGGAGATGTTAATATTTGCTGTCTGAAGCCCAAGTTTACATCTCTCTTTTATCTCCTTATTAATAACATCAAACTGGTTTAAAACTGTGTTTCCTGCATTTGTTTACTGGAAAGGCTCTCACTTTGGGCTGTCTTTACACTCTGGGCTTTGTTCAATCTGAACAATAGATGTCTGAGTTGAATCAATCCCCTGAAAAACATGTCCTTAAGTAAACATGAAGGGTTCATATTCTAAATATGCCAGTTTTAGTGTGAAGGCTCACTCCTAGTCTTTACTAAAATATATAAACATTGGGAAGAGCTGGCAATTGCCTAAAATAGCTGAATCGGTGTAAGAGGAATGTTCATTTACAATGAATTAACATCTTAAAAACCATAATTCAAAAATTTATTATTGATTAGCAAAAACATCTCTCCTTTACTCCTTTTCAGTAACTTTCTGGGATATCCACTGTCAAGAAACAAGTAGTTGTCAGTTTCCAGGTGCTCTCATCTATTTACCCAGCTGAGGAAAACCTAAGGCATAGTAGGATCTTATCAACACTGGCACTTTATGAAATGTCTTAATTACCTCAATTTATTATAGCTTCTTTCACTTTCCAGATGATTTAGAGCTGCAAACAAGGCTCCCAGAAGACTTTATAGAGACTCTGCTCATGACACCACTTAAATATGTACGTGACAGTAAGTGATACTCTTTCTAATAATATCAAATATTTTAAAATATACATTGTCTGAGCTTAGACATTTGAAACATATTGTTAATTTCCAATGGGTTTATGCATTAAAGGCGTGAGGACTAATGACAGACTAGGCAGATCAAACAGAGGTTTTTCCTGACACTCCAGCTCTGAAGGACTCAAATGTGGATAAGACTCTTATGTAAGACAGGCTTTTGGATATCACTGAAGTGCTTTACAATTAAGATTGAATATTAATAAAAGACTTAAACTGAAAACCTCCAGCTATTAGAAGGATTAGAACTTTGCAGTGGGCTAGGGGAATACATATGATGTCAAAGCCATTTTCTTGGTTGGGATCAAAGGCAGAAAAGGCTGTGGCAGAAACATCTTAGAAGAAGGGGAATAGGGCTGCAGCATCACATAACAATTATTATTATTATTATTATTATTATTAGCAACTACTTGTGCAGAAGAAAAAGGACAAAACTTAGGAGTGCAGCCTAGAGACCCTTGCTCAGAAATGTACCCTCTGACAGAAGGTATCTGCACAAGAGGGGAAAAGCATCCGCACATTTACACCCCTGTGGCTGTACTGGCTGTCCTGGGAAGAGCATGTGAGAACGGAATTCCCACTCAGTGCTTTTGTCATTCAGTGGCGATATCAGCTCCTCGCACCAGAGCAGTGGCCAAGAGGAATGAGCATGGATGTTTACAGGGCTCAATGCTACATAAACTGAGGTTTATTAGATTTATTTTCTGGAGATTGATTCTATTTTCCAAAAACAGTATCACAAGGAAGTACCCTAAAGGGTATTTATTTTGAGAGCCCAGGCCATGTCTCTGTGATTCTCATGGGAACAATTGTTCTGATAGATCTTCTACCGAAATATTAGGTTGTAATACACTGTAATCAGGTGAATAGTATTGGCTGCATTTTGAATATATTTCTTACTTACAAGGTATCCTCCTCTTGGAAAAACCTGGAGACTGACCCCCTCTGCCAATGTGTCATTCCCACATCATGACTTCTACGGCAGGGACTGCCTGTAGTATGTTCCCTCCCAAGGCATAGCCTTGGCCACTGTAACTGTAAATGATTCAGTCGCCCAGGCTCAGGAGCGGGTACGTGGCAAAAGTCTTCATTGGGTTAAGTAGAGACAGCTGGAAATGCGTCACTAATAAGGAATAACTTTGAGAGCAGTTTGTGTGCACAGGGATTAAGGAATGCCATATGGTATCAGGAATAAAAAGATGCCAAGCAGTGTAACTTCAATGGAAAAGAAGAAGCTACCGAGATGTCCAGAAGAGCTGAAAAAGTCTGGAAATATAGAAGGCAATTGGGAAAACATAAATTGTATGTGTATGTGCTATAAATCCATGTTTATCTAAAAGTCATGTATGCCAGTAAAAAGGAAGACAATCAGAAGCTTTATTTTTCTTAATACTCAGTTTGATGCATTTGAAATGTTTAAGAGGTTCTAGTCAATTCTGGCAGTGAAAACTCCTTAGAAATCCATATACACTATGAGAGTGCACTTCATGTAAAAATTAAATGTAAAGATTTATTTTCTTTAGGCAAATATAAAAATAAAGAAAGTGAGGGTGAAGAAATGCATGTGCCTGGCTGATTCTTACCTTTTCAAAGATTACCAAGGGGTGTCTCTCCTGAGATTTTTTCAGAAAATACAAATTAAGGTCTGTCCTCTTAATAGGGAATTGATTCACTCTCAAAATTTTCAAAGCTGTTAGAAGGTCAAAGAACCAGCCTCTGGCAGTCATCCAGTGCAGAATGAAGTGCAAGTCAGATCTAAACTCCATGAAAACACAAAATACGCCATACAAGAGATCTGAGAGATGTAAGCACATTTAGCTCAAAGATCAAATCATGGAGAACCACACATGCTCTATGATAATAACCAGGATGGACCGAGAAAAGATTTGGCATGCAGAAGAAGGCACCAGAAATGTCATGGATCAGCTCTGCACATTTTGCCAGCAGCAGCAGAGCTTGCACAACACGGATGAGACCTCTGCAGTGCCACCTCCAGTGATCTGTTCATAGGGGGAAAGTGCAGTGTTGCAGCAGGAAATGAATATGCTATCAGCTTTAAAGGAAATGAAACATTTATTAAATTGGGCAATGGCACACAAGTACCATGCTAGATGCAGTCTTATGTGCAATTAAAAAGTAAAGTAACAAATAGAGCAAGGGATATCCAGGTAAAATTCAGAGATTATACTGATAAACCTGTCACTATTAAAGGATTATAGAGACTAGATATATGAGTAAATAGGAGACTGAAAAACATTTAAGGGTAGTGGCAAGAGTATTGTTTACTGTGCCAGAGGCACAGCAAGCCCTAGACTTGAGCAAATGGCAGCACAGGTAGGAAAGTTGATACAACACGGAAGGCAAAGAAAAGCTCGATACTGATTTTCCAGCTGAACACATCAGTTGTATCTCTAAGACTTTCCAGTGACAGAAAGGCTTATTGGTCTCAGTCACCAACTAAGTAAAAAAGACAAGTGACAGAGAAAACCCAACATGCTGCTTTCTCTGTGGTATTGACGCCATATTCTGTCACTGTGGATAACTTCCAGTCTCCATTATCCTCACTTCAACGATGTGGTGAAAATCACTATTAAAATAAGTTATCATTTATTGGCAAATCCTCATGATAAAACTTTGCAGTCAGATGGTAATATGTATTTAATATCAGATAATTTGATCTGAAGCAAGTAAATCCAAATTACTCACAATGAATTAAAATTCTAATTGATCCTTAGGAAACTGTTGGTTAGATTTATTTCTTTCTTACAATCTAAAGATACGTAAAAGGAGACTTGCCTGTACCATTGCTGTAATAATTAGCTGAAGCTTTCAGGCCAGTAGTATCTATTGGTCCATAAATCAGTGCCCTATTCTACCTAACAGACTTTGCATCATTTTATTAATAAAGTTCAGAAGTTCATTACCACTTCAATTTACTATACCTGGCTTGAAATCTTGAGGATTATTGACATAGTAGAAATAAAAATACAATTACAGGCAAGACTATGTTAACCAGATAGATAATTCTTGAAATACTATTACAGTATTTACAACTAAAACTTCAACACATACTTTATGTATAATTTTGAGTATTTATAATGCAAGCTAAGAGTCTCTGATGCAACATATTAGAAAACAACACTAATTATTTATTATAATTATATTTATAATTATACAGACTTTTCATCTGTAGACAATGTATTTAACAAAATAAAAAATGAGAATTAGAACACTTATACTGAAAAAAACTGAAGTTAGAGGAACTGGGAGTTTGAAATAATATAAAGAGATAAATAAAAAGGAACAAACTCAGAAGTTACATCTTGTAGTCCTCAGATCCACCAGCTTTACAAGCATGACACAATACATGTCATCATTTATGACGATCAATAAGCAAATACTCACAGGAGGCTGTGAACACAGGAGGTGTTCCTAGAAGATAGGTATATGCTGTAGAAGAGCACAGAATACATTTCCAATTCCAGGAACAGGAATTTTTGCCTTGACTGACAAAGTGACAGCTTGGGAGCAGTTATAATAAGTTGAAACAACTTAATCTAGATGTGGTATCACCAAGTGGGCTTAGCACACCCTAACAACAGTAGTTTTATACATTGACAGACATAATCAACTTTATGCTACACTCTAAATTCTTCAGAGAATAATGAGGATATTTAGCTTTTATTAGTTATAAGTCC
Organism: Corvus kubaryi; assembly: GCF_017639235.1. Lineage (NCBI taxonomy): Eukaryota > Metazoa > Chordata > Aves > Passeriformes > Corvidae > Corvus > Corvus kubaryi. Next base: position 10,918 of record NW_024582074.1, read on the forward strand.
TTATTAGAGCTGTGTAATGTAGAGCGATTGTTTTGTTAATTTTGATGATGATGATCTGGTTTGAATAGAAGGGTGAGATACTGAGCATTTAAATAGTTTAGCCTCCCAGACACAGGAACTCTGTGGAAGAAGCCCAGGAGAAACACATGTTCGTTGAGCAGCTGAAATTCTGACTGATTACTGAATGTTATGCAAGCAGAGCCCCTGCACAGCTCCCTGCAGTGATTTCTGCTGGCAAGAGAGCCTGGAAATTGTAATAAAAAGCAACACTTGTCCATTATAATGGCAGTAGGGTGAACTGTACACATGTTCAAACAAGATGACAATGCTAAACACTACTGATTACCCAGATAATGCTTCAGTCACAAACCCCATCCCTCAGCCTGTGGTGTTGTCTCACTCCCAGTGAAAACTGGGGAGTATGAAAGTTTTTCCACAGTTATTCCCCCCAAAGCAGTGCTATTCCTGGAAGCACAGGATGGTCATAATTTCTGAATCCCCACTTGCTGCAGAAACACTGATCTGGAACACTGCATCCTGTACCACTTGGAACAGCAAATGTTTTACAGGTCCACCTGTGACCCAAGAGCCAGGAGGACAGCATGGGAGGAATCATCATCAAGAAAGCCCTTAATGAAGAAATGAAATACGTCTCCCTTGGAGAGGAGGCTTACTGGAGTGTAACGAAAACAAGCCCCATCCCTCCTCACCAGTGCGCACATACACACGCGCCAAAGGCTTTTGCAAAGCCACAGGAACAGAAATAATTTTGTTTGAATCCATCAAGCATTAAAATCCATTCACTGAGGGATTGAAGTGAAAAATGAGCTGGAGACAGGAATTAGAAGCTCACCGCCTGGACTGTCAAAAGGGATTTTCTCCAGATAGAAAACAAGCAATTGGAAATGCAGGGAAGTAAATCCTTTCAGGCTCTGATATGTATGTGCACTCTTCATTTCCCCTCCCAACCCTCTTGGTTCTGGGTTCATGAAGTCAAACCTGTACACACCTCCTTGTGCACTCTCTGGCTATATTGACCGTCCTTGGGATCCCCTTCCAGGGGCCTGCTCAAGAATGTTGCAAGCCTCAGGCCAAGTGAAGTGATGACATACCCCAGGGGAGCCAGCTGCACTTTCATACTCATGTACTCATGGCTACCTAAAGTGCCAAAGGGAAGACAGGGCAGCTGCTGAAAGGATAGACCAACAGCTCTAAGAACCATTTTATCTACTGTGTAAAATTTGTTGAAGAAGAGGAGCAAAGTTGACCGTCTAGTTATAATCACTTATGAGTTATAAGCACCTTAGTTTACCCCTCAAAAAAACCCCCCCCAAAACACTGCACCTCATGTTCCTGAAATATGGTCTCTTTTTCTCAAGACCAGTACAAATATCTCTGCACCAGTTACATTTTGTTGATGTTTCAGAGGTTTATTTGCAACCGTAAAAGCCAAATGTCTATTTCTCCCAAAATGAGACATTACAGAAAATAATGCGGCAGCTAGGAAGAGTTTGGACTACTGTGCAGAGGCAACCTCCAGTCCAGGTCATGAGGTACATGTCACATATCTCTGCAGTCTTATAGCTGGACTTCAAGAAATAAATTATCATTGCAGCACTGTTTGGTTTATGCAAGGTAGACTTCCCCTTTAGCTGGTTGCCAAAGCTGAAGGCAAGAATTATTTATAGCAAAGCTTCTGTATGAAGATAATCAACATAACCCACTGTAGAAAGGCTAGTATAGCATTGGGTCCATAGCATAGGGATGTAGGGCAGCCAAAAGAGAGACCACCAAGGAAACCTATTTGGATCTACCAAATGGCCTTAACACAGAGTGTTTACACTGATCAAACTGTGCAACACCTGCACACTGCTGAGCCAATTGTCTACTGAATAAAGAATGGAGAGGAAGAAGGAAGTAAAGAGGGAAAAAAGAGAAGATGAAGGGCCAGATATGCAGCATTTAAACTATGGGAAGAAGCAACAGACTGACAGGAGATAAGGAACCATCTAACTGCAGCCCAGTTCTAGACACGCATGCAAATTGGTTTAATAGGACAGTGGTAGAACAAGGTAAGCATTCATGTAACAGGATCCCTGGTGCTTTGCGGCTTTGAATTCAAAAGCCAGTTATAAAACAGACAACTTGAAGAAGTTTAATTTGACATAAAATTTTTATGTGTGCTAATATGCTTCAAGATAAAGTCCACAGTTACCTAGATACAAAGATGTATGAGTTTGTAGTAAATATTTTCTTTAACACATGCTGTCCTCTACTGTTGTGTAAAATACTTTCCTATTGTACTGTGACTCTGATAATAACACTACCACTCAGGTGGTGTTTCATCGCTATAGATCACACTGTGCTTAACCCAGGGGGTATCATTATCTCTGTTTCACATGTGGAGTCATGGAAGCACCTAAAGATGAAATGAGTCCACAGCAAAATAAGGAAACTACAGTTTTATAGCGTTAGCTTGTATAGAAGAGAAACCTCAAGAAGTTTAAATGGGATTTGCTGGCAGCATAAAGCCTGTTTGAAAACACCCATGACAAGAGCTCATCTCAGTGGTGAGCCAGGGATAAACACGGACAAATAAAAGATAGAGGTGATAATGCTATGGTCATGAGTCAGAGAGAATCAGCAAGTGTCAGCTTCGAAGTTTCAGTAGAAAGAGTTTCTGTTTTGTTCACACTGATGATATTCACAGTTGTGTCCCTGCTCTTTGAGAAGCTGGTGAGTTATCACCAGAATCTTGCACCAGGACCACAGTACCCAGACAGCTGAGCAAAAGACCTGGAAAAGATGCTGGCTGAAAAGATGGTGGCTGTGTGGGTCTAGGGACAATATTGGGGTGGGGGTTGATCTGTATCTGAAAAGTCTTATGTGCCATCCCCATTCCTGTCCCCTTCCTGCGGAAGATGATGCTGCACTGAACCTGAAAGGTCTGGTTATAAATAGCTTCTCCCTGCAGCTCCTCAGTGAGCCACTGAGGCGGAATGAGTCATCTCTGCCAGCTCCGTGGCCCCCCCAAAATGACTGTGTCAGGTTGGGAGCATGGCTGCCAAACACAGTGGTACACACTGTTCTCTCTCAAAGGGCAGTGGCCTTGGGGAACAGGGACACTAAACAATCCAGATGTACTCATTACTCGTAAGCACCCAAAAGCCACATTGCTTTGTGAATAATGTCAAGAGGCCTTAGAAATGTACACTGGCAACAACTCCCTTTGTCCACACCAGTATCCACACAACTCTGGTTTTCAACTGGAGTTTCTAACCCATTAATTGGTTTGCTATGGAAATGATTGAGCAAATCTCTGAGAGTGAACCTCTCATTCTGCTTACAAAGAACTTTTTTCTTACCAAGATTTGGTGACATTGTTCAGCAACTGGGCTCAGCAACAAGCGAGCTGACAAACCCTCACCTCTAGGTGAGGTGTGCTACTAGGTGCATCTCTGTATTTCCTATGATAAAATAACATGAGAACTTTAACAAGAAATGTCATATTTGCTTATTCCATTGTGAGAGAAATTAACCCAGCTGATAGACAGCTGTATTTCTTTTAGTTCTGCTGCAGGAAAACAGAGTGCTCCTTGGTGTGATTTCCTGACCTTGCATAGGACACCAGGTGCCCAGAGTAAAGAAATTCTAACAATTATTTGTTTGTTCATGTTGACTTTATTCAGAGGCAGATGGAGCTCTCCTGAAACATGTCCTTTCTCAAACCTAAGACAATAAAGATAGATGTTTCATAAATTTTAGGATAAACACCTATGTAAGTAAGTAAAGCACAAGTCCTTGCCAAGAAAATCACACTAATTTGCTGCGGTTAGCAGAGACTGAAGGGGTTGAGCATGAGTACTTGCAGTGGAGGAAATAATTTAAAACAATACTGGGTTAAAAGGAAGGAAAAGAATATCAGAAAGGGAGGAAAATACAAAGTCAATGCTAAAGAAGAACACAAGCAGAGTCCAGAAGCCAGTATTACCATTCTTAAAAAAACCCCAAAAACAACAACAACAAAAAAAACAGAAAGCAAGATTTGGAGACAGAACATGAGGAAATCTGCTACATTTCTTTCACATGGAGAGTTTAAGACAATGTGATCAAAATAATTCTGGTATATTTTCCATAAACTAAGTTTAATGGCTGTGTCCTATGGCTCACTCAAGCATTGTGTGAGAAAGCAAGCTCTGGACAACAGCACACACAATCAACATAATTGAACAGTTAAGTTAAAGTCAAACCTTTGCAAGTAGAATCTTGAAAAATAAAATTCACATATAGCTGTTATTTGAACTGAAAACAAGTAAGAGTGATGAAAATCCACACAAACAGAATAAAAAGAGCACTGTATTTCAGTTCTCTCCATTTGCCAGCGTTCCATTTGCCAGTGGTGCTAACAACAGCACTGTTCCCCAGCCCTGTGGCCACAGCCAGTGGTCCCCAGCACTGCACCGTGTGGTGGCAGAAGGTATGTCTGCTTTCAGGTCATGCTGTGATGCCAACAAGGACAGAGCTTGGCAGACTTTTTGCCACCAGCTGAGATGATACAGTGTTGTCTCAACAGAGGCAGAGGATGATGTAGCTTTACATGAACTGCGTCTTCATTTCCCCTCCAGTTTATAATTCATCATCAAACCAACAAGGTACATTCTGTTAAAAATTAATAACTTTGTTCTGATAGAGTTTTAAAACAGACCTACTCCGGAATTTTATAGGTTCATCATGTGCAGCTTCATCATTTTCATATTCATGTCTGGGAATATTTTATCTTTGGTGATTTTTTTCCTAAACAGAAATTCTCCACAGAAGAATCTAAACCTTGAAAAGACCCCAGTCCTGCCTTCTACCACCTTCTTAGCACTTAAGAGTTATTTACTGGTACCTGGCTCTCATAAAAGGACAATTCTCCTTTCTGCTACTACCTCTAACCTGTCTTCCCTTCCCTCGTTATTACCTTTTCCCTGTCTCCTAGCAAGGATACAGAGAACAATACCTGTTTTCTCTTGCAATGTTCCTGTATCAGTGAGCAATAACACAAGAGCCTCACCTCCCTACTTTTCAGAAACTTAATGCTTTGGTCCTTTGCTGTATTTGAAACTCAGTGCAACTTATTTTATCCATAGCTGTAGTCCTGTTACTTGCCACTTGGATGCAGAGATAACAGCTGGCACAAGATACAGGACATATCTCAATACATAAGACAGCAAATTCTTTGCTCATTTGCAAAGTACAGTTCCAATTACTTCCAGAGATATGGCCAGTGTACCCAGAGGGAGCATCTGTCTTCACAATACCTGGGAATGCCAATGGCAAAGGCTAGGGTGACAGTTTTATGGCTAAGAGAATGGTAGTTCTGATACTTAGGAAGCACAATATATAGCTTTATTAATGAGCAAGAAAATAGTTAATAAAAAGAAAACTAGGAATATGGGAGGCAAGAGCCTTAGTATGGGCCAAGATGTTGATGGAAGAGGGGAAATGCTAACAAAACACAATCTCTTGCTTTAAATATTTGTAAAGCCCAACACATCCCAAAATACCCAGTAGGACATGAAAAAAATCCCAACAAAACAATTCCACCAACATGTGTCCTAATTGCCCCAGGACTGTAAGCTGTCCTCTTGTCACACACAGCAAACTTAGAAATTAAAGGTACTGAAACCAACGGGAATGAAATAGCTACTGCTAGAAAAGGATGAGAACTTTGATAGAGCAGCTGAGTGATATAGCTGCTACTTCGTGGAAGGGACTGCCACTTACAAACATCAAACAAGAAACATAGTTCCTTTGGTTGAACTGGTACTTGAAGGATCCTATCTATATTCTTTCTTACCTGAGACCAGGTACCTCTCTAACATCCAGGTCTGTTTCATCCTCATCAATGTCATTCTTTGGCTACTCTGAACAAGGGGAATTCCAGCTCCTAAAGACAAAAAGTGAACAAGCAATTAGCCCAAATACATTGGTGGGTCCTCTGTCTTTTAGACTAGGATTATTCAAAGTATTTAACATATTTCCTAGAAAAGAAAGCCTTTTTAAGTCCCAGAGGCTGTCTGCCAAACTCTCCAGAAATTTATACAGACCTTCCTTAAACATCCCAAGGGATGATGTTTTCTGTTATGCCTCACCTTGTGTAGTTTCCCACAAAGAACATGATATACAAGGTGAACAGAGACAACCAGTTTTTCATAAGCAACATGCCCTTGCAATAGACAAAAATTCATGCTCAAGTTCCAAATTGAACACTCCACTTGAAAACTGACCAAGGAAATATTTAAACTGAAAACTTCAAGAAATAGGGGAAGCAGTTAAAAAATCCTGACTCAACCCAAAGCAGGTTCAGGTAATAATGCAGGACCCACAGTTCAACTCTAACTTCATTCCTGCATTCTTTCACCATCGTATTTTTTCTCCTTTCTGATCCACTGAATCCACTTTGCTTTCCCCTCTGCCTATTCTACTGCATTGAGCAGAGATGTAGTAATTATGCAGCAAGATTTTTCTTAAATCGCAAGGTGGAATGATTAAATTGTGTGTATGAACAGAAGAAAAATGCTCCTGATGGAACTAAAAAGTTAAGAACAGGTAGAAAGGTGATGATGCCCAGTGCCCATCCAGTTGCTTGGCCATGCTGTACAGGAAATGCCACAGTTGAAGTGCACTGTCATCCAACTGTCATCCAACAGCAGGACTTCAGATAATGACCAGGACGCAGCATTTATATTTGCTGTTATTGTTGTTTAAAAGAAAAATATATTCCTTTTAGCCTGTCCAGACATTTCAGTTTCTCTTAGGATGCAGTTTAAGAAAAATAAAAAGCGAAAGAAACTGATTATTCCACTGTGGATAGGAATACGGAGGAGGTCACCATATGTGTAGGATAAATATCCTCCTATTGCAAACATGTATCAGTCAGTCACCATCATCTGCTCTGTGGGATAAAAATGCCTCAGACACTGTGCAAACATCAGAATTTCCCATTTAATTTACAGTGCTTACTGCTGTTCAGCAGGATCAGCCATGAAGATTAAGGTGATTTCTTGCTCTTCTGCCAATTACCCTTTCCTTTCTTTTATTTTTTTTTTAATTGAATGTTCACCTCCTCCCTTTCCCCAGTGTTAAAACTCTGAAGAGAGATCAACAGAGTCATGAGATTCGCAGACGAACTGATTATGCTGGGGTTAGAAAATTAGATTGCTCTGCAGAATTTTCAGCAGATGCTCTCCAATACTGCTTTTATGCCCATCTTTCATTGATTTTGTTATACGCTATCAAAAGGGCACTGTAGGCCCGTCTGAATCTAGTGCCAATGCACTGAACAAAAAGTCACTTTGTCCCAAGGGAGAAGAGAAGGAATGGGTAAAGAGGAACAATGTGAGAAAGAGAAAGCAGCACAGGGAAGAAAAGAAAGACCAAGAAATAGTTGAAAAGAAAAAAAAAAATCTTTCTTTTTTGCTCTGCATACCTTCTCTTGTTTCTTTCCCACACTCGAGTCCCCTTTGTCCCCTCACGGGGTAGTGGGTTAATCTGGTCTGTGGTATGATGGCTTTAAACTGAAACCCAGTCCAAACCTGACTTTTCAATTTCTAAAGCTCTAGAAGGGAACAGGCAGGAGGTAAGAGCATCCCAGAGGAAGCAAGGCTTCTCTGGCAGAGCTGCTGCAGCAGCAAAGCTATTAATAAATGTTTGCAATCTTTTAATCGCTCTTCTAAATTGCCATCATGTTCTTGCAAACCCCATAGTGTGTCAGTGCAGCTGCCTCCTCCCGCCTGCCTCCCCGTGTTTGTGCATGTGAGTGAGGGGGAACATCAGGAACATGCTCAGATCCAAGCGCTGCTGCAGCATTAGAGGGAAATGATTTTGACAGGTGCCTATTTAAATCTTCCCTATTCCAAAGAAAGCCACCCTATTAGTTACATCTATGAACCATATTTTCACCTGGTTTTCCTTCTCCAGCAAGTCCCACCTCTTCAATTAAGACACTAAACATTTTTTTCATTAAAATATCACATCTGATCTGTCAGGCTTCGGACCTGCCACCCAAGATGCCACGTCTTGTGATGTGATAGCACTGCAGTCTCAATCACCAAGCAATCACTCTGGCTTAAGCAAAGATATTCTTGGCCACAGAATATTTTCGCACATTTTATGAGACCCACTATGGATCTTATAGTCACCAGGGTACAACACAAACATATATTGCTCTTCAGGCTTTTCTACAGGGTCAATTAGTCAGAATATAAGTGGACTGGAGAGCTGTGATCCTATTTACGGTACGAGATAACATTTCAGGATGAAAAGGATTAATAATTTTAAATAAATTGTCTATTTGCATCTTCATGTTTCTAAAGTGTATCCATTATTGTCCAAACTAGGATATAGCAGACAAAGCCACCTTCTAACGTCATGGTGGAGATCAGCTTAATCCTTTCTCTGTTCCCTCCCCCAGCTCAAACTCTCATCTTCATCCTAATTATAATAGCATTTGAAATTACCACGGTTTAAAAAAAGATGCCAGCTTATATAATATTCTTATTGCTTATTAATGATTTCAGAAAGAAGAGCAAGTTGCCTTGCATTCTGGGAATTATGCAAAGCAAGGCTGAGCCATACCTTGTTGGACTCCACCAGTTTCTTATTTGGAAGCCTGATGCATGAGGATTACCATGTAATAACAGATGTTAAGGCTTTTAGTGAATGACAGGCCTGCTGCACATACTTGAACAAGAAGACATGACAGGCATCACATTTCACAGTGATTAGCCTTGGGCACTTTTCAAAGGCAGAAGACTCGAGGCAAAGTGACTTTAACTGCCCTGCGAGTATGATAATCCCCAAGTCGGCACAGCCTGAGGAATTTGATTGCTGTTCGGCATGGGAGCTTATGAATAATGATACAGAGAACAGCAGACTGCATTATCAGTGACACGGTTACTTGGCACTGACAGTCAGAAAGACGGTCTGCTTGCATATGAAGTTCTTAAGTCCATTACTTAATCTAAAGTAACTTTATACCCTGTCCTCAAAACATCACCTCCTCTATAATGTGTGAAAGGCACTAAAGAAGTGAACTCGAGATTTAGTATGTGTCCTTCAATTTCTTGTCTTTGTCACTGTGGTATCTTTCTGTTGAAGAATATGGGGTGGAGTAGGAGGGAACATGAACGGGAGCAGGAGCTCTGTATCCATGTTATAAAATGCCACAATTTTATTAAAAAATGAGCTTCAATATAAGATGACACCATCTGTCTCTGATACTAAGAGACTATTAAAAGACTAATGAAGTTGCTTGCCCCCACACTTACAAAGACCTGCACCCTGCAAGTCCCAAAATAAAAGAGCTTAGTATGTATAATTTAAATAAATTAATTAAATAAAATCATTCTAAAATGATTTTGTTACTGTCTGTGATGACTCACAGGTGCTGATCTTACAATTCTGGGTAACACTATAAAAATAGAGAAACAACGGAGAGTATATATTCTTTTTCAAGCAACAGGTTTATCAATGTAGCAATATACATAAAAGTGTTGAGAGCTGAAGTTGAATGTATATTTTAGAGGAATCTAATAAATACTCAAAATAATCTTTTTATGCCTTTTAAAAATCCTACATCTTACAAAACAAGAACTTCATATTTATTGATTGAATAGCTGTCCCTCTGTGAGCCACGAACAAAGCTAAGAAAATTTTTAGTTTGGCCAAGTGGTTGGGGTGGGGCCAGGGAAGCAGAAGAGATAGAACAAGTTAAAAGAACCAATACATCTTCTGGAGACAAACCATCACATCTAGAAATACTCCCATGCCAGCATCTTCAGAAATAAACAGGGATATCCTGCAGACAACGCTGGACATTAAATTGCAATGTTGCACGTGTGGTGCTATTACATCAGCAGGGTCCCTCCCTGGCACTTAGCCTGGAAGTGGTGTCCCTTCAGTGCCTGTTTTGGTATTGACAAAGAGAAGCCACACTGCCAAAAACACTGGCTTCTACAGGATGAAAATCTTGCTACCTCTACACATCCTACACAGAGGAAAAAAACCCCACACTTAACTGGCTCCAGTTTAGTTTCCTGACATGTAAGCAGGTTCTGGTTTTAAGGTACACACAGTCCGCAACAATTCCTGATGTGTCTCACATTCTGTCTCTACACCATCTTGTGGCTTGCTGGATGGAAGAGTGGTACTTGGCTTGACACGGACATGCAGGCAGCCCAGGATGCTGACATACAACAAGCATATGCTGAAATGTGGGGAAAAGTGAGCTCCCTTAGGAAAGATGGAAAATGAAACCAGATGCCACCAATACTGAGAGAGAGAAGAAACCAGATCTGATCCTTTAGATGACTTGATGGAAGTTGCTCATGTTCAGAGACAGTAGGACCAAACTCAGCTCTAATTAAGTCACTAATGTTACAGTGGGATAAACATGATCTTTTAAGCATCACAGGTATGAAACAGGAACACAGAAGGTAACATAGCAACAACTCCTTGAGTTCTGGCATGAGTACCATGGAATTTTACTGAGGGGGCCTGAGGGTTGTGCCCTGGGTCAATTGCCCCCTAATCATCTCACTCTGGCAGATGCTATCAAGCACTGCAAAAAGGTTGTTACGTGCATCACCAGGAGCTTTAGCTTGGAATCAACCAGCAGGCAGAAGACATCTCAAGTGTAGCTCAAACCTTCATGCCCTCAGGGCAACTGGTGGCAACAGCTTTGAAAATCCAGCAAGATTTTTTTTTGGTTTGCTTTGGTCTTCACCACGAACATAGGTAAAAAAGTGGCAAATATTGACACTCTTTGACTCAGGTGCAAGCACATCTTTAGAAAAAAAATTGAACAAAATAAAAATAAAAAGCCCTAGCAAGCTTCCCAAAATAGGCCAGACACTCCTAGTGCTTTTTGTCTTCTCTGATCTGTAACAGCCATCGCCTCTGGAAATCTGTTTGCATTTACCAGTCTTTATGAGCACCCCCAGTCAGCACAGCAGAAACAGAGTCACTCTTGATTCTCCCCACCCAGATCACACCACACACTACACCCTACTCTGCTTTTGAGGGGCTTTCACCTGCTGTGCTGGGCTGTGGGATGCTGCAGCTAAAATTCGATCTAGGCAAGAACAGACGGGTGGGGAGGTCTCTGTCAGAGCGGGTCAGGCAAAGAGCTGAGACCCGTGTGCTCCAGCTAGGCAGTGACTGACACACTCCTTGCACTAAGCTGACACCAGTACAAGCCGAGACCCTGCAACTGCCAAGGGATGCCCTGGCGGTACCCCACCGAGCAGCTCCAGCACAGCCCCCCTTCTCCCCTGCACATGCTGCTGCTGCCCAGCCGGAGCCAGGCAGCAGGCACGTATTATATAAGGTTGCTCCAGGATGCCTGTCCTCTCGCCTCAGCACTGAGTGATGGATGCACTGGAAAATGTTTTTCATTGCCTCCCTCATTAGGGAGACAAGTGCTCTGCGGAAGACTCTGATCCTACGCTGCTCCTAGGCTGCTGGAGTTAAACTCAAAGCCACATAGAGAAAGGATTATTCAATACACAGCAGCGTAAGCAGATACATCTTACAAATAGGGCCTTGGCTTAATCTGCTCATGGGAATTCAGGGGAAAGGAGAAGCAGAGAGCAAAGTCCTGCAAGACTACAGCAACACCAGACACATCATCCTTGTTTCAGAGTGGCCCCTACACCAATTCATATGTGAAGGATGTTACTCAGGGTAGGCTATGTTTATGTCATATGAGTTTATATTATCTCATTTATTATAGTACTTAAGTGCATAATAAGTCAATAATTTATTTGTAGCACTCCTTGAAGTAGATAAATGTCATTATCCTCATTTTGCCAATGTGAAACTCAGGCCTGGAGAGCTTAAAGGCCAGATTTTTGTGCATATGAAAGTGCCCAGCTCCTACTGAAATTAAAGGAAGTTATGTACCTACATATTTTGACAACAGAAATCAGTGGGGTTGTTAAGAATTTCAGGCCATGGGCAAACCTATCCACTAATTTTATATAATTGAAGGTGCTCTGCTCTTGTTAAAATTCTAATTTTTCTTTTCTTTTTCAGCTTAATTCAAATATCTCAACATAGTCTCCACTCTGTCAGACACCTCTGCTGCCTGTGCTTACCCACAGAAGATGTACTGGTTACTAAAGAGTCATGGGTGGTTTTTTTCTTTTTTTTTCATAAGCTTCCTCCCCAGATAGGCAATCTTGGGGTTTGCTTTGTTGTAGTTGTTTGTTGTTTTATAATACTTTCCCTTTGGTGGTTATTCCACGGGTTTCTGGAAATTTACTGAGGAAAAGTCTTACAGCATCCTCAATGACAACCAGCCCTTCAAACTGTACCTCCTGTTTCAGTGCCATTCAGCACAGAACAAAACACGAGTCCTGTCTCCCAGGCTGCTGTGAGATCTGTTATCTCTGAAAATCCTGATCTCAAGTGTGGGCTGGAAAGTAAGACTTGCTGAGACCATTCTTAAGTTTATGTCAGTCTTTGCCATAACATTATGGAATGTTGTAAGACTCCCTATAGGTAGAAATAAGTTAAAATCCTGCTAATGCTACTGGATTCTTTGTGAAGGAGTAGTTTTTCAATTATACATAATTAATAGTAATTACCCTTTATCTTCAGAGACCAGAACAAAGAATAATTAATCCATTTTAACATCCCCATTAAGGAGGTATTAAATATGGGGGTTTTACACAGCAGATTACATAGTAAGTTATGTGTCTTACAGTTGAGTCTGTGTTCCCTAATACAGAAAGGAAAGAGAAAGGAATCCTGAACTATCTGAACTAATATCCTTGTTCTTGCCTTAATTTAATTAGCTAGTTTGGAAGCAGCTGTTTTCTTCTTGCAGCAGCTTGCTGCAAATGAAGTGTGCTGCCTACAGATCTCTCGTACAGAGCAGCAGTTTTACCATATTTGATAAATAATAACATTCAAGTGGACAGTTTACTAATTTTTAACATATATCTATGAATACGGTATTTGCAATTATCCCCATTGCAGAGCTGGAGAAAATGAAACTCAAAATTCTAGGGCCAGCTTCTCACTTGGCACATCACCATCTTGTACTGCTCTTCTCTCACACTGGTTTTTGCTGCACAAGGAGACTCCTGATTCTGTGTTCATGCTGGATAGCACGTGCCAAACTCACAGACCCTTAATGTCCTTTATCAGATCTTAATATTTTGCTTAAATCTTCCAATATGGCTTCCAATTTCCGGTATCTTAATGGAAGCTCACCTTATAACACATGGGATGTCTTTCAGAGCATATGTCCTGCTCTTGACTATTAAAAAAAACAATCAAAGAAATGTGAATTTACTATTTTGAACTTAAGTAAGTACTCCACGATCGCACTACCAGCACTCAAAGAAGCAGCAACAGAATTTGCTTCAAACGCATGGTTTTGCAAGACAATTACTCCACATGGCAGGATGACAGCAAAGATGAGGCCAGTGCTGCAGGCAGCACAGGGGCAGCTCATGTGGCAGCTCTGACAGACCAGCAGTCTCTGACCCATGACAGCTTGGGTGTCCAGAAAGCTTATGATTAATGATTACATGTTCGGGTGTTAAAAAAAGGGGATAGCTTTTAGTCTTATGTGTTGGTCTTATGTGTTATTGGTCTGAGGGAACCTGAACTCAAAAGGGAGGAGTAGAGAGACATAGAAAATGAGGGAGTAAAAAGGAAGAGACCAAAGGGAGAAGGACAATGTCCCAAATGTTAAATGAAAGCATCTGCATGAAAGGCTCCAGGCCAGCATGTTCAGAGAATGCACTCTTCTGTCTCAGTGACCTTGTGAAGATAAACTGAACAAAAAGCTTCAGGCAACATCAGACAGGATTTAAGAAGCAGTTTTAATTTTAGCCACATTGTTTTGTATTTTCAGCTCTGAGGTTATCTGGGGATGCAATGTGCATACACTGGAACAAAATGTAGTTGTCTCCCCCAACTTTGCTACCACACCTGATGGCAAATGAAGTTCTGTGCTTCCAGGGAGAAACAAAAAATCATTATTTGGGCTACATAGGGAAGATATAATAGTGGTATCACAAGGATGGAGTGGCAATGCATCCTAATTTTACTCCAGAATATAATTACTTGGCTACCTTATACATGAGCAATATACCAGACCTATCCTCCAACACAGTATGTGCTGATATGCCAGTTCTTTCTACTCACTTTATGGCTTTGCTCCTTATCTCAGACTCAGAGCTACTTACCATGAAGAAACTGTTCACTTCCCCTGTACCTCAGTTTCCTCATACATAAAATTGAAGCATTCTACCTAAAAAGAGTGCAAGGGTTCGCTAATATGCGGGGGGGGTGTGTGTGTTATTGAATACATTTACTGGTAATTTTAATTACAACAAATACATACAAACTCTAGGAGCTGACTGCACACAAGAAAACATGCATTCATCACAATGGCTATTGCAAATTATTAGCACAATTAATTCCATACAAAACAAATGCAATCTAACCTGGAACCTGGAGAATACAGATGGCATGTAGATACAAAGTGAGGTTCTAGACCTTCAAACCTGTAGTAAAATGTCAAATAATGAACTAAAATGGTAATAAAACCAACTCAGACCGATTGGGAATAGCCCCTCTGCAGGCACACTACCACAAATAGCAAACAGCAGTTGGGAAAACAAGACCTCAGTATTCCTCCTGCACCTCCCTAGCACCACAACTTTATCGGACAATCACTGATGAACACTTACACTGACAGAGAATCTTCAATTGAAAGTTCTCAAACTGCTTTACAAATTATCTCTAATGTGTATAGACTGTGCATGTCATCCCCCTGTCCTTGCATGCTCTGCCCTCCATAATCTCTATTTGATAAGATATCCCAAGGTCACATTGTCTCTCCCAGGTCTGCAGGAGAGACATCCATCCTCTCTCTTGGCAGGTCTCTTGACCCATTCTTCCATTGAAATAGCATTTTCTGATTTTTTTCTTTCTCAGATCTTTTCTTAGGAGACAGTTCTGACTGTGAAACTCACCATCACTTGCAACAGTTTCTTGAATCCCTGACACTGGAATCAATATAGCAGAGCTGGCAAAGGGTGAGAGTGAGGAGGTGAGAAAACAAATCTGAAGATGTTGTAACCTTTTAGTCCTGTGCTGTCAGTTCAGCACACCAGGATGTCCGACTGGACTCACACACCTTGTATTAAGACAGACAGTGACTGTGCAGGGAGCTGTGGTGACTCAGGTCTGCTCTGTGCATCCTCCAAACCAACAACAGGGAACTAAGGCAATATCCAGTGTGAAATGAAGCAGCACGGGGCTATCTCACAACACTGCTCTCTGCACCATGTCTCTCCTAATCAGCCTTCTGGACTGAAAACAGAGGCCTGTGCTGTACACAGGGCCCAGCCTGTAGCATGCACAGTGCACATGTCCTATTGGATTACAGGGCAGAGTGCACTCACGTGCTCTGCTTGTCAGAGCTCAGTGTGCCTCTGCAAGAAAGAAATAAAGGAGGGCATGGATAAAAGCAACCTGAGCAGCACAGGGCAACCTGAGCCCTGTCAGAAGGCAGGTTGGGGGATGCCACCACAAACACAGGAGAAGCAGGGAAACATACCTGGCAGGCACACCGTAAGGCTAAGCTGGAATCTCATTCCACAAAGAAAATCAATTGAATCTTCATGGACTTTAATATTGTTAAAAAATGTGAGATTATCTTATCACCTAGGAGCTGATTGTATTGACTAGTGGAACAGATGACAGTTAGATCCCCATTTGGATACTAAAACACAGAGCAATATGGCAAAGATCAATGTAATGCAGTCCTCTCATCGAGAGAATGCTTCTGTCTGCATTAGCTTCAAAACTGCCCTCAGTCCCTTTGATTGTGGCCCAAGAGAAAAAGTCTCTTAGAAGTCCATACTGGGCTTTGTGCTTTTTTTCCCTCAGGCAACTCATATTCTGCAGTTCTCAGAAAAAAACACAACTCAAAAATGTGATCACAGGTGAAGGAAAGAAGTTCATAGCCAAAGAGAGAGCAGCAGAACAGGCATCTGTTTCAGAGGGCAGAAGTTTATCAGCCAGGACAGGATTTCCACTGGGTTTATCATTGTTTTCTGTGCCTAGAATGAAGGTCATTAAAGATGTTTCCACCCTGAATTAGCAATGAGTTCCCACTTAATCTATAGTGTCTCAGCACTCATATGTGACTTGGCTCCGAGAACCTCGGTGAAACTTTCCCATCTCACACTAAGATATTTACCTCACACCTTTTCCCTTATTCCCCCCATTCCCCTCTCCTCAGCTTATTCTCCTACCAGGTCTTTTCAAAAAACACTCCCTGCTTCCTCGACCGTGTCACACATCAGTTTGGGACACCACTACAGAAATAATTATAAGGAGTGGCTCTGTTCCACGATTTCCTTAGCTGTTGTCATTAATTAGCACATATCCCCAAACCCCCGATACCTGAAGCCTGAGGAGCTACAAATACTGGAGCAGTTTTCTGAGGCAGCAAAGACAGAGCCCTTCCAGGAGCATCGGGGGCTCTGGACGCTCTGCTGAAGCTTTCGAGAGGCAGGTAATCGCCAGCCTCCACCGGACCTCCCGCGGCTCCCATCACACGGAGACGTCCCGTCTCCCTCCTTTAGACTTTTTAGGCACAAGATAAGGCGGGCTTGGCCGGGGGCGGGTCGGTGCAAAGCAGCAAAAGGGACTAAAGGCGAAGCATCTGACCTTCTGCAGACCCCGCGCTCCCGCCGCCCCCTCAGCCGCCCCCTCACGCCGACCCGCGCGCCGCGCGCGCCCCCTGGCGGAGGGCGGGAGCAGGCGGTGGGGCGGCACGTGGCCGCCCCGAGAAGGACACGGATAGAAGCGGGTGGGCGGGGGGGAGTCGGCGTGCGCCGGGAATAGTGCGGGCAGCGGGACCAGGGAGTCATCGTCCGCCTGTACTTGGCACTAGTGGGGGCGCGCCTCGAGTGCTGTGTCCAGGTCTGGGCCCCCCAGTTCAGGAAGGCCGTTGAGGTGTAATATCACCCGGCCAGAATGTGCCAGGATATACTCCACTAACAATGGAGCGGATCCAGAGGAGGGCAGCGGAGCTGGGAAAGGGTCTGGAGCGTATGTCCTATAAGGAACAGTTGAGGGAGCTTGGGGTGTTTAGCCTGGAGGAGGCTCAGGAGGGACCTTCTCGCCATCTACAGGTACCTGGAAGGGAACTGGAGTCAGGTGGGGGTCGAGCTTTGTTCCCAGGCAACAAGCGACAGGACAAGAGGACACAGCATTAAGCTGCGCCAAGGGAAGTTTAGGTTAGCCATGAGGAGGAATTGCTTCACAGAAAGGGTGATCAGACATTAGAATGGGCTACCCAGGGTGGTGGAGTCACCGTCCCTGGAGGTGTTTAAGGAAAGACTGGACGTGATCTGGCTAACATGGTGGTGACTGGTCACAGGATGGACACGATGACCTCAGGTCTTTTCCAACCTAAGCGATTCTGATTCCGTGACTCCGTAACCCGCCAGCAGCTCGTGGCTGTACCGCGCATGCGCGATCCATGGTGAGCGGCGGAGCCACCCCGGTGGCCGAGCTGTCCTTCCCTTGTCCCCGCCCCCACACGCCGGCGATTGGCTACAACGCGCGGAGACACCTCGCCCATTGGCCCGGCGCGCCGTCTGTCCCGGTCGCGCGCCGCCGCCGCCATGGTTCGGTTCAAGAACAGGTGAGGGGGTCGGGCGGCGCTGCCGCGGGGTTTGGGGCCGTTTCCGCGCTGCGTTGTTCGCGCTGCGCTGTTCACGCCGCGCTGTCCCGCAGGTACGTGCTGTGCGAGGTGGTCTCGGAGGACCCGCGGTGCCGGCAGTGCATCGAGGACCGCACGCTGGGCCTCGCCGTCAGAGACGCCATCGCGCGGCTGCACGGGGACTACGGCTTGGCGTGCTGCTCCATCTCCTTCACCGGTGCGGGGGGGACGGGCGGCCCCCGGGGGTGCGGGGTCCCTCCGGGTCCGCTTACCGGTGCACGTGTCCCCCGCAGTGAAGTACCTGAACGCCTACACGGGGACGGTGCTGCTGCGGTGCCGCAAGGACTCGTACGGGCTGCTGTGCTCCGCGCTGCCCTTCGTTCGATACCTGGAGAGCCGCGCCCAGCGCTACCCCTGCTTCCTCAACACCCTGCACGTCGGAGGTCAGGAGCCCCCCGGGCCTGGGGGAAGAACGGAGCTTTAATTATACTTGCCACGACCCCGTGGTGCTGCTCTGGGTGCCACAGACATTCCTCGTGTGTTAATAACGTCAACTGCTTTAAGCAGATCCAAATAAGAAACAGGCACCAGCAGTTCTTTTTTGAAATCCTCGTTAATTTTGCTTGGAGTTTCATTACATTCATTACAAAACCAGAGCACCAAATACAATGTTCCATTCTCTTCTTAAAATACATTTTCAAAGTATAGTATCTTCTATATTGTGAAAATTAACCCCCAGGGCAACTAGCAGGCACTGCATGTTAGAAATTATTACTCCACCACTTAACCTCAGCAGTGCAGAAATGAAGTCTACAGCCCCTTCTTAGCATTTGCATTAACAAACTTGTTTCCTGGGGCATTTGTCACTTGATGCTCTTTGGGAGATACTCGAGCAGCTCTGAAACATTTGGTTGTGTAGATTGTTACGTACTGTTCTTGTGATTTCCACAGGTACCATAAGAACATGTCAGAAATTTCTGATTCATTATAACAGAACACAGCTGCTGAGGTTGTTGCAAAACTGTACAACTGAAGGTGAGGTTCTCCAGCCACTTTCCTAAAATGTAGCCTCAATTCCTGGGGATTTTGTAGGATATATGCTGGGCTACTTCTGAATTCTTGGCCTGAGAAATGTTTCTTTCTTTAGAAGTGGAGAATATTCCAGTGCATGTGAAGAGATGAAGTAATAACCCTCTGCTTTCTTTATTGCAGAGGAAAGACAATGTATACAGAAGTCCTTGTTGAGCTGTTTCCTTACAGAAGAGCAGTCTCAAAGTGGAGATGAGGATGATGGCACAGAGACAGACTGAATGTCACTTGTTACTGTTCACCTCCATTCTGTACTTATTTAATCAAGTTGTGACTGGTTATCTTCAGTGTTAAGCAATGCAGAGGACAGAAAAAGCATTTGTTCATATTTAGACTTCATTCCCCATTCCAGAAATTCTTAAACAAATTTAAAAATAATAAAACATTATTTCATTTAAGTAGGCTACTTGCCTATTTCACTCCAGGAGTCAAAACCACTTGCACTCCTGAGGAGTGCAGCAGCTCAACGTGTTCTTCATGCTGAGGTTGAAGGGAGCTTTAGGCAGTTGGCACAGACAAGGAATGTAGTTATTCTCCTTCAGCATACAAAAAGCATTAACATCTGCTTTTTACCTTATCTTTAAGTGCTCTGTTAACCACAGGGCTATCCATTGTTTTGAGTCAAAAAAGCACCAGTTGTGGACACAGGAGCAGAGAATACATGGAATGCATGGCAGAGCTGCAAGGCTCAACTCCATCCCCCCCATTATAAAACTCATAGGTACAAGTACTGCTTAGATATTTATTAAGTTTACACCAATCAGTTACAGGAAAGTAGCATTGCTGGTATTATCTCGAATCCATAGGAAAACAAGAGACAATTGAAGATACTGTCCCTGTGGGGACTGCCCCTGCAGCAGGGACAGCCTGCCTTGCCCGCATCACTTCCCTTATCCTAGTGTCTGTGACATGTGAAGGTGAGTTACACCAGCTCCAGCTATTCTCTCTTCCCAATGCAAAGAAAAGTTGACTGTAAATGTACAGAGATAATAAGAACACAACAGATACTGGTTAGACACTTAAATAGTTACTCCTGTTCCATGGCTTAAAATTACTTGCTGTGAACAGTTAACTGCATATTTGAATCTCTCTTAGTTGCTTTCTCTGCCCTCACCAATTCTTTTCCTATAAGCATTTTAAAGTATTGACAGCAAGATGTGTTACCACTTTCAGGCATCTTGTCTTAGTTTCTTTGCAGTCACCTGACAAGCTGTACTCAGTCTTTCCATCAAGCAGGGTTAGTTGTGACCAAGTGTGAAGTCAAGCTGCTTTCAAAGAATGCTTTGCAGGTGTTTCGTCTATCCTACTGTAGCAGTTGGAAGCATACTTTATCTTCCCCCTCTCCTTTCTGGTCTACAGCCACATGTGACATACTCTTTGGTACTAGCTTCCCAAGAGACACACATCTGGAGCCTGTTGCTTTGCAATCAAGCACCCATGTATTGACATCAGCTTTTTAAACAGGGACACAACCACTAACTGCCAGTGATGTTGGAATACCTAACTCCAGGTGCCTCAAACACACACTTCCTTGCTCAGATCTGTCTCGGTGTCAGAGGGACAGAGCACACCGAAGTCTGTGCCAGTGCAGTCAAAGACAACAGAAGACACTGTCAGTCTCCTTCTCTAAGTTCAGTGGTACTTTATACGAGCATCCTGGAAATTAATTCTGCCAGCAGGAAGGTAAAATTTGAATCTGTGCAGTGGAGGTTTCTGGGGCTCCACACTGCTATGACAGTTCAGCTACAGCTGAGGAAGGGTACAGTACTGTAAGTGCGTCTGTGTATGATTTATTGCGACTGTTGGCCTTGACTGGTACATGACACCTAAAATTCATTTTATTCAACAAAATCCACACCACTTAACTCATTAGCTCAAATCAAACCACAAGCAGTGCAGAATGTGTCCACCCAAAGAAAGAGTGGGGAGGGGTCCAGGAGAGACATGTTCGTAGCACAGATCAACTTACATCTGAAAACCAAGCAGATACAGGCCCTTAACCCAGTACAAGAGAATCCCAGTTTCTTGCTGGGGTATGAAAGTTACCTACAGACTTCAGCTATCAATTGTTCTTCCAACTCAGGAGCAGCCAGTCTCAAACCATCATTCAGATGGTTACTGGAAGCCCTAGAGGGGAGTGTTTATTCTAAATGATCAGATTAAAAAGAATCTGTAGCCCATGGTTGGCAAAAAACAAAAAGTAATAGCCTCACTCACCGACATTAAAACAGACCTGAACAACTGAGAGAAGTCAGGAGGTTCCTTCTACCACTAGTGCCAGTTTGGATTTTGAAATACACAAATCATCAAGCCACTTTAAAACCAAGTAGCCAAGTTCTGCTTCACACTCACCTCAGCTTTTTATCTTTCCAAGCCAGGAGAACAGGAGGAATTCTTGCTCTTTAGAAAAAGAACAGATATAGCAGCTAACACGCTAAAGCCAGTAAGTTCTTTTGCCTGTTTCCAGTGCAGCCAAAACCAGTTTCTCAGGAGAGCAGTTTGACAGCTTTACTGTAACAGCACTACCGTCAGTCAGATGGACTTCTGTCCATGAATAATTACAGGGAAATAAAGGCTCTCTGCCTTTTCTCTTGGGTAATACTGCAGTACTTTGGCAGTGCCACACAGCTCTAAGGACTTTGACACTGCTTATCAGGCCCAAAAAACTGACTTGGCAACTAGAAGCCTTGGTGGATTTGTCTGTGGGTTGTTACTTCCAAAATTCTGTTTCAGTATAAATTCATTAAGCAGTTGGAATCAAAACATGTTACTTCAACATACACTGTCATGGTTTCCTCCTGAAGCCCCTAGAAGTCCTGGAAACACAAGTTTAGGCTGTCCAAATTTAAATACTTAAACTACAGCAGCAAAACAAAGCAAAATGAAAAGAAAACCAGGAGAGGAAACTTCTCTTGAATAGCAGAATCACTTTGTGTGAACAACAGAGGTGCTGAACAATAGCTTCTGCTTCTGTTTCTTTCTTTTCTTGCCTCCCTTTTCCTCTGTGAAGAATTAAAATGATACTGTCATTCTTGTCATGGAACAGGAACATCACACACAAATGATAAATGGTCTTCCCTAGCCTAAGTGGCTTCTACCAATCCACAACACTTCCTATAAACTCACTGAACACCAGGTAGTTTAACAAAAAATTACTGCAGATGAACTAAGGGAGACTCCATCACACCTGAAACACAATTACAAACATGCCTAAATGATTGCAAAGTTAATGCTGCAACAGCAGACCCTAGGACTGCAGCATCCAGCAGTTTGCCTTTCCAACAAGTATTACTTTCATACACGCCCAAAAAAAACACTGCAACTGGAGCAGACACTCCACTGAAACTCCCAAGCCCTCCCATCCAACTCTCTCCATCATCCAGTGCAGTCTCCAAACAGAAGCCAAAGCTAACCATCAGAACTGAGCATTAAAAATTAGTTTCACCAGCCAGCACCAGGTTTAAGTTCACCTCAATTTGTTTCACACTCCCTAACTTGAAATTTCAGCTAGCAGTTACCTTGTCATTTTGGTCAAACTGAAGTGGTAGTTCAGCAGCTCAAGTATTTTTAATTTAAAAATGCATAACCTGAACTTCCTTAAGATAAAGCTTAATTTAGGTTCTGGTAGAGACATGGCCGACACGATTGTCAAAAGCCATCTTTGTCCCAACAGGATTCTTTGCCTGTTGGAGATCTCAGCTCCCACTGAGAGGTTGCTTTAAGCTGACAGAAGCCCTAGGCAAGCTGTTCAGAAACCACAACCTGACAATTTTAAGAACTGTTCTCTGGCCAATTTTTGGTCCCCAAAATTGCTGCTTTCACTTCTCCCAGAGGAAGAAGGGAAAATACTCAATTTTTTTGCTTTCAGAAGTTTTCCT
Organism: Corvus kubaryi; assembly: GCF_017639235.1. NCBI lineage: Eukaryota > Metazoa > Chordata > Aves > Passeriformes > Corvidae > Corvus > Corvus kubaryi. The sequence continues at coordinate 33,631 of NW_024582074.1, forward strand.
GTCTTTTCCCCCTGCCTTTTACCTGATAAATGATCAGCTGTGGACGGTTTGTCCAGTTTCAGGAGGGCTGCCTCAATAGCTTGGCTGAAGGAATTCTGGAAGCTGGGCACAGGTATCCGGTCAGAGCTGTCACTTTCTCCATCACTGTCTACAGGCACAGGGAGTGCCAGAGTGTTCTCATCTGAAAGAGGGAAGGGCATGCAGAAGGCTGTATAAAACTTTTCACCACACAAATGCTCCTCCACACTCCAGATCCTTCTTTTGAAGTTACAAGATTTCTCACATTTAGACGCATGGTAAAGAAACTGAAGTACTACTACCAAATTTTCTTACCTCTTGTCTTTGGAGCAGGTTTAGGCCACGTTTCTGGTTTTGCCTTTCCAACTCTCAACATCTATCAAAAAAGTTGTAGGGTATGATTAAATTCCACGAACTTGAACAATCCTGCATACCCCCTAAGTGGCAAGAAAATCTAGAAACCGCCTCAAGCAGTCAAACCTTATAATGTTTCCTTAAGATTTATCCCACATTGCTTTTGTAGGGGAAGCAATTGTAGTATCAGCCTAATCTCCAACTAAGACACAGGTAATTCTGACAAGATTCACTCTGCTAAATAGTTTACCTGGGCAAAGGAAGGGAAGGGAGACTCTTCTTCCAAGCTTCCACAGAGCAATGGGCTGACCTGGCTGGCAGCAGGTGACAGCAGAGTTGGAATAGAGTCTGTATACACAGAAAGGAGCTGAGAATTAAAGCCAGTTGCATTTGGCCAAGGCAGTCATTATGCTGCTTATCAGGATGTAACAGAAATAAAGTTTTGTTAACATATGTAACTCATCCTTTTTATCTCATCGGTTCTATCCATCAGTCACACAGTAGGACCTCTCAAATTTCCTCAATCTTTTTATTTAAGGGAAATTTAAGTTTGCTTGTGGTTTTCTTTTTGTTTTCTTTGTTTGTTCAAGGGGTTTTGTTTACTTTTTTTGGGGGGAGGGGAGGGCTTTTTATTGGGCTTATTTTAGTATAATGTGTTGGAGAAGATGGAGATGATAGAAAAAATGCCAGTAGTGCTTTCCTGGCACACACTCTTCTTTTCTTCTCTTTTTGGGGCAATTGTTTCCTTTCTTCTGCCTCATGTAAAAGATGGGGTAACTACAGTGCAGATCTCATATTGTCAAAGTAGAGGCAGTAAAAAGCAGACAAAGGAACAGAATGTTTCTTAGCCATGTCTGCCTTTTGTGTATGATCTCATAGGCAGTCTAGGAAAGAATCATAGAATCACTGAAGGGTTTGAGTTGGAAGGGACTTGAAGACCATCTCAATCCACCCCCCTGCCATGGGCAGGCACCCCTTTCACTACACCAGGTTGCTCCAAGCCCCATCCAACTTCGCCTTTAACAGTTTCAGAGATGGGGCAGCCACAGCTGCTCTGAAAAGAAGCTGTCTTTGATCAGTGTTGAGAAAGTTTAGCATGATTACCTGAGCAATAGATCCCAAAAGAATGATCAAGAGCTAGATGTGATGTGTTTTTCCACAAGCTCACCTGTCTGAAACACAAGGCTTCTGCCAAGAGGAGACTGACAGAAGCTCTGATGATCAATGCTGGTAGTTTCTCTGGGGCAAGGGGTAAAAGCAGGGAACTGCTGCAGATTCTCTAGAGCAATATGGACCTCTGGATCTAAAAAGAGATTTTAAATTAAAGCACTGCACAATGTGGGGGAGGACTGTCAATATGCAAGTCATTTCGGGAGTCTAGGAGGTGCCAACTCATTTCTTTCCGCTCTATTTTGGAGACCAGTACGAGCCCTGGTGCTGGATGGAAGCAGTTTCTAGGCCTTTTTTTGCCTTCTTCACTTTTCACTTTACATCGTGATTACTATAAAAACAAGAGAGCTATGTACACCATGGAGATAGCTGTGCCCCTGGATGCCCTCCATCTCTCCCAAAATGTACAAGTATGCAGCAATTGCATAACATCACTTAACATCCTGACTAAAACAGCTAATGTTTTTCATTATACAGACATTGTTCCTAATACTTTGTAATCTTGTTCTAAGTACACACTACAAACTACAGGCCTCAGAGTTCATCCTAAAGCTCAAGAGATCAGCTCAGCAACCAAATATGACTAAAAATCCACCAGTTATGCACCATCATGACTTACATTTGCCCTGTTTCTTGTTTTCTTCTATCTCAATCCTGCGTTCGCGCCGTTGTTCATCGCGAGCTTTCTTCTGCCGTAGACGTTTCCTCTTTTCAAGGTCATCTAGGAGCAATGCACAGCACTGGATATCAAAAACCCCAATAATCTGGCAAGGTTTCCTACAGCTCTGAGAACAACCTTTTAACACATTAGTAGCAAAATATGCTTACAAACAACATATGCTCTTCCAAGCAGTCGGGATGTTTTATTCTTTTTGTAATTATTGTTTATGAAACAGTGAGTTGGGGCTGTTCTGTCTAGCAGTCATTAGACAGTTGGTGCAAGAACAGTAAAGCTCTAATGTATGTTCTTTTTTCTACCAGTAAAGGGACAAAACCAACTTCCCCTTCATGGAAGAACCTACTAGAAAGGTAGTACAAACCTGAAAACAACTCTAAAGTCTCCTTAGAGATGACAGGTGGCTTCAGAGCCAGTTCACAAATGCTGAACTCACAGGTGAGGGGCAAGTGACAGAGGTAGCGATGACGCTGTCTTATATCCTGATAAAGAGAGAGTGATATGTCACCACAAGGACTGAAGGCAGCCATGGTGATGAATGGAAGTAGAATGCACACCATTCATCAAATCAAATGGAAAAAAAATAGCACCAGTGACACAATAATTACTTTAAAAACTACAAACACATGATGGATGCCCTGAGTCAGAATCAAATGTTCCAAGATCTCCACCAACTACACCATAATCAGACTTGAATGCAGTTATTCCAGCTTGCTTACTGATTTTCATGTTCTTCTTTCCTCCCTTCTCACTCACATCACTGGAATAAAATTCTGCAGTACCAGACTTGCAACACAATTATTTTTGTACTGGACCTTCTAGAAAAAAGACTAGACTGCAGCCTACTTACCAAAAGCAACATATGCCCCAGCACCTTCCACAGATGCCCTTCACAGATTATCATCCCTACCCATTCATGCTTATTATTTCTTACTACTGAGGAGAATCAAGTCTCCTCTATCAGCTACAATGATCAATCTGCTAAAACAAGGCCCTTAATTAATAAGAAGTAAAGTAACTACCTCTGTCATGGAGTAGCCAGTTATCTCCACTACAGCTGCAGTTATCTTCTCTGGACTCTTCTCCAAGCTGCCATATTCACGCACAAGGCATCGAACGTTCACAGGGTGAAGGTACATGCACTGCCCATCCTCCGCTGAAAGGCAAGACATCATCACTCCTTCTTTGCCTGTTCATTTTCAGTACCCTTCTCCCCACCTCAGTACACCCTCCACTAATAAAATTAAAGCTCCATTCTGAGTTCCTGTGGCCCTTTTATTTCACAGGGGTTAGCTGCATCTAATGAACTGACAAACACATTTCTCAAGGAGGGTCCCAAAGGAGGCATCTCTGCCCCTATGATTCCAGGATTTCATTCCACTGACCTTGATAAAAATAGTAAAAAGGAGAGCTGCCAAGAGGTCCACTGCTAATTGTATCTTTAGATTCTTGGCAACTTGTTTCAGCTGGATTTGGTTCTACTGTAGTGTTCATAACAGGTTCTCGTACAGTGTCCACCTCAGGTACTTCCTCCTCATCCAGCACTGCCTCTTCTACTTCCACAGGAGGTGAAAAGGAACGTGCCAGGTCAGAACAAGGCTCCACAAGCTCCTCATCGAATGCAGAGAGATATTCCACATCACACTACCACAGCAGAGAGGATAGAGTTAGTACCACGTCACCTCCTTCAAAGATTATCATTTCTGCAAAAATCTTTGGCACAAGTTCACTGCACACTGCAGTGTGAACTGGCAGAACTAAGTGTTAACACGATCTGCCAGAGCAGATTTGTCACCCACCTTTTTCTCTTGGGAAACAGCAGGCTCCACAGCTTTGGAGCTTTCTAGGACCAATTCTTCCACAGCTGCACTGATTCCAGCAATGCCATTATTTTTATCCCGGTCAGCAGAGAGTGCTGTTTCTCGCTCCTGCAGATCATCCAAAGGGATCAAGTTTCAATTTGCCATTTAAGCCAGGAGGCCGTCACCATAGCTATTTTTAGCCTTGCCCTCGTATTCCTTTCCTGGAATATCATCCATCAAAAGCCATTCTGCTGTGTTATCCTGAACACCACACCAGATACCTGGAGTCCAAAGGCTACAGTCTCCAAGGTGTATAATGCTACTCCAGCAGCAAACACCAGCAACTTGCTAGAGACCAGAATAATCACACACAACCATCTATGCAGCAGAACATGGATGCTCAGCACCCAGCATACTCTTAAAAATAAAGCTACTAAAAGTCTCGCAGGAGGTTGTTACCTTCAACTCCTGGATAGCTGCCTCAATGAAACAGGCTTCTGGGGTGTGCTTTTCTTCCTCATACTGTTTCAGCAATGCCGCTTTCTCCTCCAGAATCACCAGCTGCAAGACCTGCTCCCTGGATGCCAGAAGCAGCTTTGAATACTGACTGTGCTGGTCATCTGCACAGAAGGAGCACCAAATCATTAATATCTGCACACAGAGCCACCAGTTTGAACTGCTGCTTCTTCTGAAGTTTTGTTACTGCTCACTTTTGTGAGTTAATCCCCCAGGGCAGACAACACTCAGCAAGAGCTTGATACAGACTCCACAAATTACCATTGTATCACAAGCTGGTGTCACATAGCTGCTCTGACATTTATCTCCCCCACACAGCACTTTATCTGCCACTGCACCACTGAGTTGCTACACATCAGTAAAAATCAAGCCTAAACTTCTACACTGTAGAAGCATCCCCTTTGAGAAACCTTGGGGGCGTCAAAACTTCCTGAAACAATGCAGTCTGCAGCTTCTTCCTCTTTCTTCAAAAATACTGCAGTTGGAAATTTCTGCAAAGCACCCTACTTTGGCTCAAACTAGTTCATAAGACCATATGTATTAAAAATGCATACAAAACATTATTATGAGGTTTTTACAAGAAGCACAGCAGAAATAGTAAGCTAAAGAATTGCAAGTTTAGCAAAAGGTGACCATTGTCACTACTTTACAGCAACCACAGCATCCCATATTAAAACAGTCCCCATATTCACTGCTCCCCAAGGGTCCAACCTTGCCTACAGACAACAAGTTAATGGTGAATTTCCTGGCTTTAGAATGTTCTCAAATCCTATATTTGTTCTTTTGTTTTATGAAAGGACTTAAAGTCCTCTAGTTTCAAATACTGAGCAACACGTAAGACCACAGCCTGCATGCTGGATTATCCATCACATGTTAGGAGACTTGACTTTTTCCAGAGTTTAAATGCATGCAGCCCTTCCTAAATGTGACTGCAAAATGAAGTGAGCCAAGACAGCCCACAAAGCAGCAATGTTCAGTAAAATTATTTCTTTAGTCACAAAATTTTTGTGATACTAACAGATAAGATGATGAGTTAGTCACACTCTTGACTGGAGAAAACTGAAGATGTCAGGCAACAGATGTTTGGAATAGGTTTGCAATAATTTTGATTATTTCCCCATAGCATTCACTGACTTCAGCTGGTAAGTGCAGATGATGAAAACCTTGTTGAAGATTACAGCCTTGAAATAGTGTAGACACAGAGACAGTTATTTTTGTGAAGCTGTATAATGAGGAGTCAGGAGGAAAAAAGTTAAGGACACTGAAGAGCCAATAAAAGCAGTAATAGTCACACCAATGACTGCAGATGCAACGTACACATCAAACTATAAGCAGGGACTGAGAAGGTAGGAGTCTGAAGTGCAGTCACGTGAAGGGACACAGCACACAAGCTAAAGCCTTACAGAAAAACAGTGTGAATAGGAAGTTTACTGTTAACGTGGTCATTAAGCATTTCAGCTGCTAAGCCCCATGTTTTGCAGTCCGGTGTATTTTAAGGTGACAGCATAGCACTGCCAGGGTAAATTGTCTCTACACTAATCCTGGTCACAGTTAGGAACAGGATTCCAACCACCAGGACTCAGATACACTCACCTCTGATGTAAACAGGCTGAACCACATTCATCCACTGGGATTTGGGCAGTGCTACCAGAACACCTTTCTCTCTTCTCATAAGTTGCATCGTAATGGTATCACCAATTGCATATTGACGTGTTTCCATAGCAACAACACTGCAATTTATAGAGGAGGTTAGCCGTGTAAAAATAACATTTCAAAAAGATGCATGACTTAATTAATGTTGTCTCACCTCTTGAGATCCTTCTTGTGAACAGAGCCATAACAAATAGGACACTTACTCCAGGTCTTTTCACTCAAGGAGAGATAGTGAAGAATACATGCCCAGCAGAAGATGTGCCCACAGCGGGTGATCTTGGCTGCGGTTGGTGGGTACAGACATATGGGGCAAGAGGGCACTTCATGGCTACAGATTCGCTGAAATGGCACATGAGAAGAACAGTACAAGTTTTAGACTTAGAAATCAGTTCCTGGGATACAGAATAAGCCACCTGTAAGATCTACTCTAACATATTATCTTCCAGCTCTTTAGGCTCTGTTCATTTACCAAGAAATTAGTGCACTGTGCACTAACACCTTCAGGCTGCACAAGGAACAACCTTCTAAGCCACCCATCTTATTGCTCACATCTTATTTCTACTCTAATGACATTAAAAAGTGAGTTTTCTCATATTCATCACCTCACGTATTCATCATCTTTACGAGTTAGCAGCATCTTCATCATCCAAATTCAGACAGTGAGAAGATGGCAAGTGAGCTCTGTGGCCTCTCACACAAGCAGACTTATGCAGCCCTGTGTAACTGTGAGACTGAACTTACCCATTTCCATGAACATGCTAGGTCTAGTCAGACATTTTGGTAGCACCTCTGTGTGGCAGAGACATAACTGCCAAGCAAGCACCTAGATTTTTTCAGCTCTCTTGTAGTGACAGGTAACAGTAAGCCTACCTCCTCGCCACCTACACCATGCACAAGACTGTCTTGGCAGATACAAATTTCTGCTTGAGGCAACCCAAAACTTTTGACCACAATTCTCAAGAGATTTTCCATTTTGTTGCTAGGCAAGATAGGCCACCTATGCACAGAATAATTCTTCAAAATTCTACACTCTAGTCCTCTTCCATGGACTCATGCCTAAGTTTTCTCTTAATATCTCCATCACAAGGACTCTGTCTACAGAATGTCAGATTCTATTTTTGATGAACTCCCATCTGCAAAAGCAAGAAGCTGCTAATTTTCCTAATAGATTTTAGCACTTCTCTTTTCCTGTCATGAAAGTATTTCATAATATATTCCATGACAGATCTTTCCCAGTATTGTGGGAGTGACAGAAAAGGCCTCAACTCAAAAACAGCTGAGTTTTATGTAATATCACAGAGGGAAAGAGGTAGTTAAAGACAGGTTGAGGTTCTTAAGAAGGAAAAAAAAATCTAGCCCATCATAACTGACCACTTGCTCCACAAAGTCCCAGTTGACCAAGGTATCTGGATCAGCAAAGTGGACTGTGTAGTCCTGTTCTTCAGAGACAACAAACTGGCAGCTGGGGAAAGGCAAAGAGACAGATGATCCACACAGTTGTTTCTAAAAACTTTTTGAGAACTATCCTACAGGATTCTCTGAGCTTCTTCTTTGTCCAGAAGAAAACTGCTGGATGCAGTCAGTAACTTATATCAACAAAAAATCAAGAGTTCAGTTCACAGCCAGATCAGGATACTGGTGTGTCTAATTTCAGTTAGACACAACATCATACACTAAGTACAGAATGAGCCAGGCAGACTGGTTTTCCAGAAACATGTAAGAAACAGCTGCAATGGGGATCTATTAAAAAACAGGGAATCCACGAGGGGAAAAATATTGTCACAAAAATTACAGCTACTGGGGTTCCTGCAAATAGACTTCACTACAATAAGCCACAAAACATTATGGAGAAATCAGAAGCATCAGTGCTGAAAATACTTTTTATCTTTAACATTATCAGAGACAGGAAGTCCTGAACACACTTCAAACTCTGGGGAAATTTCCAGTCAAAAAGGAATTCTGCTGCTAGGTTACTATACTGATCATCATTTGGGTTATACTACATACTTAGGGGCCTGCAAAATAATCAGCATTTTAAGAACTAAGACCCATGTAAGTAATTGCCTTTGGGACTTATAAACTCAGATTAGCTTTCATCTAGCAACTGCTATCCCTTCGATCTCAACATACCAACTTTTGGAAAAAAACAGCCATCTTTTATAATGAACTACACAGATATTCCCAAATAGGAGTGTCATGTCCCAAAGCCATGCTTGAAAATTTGAGCAGAAGATTTTTGTTTGTATCTAAAGGACTCACTCCATCAGATACCTTGCGAATAGGTGATGACAACATCCCTTTAAAATATAGTCATTACCACTAAAAACACTACAGAAAGGTAATTTCACCCTGGAAAAGACAATACAACTAGTCAAGCCCAAATGCAATTCCCTGGCTTGTCACCCCTTACAGCTCCATGCCTCTGCAGAAGAGCCCCATGGATCTCCCACTCACTTGGCCTGCAGGAAGAGCTCCTTGTTGAATGGTTTATGTCCCCACTTGTTCCTTTTCCCCCAGTTGCCATGTCCATTCCCATCAAAATGTCCTGCTTGGCCACGGGGTTCAAAGGTGAAGTTCAGTAAGTGGTTCAGATTAATCTTCTTGGGACCAGAGAACTGGGCAGGGCTGAACTCTGCCCGTTGAACCTCTGCTACCTAAGAGAGAAAAGCATTTGTTAGAAATTGCTGGAGTTTACAGCAAAAGCATCAGTACAGGTGGACATCCAGGCCCTATCAGTGATAGCACACAGAACACGCAGCATCTACTCACTCACCTTCTCCCATCCCTGTTCTGCAAATCAAGTAGTGCAGCATTAGAAATGCATGAGAACTTGCAAGTCAGAACTCAGTGGTCTCATCCCACACTGAGCAAAAGGAAGAGAGAGTTAAAACAGCCACAAAGACAAGTAAAAGCTGGCAAAACATAGTCAAGAAGTTGTTCAAATCCTCTTTTAGACAGTAATACAAGCCTGATTACTGTTTGCACAGGTTGTACTTGTTTTGTTTAGTTTTCATATAATGAAGCAAAGAACTAGAATTCAACGGAGACAGCAGGTGAATTTTGAGCAGGTGATCTAGGTGAGAAGTGCTGCTTATCCATCAAAACCGAAAAGTAAGAGTATCAGTTAAAGCCCACACTCTACAGTATTTAGATCCACATCAGCATAAAAGCCTCAGTCTAGTTTAACCTTGATATCAGCAAGGCCATACAATTACTTTCTCACTACCACTATCACTTGTAAATTTGTGCCCTGAAGTGGTTGGACACAATCAATCTTCAGAGGGCAAACTCTGGCCTGTGTAGGAGACTGGTTGGCAGAGTCCCTTGGGAGGCAGTGCTGAACGGCAAAGAGTCTAGGAAGACTGGACATTCTTCAAGAAATCTTAAAGGCACGGGAACATGCTGTCCCCTTATGACAAAAAATGAGCCAGTGGGGAGGACCAGCCTGGCTCAACAGAGAGTTTTAACTGGAACTCAGGAAAAAATGGAATTTATGACCTGAGAAAGAAGGGACAGGGAACTCCGCAGGACTCGAAGGATGTCATGAGGTTATGCAGGGAAAGAAGTGAAGGGCCAAAGCCTGACTAGAACTTAATCTGGCCACTGCTGTAAAAGAAAGATGTTTCCATAAATACATCAGCTACAAAAAGAGAGCTAAAGAAAATCCCCATGTTTTATTGGATGCAAAGGGAAACAAACATAGTGGCAAAGAGTGAGGAAAAGGCTGAGGTACTTAATGCCTTCTTCCCCTCAGCCTTTAATAGTAAGACCAGTTGTCCTCAGGGTACCCAGCCCCCTGAGCTGGATAGGGAGCAGAATGAAGCCCCCATAATCCAGAGAAACAGTCAGTGACCTGCTGTGCCACTCAGACACCCCCAAGTCCATGGGGCTGGATGGGATCCACCCAAGAGGAGATGGAGCTGGCAGCAGTGATCATCATTTACCAGCAGTCCTGGCAAACTGGGAGGTCCCGGTTGACTGGAAGTCAGCAAATGTGACACACACCTACAAGAAGGGCTGGAGGAAGGATCTGGGGAATTACAGGCCTGTCAACCTGACCTCAGTGATGGGGAAGGTTATGGAGGAGATCATCCTTCAAACCATCACACAGAGTGTACAGGACAACCAGGGGATCAGTCCCAGCCCTAAACCCAGTGTGTTTATGAAAGGCAGGTTCTGCCTAATCTGATCTCCTCCTATGACAAGATGACACACTTAATGCATGAGGGAAAAGCTGTGGATGTTGTCCACCCGGACTTTAGACAAGCCTTTGCACAGTTTCTCACAGCATTTTCCTGAAGAAACTGGTGCCCACAGCTTGGATAAGCACACCATTCTGAGTAAAATACCTGTCCAGATGGCTGGGCCCAGAGAGTGGAGGGAAATGGGGGGACATTCAGCTGGGCCCCACTACTGGGGTTCCCCAGGGCTCAGTATTGGGGCCAGTCCTGTTTAATGTCTTTACCAATGGTCTGGACAAGGGCATTAAGGGCACCCTACGCAAGTTCACAGGTGACACCAAGTTGGGCGAGAACGTTGATCTCCTGGAGGGTAGGAAGGCTCTGCAGAGGAATCTGGACAGGCTGGATTGATGGGCCAAGGCCAATGGTGTGACATTCAACAACACCAAGTGCCAGGTCCTGCACTTGGGTCACAACAGTTCCTTGGAATGCTCCAGGCCCGGGGAAGAGCAGCTGGAAAGCTGCACATCATGAAAGGACCTGGGGGTGTTAGTTGACAGCACCTGAACATGAACAAAGTGTGCCCAAGTGGGCAAGGCAGCCAATGGCACCTGGGCTGTACTAAAAATAGTGTGGCCAGCAGGAATAGGGCAATGAAATTGTGTCACTATATGTTTTCACAAAGGACCTGTGTCATGAGATGGGTACATGGCCTGTCTTGGCACCCATTCCTCAGATGGCATTTTTACCTAGAGCAAAGAGCACTCTCTTCTTTAGTTGCCAAGTTACTCTGCTCACACTCTCTCTGGCATCTCAACGATGTTAGCACCTCTTATCACTCTATTCCTTCCCAGCCCAGGAACTGAACACAGCAGACCTGTCTAGGCAGGCCAGGGTGATCCTCTCATCCCAAGAAAGAAGGCCTTGGAGGCATGGCATTACACTTCTCACCTCATCTCGTCTTCCACCATTAGAAGAGCTAAAAGGTTTGCCACTTCCACTGCTGCCTCCCCTTTGAGGGGGCATCTTGTTAAAAGCTTTGCTTTTCTGTGAATTGGAGCGACGGGACTGACTGGAAAAGTTCTCATTTTTTGAATATGAAGTTTCTCTTTTACGATTATAACGTTTGGATCCACTTGCATTCTTTCCATCTGAAAGGAAAAGAAAAGAAAAATCAGATCAGCAGTCTCAGAGCTGGCCCCATGTACTGCACCTCAGCTAACTTCACCTCAGAGATGAAATCACCTCAGCCACTATCTTAAGGATAGTGTTTATCAGGACATTAAATCCCCCCAGTAACCCAAACAATTTCATTCCTATCATTGCCCAAAGAGCTGGTCAAAGAGTTTAAAAGAATATATTTGCTGTGCTCTACCTTTTATAAAAATAGTTGAATTTCCTTTTTCCAGATTTGGAATTGCACCACCACATATCAGAGTGTTGCCTGGTACGTTACGTTATAAATACTAACATCACATACCACATCTTCATGCCCCATTACAAGAACTGACAACAACTAGTTCTCTTTTTTTCATTTAATTTGCCTAAAACACACATTTCATCATATTTATCACTACACTGAAAATACACTGTATAAACACACTGCTGCCTGCATTTTTCTTGAAGGCTTCTGTTGCCTGCATTCACTCACTTCTGCACTCTATGCTTAAAAGATCCCAGCAGATCTAATTCTGTTTAAAAAACACACTTTTATGTCATCAGGCCAACAAATGCTAATTGATCTTGAAGCACAAACCAAATGCTTTGTGGCCTTGCAGGGGCACATACCTAAGATCTAAGTATTAAGTCCACCAACAAGAACTGCTTGCGAAAAACCATACTTGGCACACCACTGACCCTAACACAGGATGCAGTGGTGAAGCACAAAGAAAAACACTGCAGGAATAAAGTTCACGAGAGCAGAAAAATCATTCCAGCTCTTGAGAGGGGTTTTCTGTGCCTTAACAGCTGCTACATCAAACTGCTAGAACAGAGGTAATACTATGAAGGTATTTCTAGTAGTCTTAACACAAGATCAGAGTTGCCCAAGGACACAACGGACTGCTGACTGGTTGCTTAACCTGGCACTTCCACCACTCGCCCTAAGTTTTATTTGTTGAAGAGGTATGGTGATAAACTCAAAAACAAAACTCCTCAGGCCCCACAAGACATCTATCCACACCAGCCAGCCCCAAAGTCACTCTGGATACTCAGTAAACATTACACAAATAGCAAGGCCTCACACAGTATCTAGCTGCATTTTATAAAAGCCTATGAGTTTCCCTTTTCCCACTTTGTAGTCTTCCTCCCCACCCCTTAACGTAAACCTTACATGGCAGGCAAACACACCACTGTGATTCTGGATCATGTTTCTCATACAGGCAGTTTCATTGCCAGTGCTTCCAGTTTCCCCCTTTCTCAGCACCACTTCTCATCTACCGAAGCATTTAAAACAGCTGGAATGGTATATATTTTTTTTTTTGGTTACGTTTTTTCTCCCACCTGCACCTCCCAAAAAAGGTGAGCTGAGGACAGGATGGTCTGTGTGTTATTGCATATTACTGAGGATCCAACTTCTAAAATAAATTAAGTAATAAAAGTGGCTGGACCAGGTTCTGTGCTGTCTGCTGTTTCTTGCACTTGTCAGACTTCAGTCTTTGCCTGCAACTACAGCTAAAACAGGACACTATCACTACTTTCACACAGTGTGACAGACAAACTTCATTTTGCAGACAAACTTCATCATCAGAAATGGCAATTTACTCTGCTATTCAAAAGGCTGATCCTTTAATTCAGAATTAAACCAACTCTGTCAGAACCACAGCTGTGTAACTCAAACACATGCCTGCATAGCTGGCAGTGCTTTAATGCACATCAGGCTCAAAAGACATGGCTTGAGCATTATCAGGAAAAAAACACACCAGAAGCTGCCAAGTACTGAGGGTGTGACCAGGTCTGGTTGAGTGATTAGGCAGATCTTTTTTGAGAGTGTTTGCAGGGAAGAAGGAATAACCAACACCTCAGAGTCTCTGGTAAAAAATTAAGTCATTTTGAAGAGGTCTGGACTACTCCTTAAGTTACTCAGGAGCAGAACTTGTCAGTTTAGAGCTCAACCACCCTCTTAAATCTGTAATTTCAGCAAACGCACTAGAGGGACACGTGCTTGTTGTCTGTACCACTTTGTAGTTTCTCTGCCATCTTCAAATGGGGAAAAGAAACAACTCAAAAAACATCAGTCTAAACTGGGTGTTTACAAGGCCCCGGAACAGGGAACAGCTCACCCCTGCAGCTGACAGAAGAATTTCCTACCACTTAAAAGTTTTAATCGAGTTACTCACAATCAAATTTGTCAGTGAGATGGTTTACATACATTCCTGTCATACGATAGGTCCTTTCAAGCCACCTACTAGAGCCTTTGGGAGTCACTTTAGTGACTCTCGTATTTTATAGGAAAGAGCTCTCCACTTGTGTCTTTTTTAAAAGGACCCTACAACAGTCTAACAATGCTTCAAACCTGATTTTACAGATTGTTAGTTTCACCCTCCCCCCCCCACGAGAATAACCGACCTCAGTAGAAGTCTGGTCCATCAGAGTAGTAATGAAATTGGTCAGCAGACAACCAGGAGCTCGGAGAATGCACTTGTAAATTGGAACAGCTTTCCCCTATCCTAAATTAAGCAATGCTGTTCCTTCCAACCTTTCTAGCATGCCACATGTCATGCTCTCTGCTTTCTATCATCCATCACAGCACTCCCACAAAGAGCAGGGCAGGACAGGCTGCAGTCAGGCACCGAGAAAAGTGGAAGATTCTCACTGCCATCCTCTCTTGTGAGATCCCAGTTTTAAGTAGCGTTAAGTTTGGATTTGGTAGCTTCTCTTCTCCCCTCTTTTCTTGGCAAATTAGGAGTTAGCAATGGCAAGAGTGCTGGTGAGGTACTTACTCTTCACTAAGGTCTTCAGTTAGTCCTTTTGCTGTTTTCATGGCATCTAACCTACATATACACAAATTATGGGATTTATCTCCCCATTTGCACTCCAAGAGACTTACAAAAAATACTGTCCATATAATGTAAAAAGACTAGCAACAAAACTGTTCTTGCATTTTGGAGCAAGCCCTGAGATTTGTGGTTTCTCCTGCTGCTAGAGGACCTCTATCTCCAAAGATCCAGAGTGAGGAGATGAAATTCACAGCGTTAGGAGCAGCTCTAGGTGACCACTTGGGCACTGGAGCTGCAGTACTGGTTTGTTACTGGGGTCAGAACTGCTGTTTCCTTCCATCTTTTTCACCTCTTTCCTGCTGAGCTGTGCTGAAGCCAGCAGCATTGCATAAGGGATCTGGATCACACTAAAGCCACAGGGTTGTTTCATGAAAACACACAGAGGCTATTGCTGCCACCAAGGCAAACATCCCAGTGAACAGGAGGTGACCGACTTCTCACACAGCCCAGCCAAGCAGGCTCACACGGGGTCTGATAAGGCCCAGGAATGTTTGTGACAACTAACGCTGTCCATCAGCTCTTAAGGACTGCAGAGAATCCCAACAAGCCTGTTTTGCCTTAGCTAGCTACTTTATTCCACTCTAATTGGATGTGATTCCTGTTGGCACACTAATACAACATAAAGAAACTTTTCTGCTGGAAACTTTCAGTTTAGTTTAGTCTCTGAGGCCAAATTCAAAAGATAGGAGGAATCAAGCTTCCAGAAAGACAAGGGAATACAGTAACCTATTTAGCCCATTTCCAGCTGCACTGCAAGAGAAAGAAAAGCTACCATAAGGATTCAGGAATATCCATTTCTTCATTTCTTCAGCTGGACAGTTACAGCAGGTAACTCTGGAAAGCATCAAATGGCAAGTGCTTGACTGGATTTAACCCAGTGACCATCTAAGGAAGGTCCATAAGATTACCTTCCCTTTCAGAGGAGACACAAGATTTCCAGAATACATCCTATACCTGTCCTTAAAGGGATGGACCACATCAGCTACAAGGACAGTGATAAGAAACTCAAGAAAAATATTCCATATGGTGACATGCCAGTATCTTACATGCAACAGCTATGAAAATATAGCCACAATTTTACCCAGTTGCATCCTGTGTAGTCATTTGCCCTAATTTCACCAAGAGAATCCTTTCATTTTAGTTTTCAGTACACTCCAGTTAAGATAGTCCTAAATAAACACCTACTCCTATGAAAAGAGATTCTAATTTTTCCGGGTCTCTTTGATGCCCTGTAAGGGAAGCAATTCATCCATTTGCCCTCCAGTGTAGTTCAGAAGCAAGTATCATTGAAGTGGAATTATGTAATGACAAAATTTTCCTCTGTTTTATTTTAAAAAGAGGTCTTAAAAAGTCTTGGGGTTTATTAAATTAAAAGTATCAGAGTAGAAGAGAACAGTCATCACAATTCTTCTCCCCACTGCTCCTGTGCTTTTGGTGATTTTTTTTGGTTTTTTTTTTTGCTTTTTGTTTCCAGTGGCATTGTTTCAAGCCTTTGAAAGGTGACATTCCATAAAAACCACTTAACACTTTTATTCTGGGCTGGAATATCAGGCCTTTTACTTCCTTCCTCAGTACAGATACTGTGTCTTCTACATGAAGAGATACCAGCCACAGCACAGGCCATCTTAACTCCTTCCTGAAGGATGTTTGTATTCTGAACAAACATGAAGTTTATATTGTGAACAATCCTCCACAGAGCATCACACACCACTACAAAAGAAGCTGAAGTGAGGAGGTGTCTCTTGGCACGACAGAGACAGAAAAAATTCTTCTTAAAAAGACTTCCAAGTGTTTGAATTTGAAGTTAAAATTTCACTGTAATTGCACAATCCCACAACCTGGGGAGCTGTGGGTGAGTCATCTCCCATGTCCCACTTCTGCCAATCCTGTGGAAGGTCAATTAATACAGGTGAAGAGCAGGTTACCCAGGACATGACCGTGTTTAGAAGGTCCAAAAAGGAGTCAACAAACACCGCCAAGATACTAATTTTGTTAACCTGCTGGAGTGCACTGCTGCTTTCTCAGAGGCCTAAAGTAATACAGCCAAAACAAACCACTGAGGAAGAAGGAAATTAGTACAGCAATGGTGGTGTAGCAATCTGTTGACACTCTCTCATATACTTCCAGGACTAAAAATCACCAATTTAATCACTACTGCCCCATTTCTAGGTTTTAGGAAGGTTAAAAAAAAAAAAAAAAGAAAGGTTGCCAGGAACACTCTGTTCCTAAACTGGTTTAGGGAACTAAAGGGGCTTAGGTCTTACCTTGAAATGACGACAGGAACCACACTGGCTCCTGACAAACTGCTCTGTCAGCAGAACCAGCTGTTTGCAATGCCAGGGGTGACACTTTGGGTTGAATGCCAGATAAGCAAATTCTGAGCTCCCCCAAAGGAGGTCCCTGAAACACCGGGGCAAGGGGAATGCTGTGTACAGACCTCCTTGGCAAGGTGTAACAACGACAGGTACAAGATAAAGTTAAAGGCTCTATTCACAGGCACTGGTGAATGTATGCTCTTACTATAGCACCAGGGCTTTAGCTCTCAAGCTAGTTATTCCAATACTAATGAAGATAAAGCAATAACCCTTAAAGGAAGAGGAGAGCGGAAATCCCAGCTCACCAAACAGCGAGCAGAGCCGGAAGAGGAAGGAAAAAGAAACCAAAAACAGACAGTGACCTGAAACGCCGCCTATTAAACCTAGCTGAGAGACAAACAACCCGATAAGGCGAAGTTCAGCTTCGCCACAAACCCAAGGGCGGCATAAAGCCGTCTGTCCCCCCGGTCCCAAGCTCACCCCCTCCCTCCCTGCGGAGCCCCTTCCCAGCTCTTACCGCCTTTGGGTTTAGACTCCCCCCCGGCGGGCCCGGCCGAGGCGGACCGTGGCTGCTGCCCTTTGCTGCCGGCCGAGGATCCGGGCGCACCGGAGCCGCAGGGGCTGCTCTTGTCCATGGCGGGGGCTACGGGGGTCGCGCCGGGCGGGCTCTGCAGCATCAACGGGCGCCCTGGGCGAGCGGCGGCCCTGGGCGAGGGGGCACGACGGGCGCTGGCGGAGCCGGCGGGGGCCCAGGCTCATGGCCCGCGGGGGCGACCGGCGGGGGCGGCGCAGCGCGGACTCGGCCTCCTTCATGGCGACATCTTCTCGCTGCTCCGCTCGAACCGGGGAAGGCCGCGGGAGGCCGGGCCGGGCCTGCGGGGCTCCGGGCGCGGGAGAGAGAAGAGCTGCTCAGGGAGCCCCGCGGGGCCCGGCGCTCCTGCCGCCCGAGGGGTCGGCACCACCCCGGCACCCACCGGCTGCTCGGCGCCGCACCGGCCCCGGCTCGGCCGCCGCTGCCCCGTAATGGCGACAAGTCGCCCGCAGCAGTGGCCGGACCCGGATGCAGCCGGTCCCGAGCGGGCCCGCGGGCATGCCGGGACTCGTAGTCCTGGGCCGCGCGGAGCGCGCCGGGAGCTGCGGGGCGGGCCTGCCGCGGGCCCCGCACACCGAGCCTGGAGTCCGCCCCTCGCTGCCGTCCCCGCACCGAAGGGATCACCCCCACCTCCAGTAGCGTCCGAGAGGATAGAAAATCATCTGGTATAAAATCAGTGCTACCTCTTTGTAGCAAATAACCGTAAAAGTTAAAAAAGAAAACCAACGCAAAGTACCTCATCAGGTCTACTTGAAGTGATATTTTTTAACTTTTCCCTCAAAGCAAAAGGGGGAAAAAGACCCCACAAGGCAACCTCGATCCTAAAAGCATTTCTTTTAACCTTTAAAATAACAAAGATCTTGAATGCCTCTCCTGATGCCTTTTCCATTATTTTAGGGATGAAAGCTTCAAGTTCTGTGGGAGAGCAATTCCCAGATTCTTAAAAAAAGTATGGGTGGAGCATGTAAGGGCATCTTTACCCCCATAATTCATACCATGATCTGAATCTACAGCCCCTCAAGTAAAAGCTTCACTACTGGTTTTGTACGCACAGGCCACATGCTCTGTAACACCAGTATGATCAACAAATCTAGGAATTTGTGTTTTACAAATTTCAAACTGTGAAAAACGAGGTTCACTCTTAGTAAAATTTTAAGGAAAGTTTAATAAAAGGGACAATTAGGAGACAATAGCAAAAAGGGTATTACAGTCGGGTGCTTTGGCAGAGATCCAAAGGCACACCTCTACAGCCAAAAGATCGTCTTTAAAAGTACATCTCTTATTCCATATTCATCACAATCATGCATGATTCATAAATTCTTTGGAGTTTCTGTGTATCATCCATCAGCCTTATCTTCCTCCTTGGCTCCATTCCGTCTCTGCTCCCTCCATAAATTTTTCTCTCTGGTTTCGGGTCTTCTTCTTCTCTGATAAGATACTCCAGGAATGTGAAGGCTTTCTCTGCCCATCTTTTTTAAATTGACTACATAAGCAATGGACATTCTATATCACGTTTTACATTACAGAACCTAGGTAAAGTTTTTCTAACATTAAGGAACATGAAAAAAACCAACATCACGATACATTCATAACAATTACGTAACATGTGAAAAGCCAACATCACAATACATTCATAACAATACCTCCCTTTTCCTTTTTTTACAGATCATTTGGCTTGAGCTGTATCCCTTGTTTTCTAGCCTTTATTATTTGCTCATTTTTTTCACAAATCAATCTTGCTTCTTCAAAGGGGTCTTTGATATCATTTTGCTTCTTTAACACTATGATCTTTTGTGCCGTTCTAGATGTAGCCAATTTTGGTTCCACAGGCATTGGTACTATTTGCATGCCTTGGACCACAGTAGATATTAATCGAATGAAACAGGGGATCAGGCAAGGGAGAAATATCAAGCCTGCGGTGGCACATAAAAGGAAGAAGCCTCACTTCTTCCACCATTCTATTCCCAATACATTATCCCACCAGCTAAGTTTTAGTGCGGATTTATTTCTGCAGGCCTGGGCCCTAGGGTATATCACCGTGTCCCGCAGCCATAGGGAGGAGGAGGAGAGAAGA
>NW_024582074.1:52989-54818 GCF_017639235.1 Corvus kubaryi
GTTTACATTCCCTGCTACCTCTTCTGTGAGAGAGAAAAGTTTCTCACAGACTTAGAAAATAGTAAGAAAATCCTTGCTAGCAGCATTTTTGTATCTACACGGATTCCCACTTTTGGACCGGTACATGGGTTATTTTTCTGATATTTTTGGCTATATCTAGGATGGCATCCCCATGGTCATCTATCTTCAAACAACAGTCTGATGTATTAAATTTTCCACAAACCCCTCCTTCTTCAGCCAATAGATAGTCTAAAGCCAGCCACCGCAGCTCTTGTTTGGCTTTGTTGGCTAGCTAGTAATTCCAATGCCTGACCAGTTTGGTTCATTATTATTTCTACAACTGCTTGGAGTCTTATAATCCGATTCAGCATGTAAATTGGGGTTCGATACCCCCAACTCCCATCTTGTGCCCAGGCGGCTGGCCCGTATGTTTCAATTATGCGCTCAGTGGGCCATCCCTCGTCTCCCCATTTTTGAGATCCTCCAATCAATTCTCTTTTATTCCTTTTCAGATCCTCGTACACTGGTATTCCTAGTTGATCTCCGTCTGGCTCTGGTAAAAAAAAGAATCCTGGGTGTATGATTCCCAGGGTATGATTCCCAACTCCCTTTCCACCGAGAGGGGAGCTTTGCATATGCCCTTTTTCCACATATCCAAAACAGGCCATCTGGTGCCTTCCAGTAATCAAATTTTTGTTGATTTATATTTTCTCAAAATTCTAAAGTCTGGCATCCCAAAAATAAGGATTTTTGTTTGTATCATTGCATTGAAAAAGTTTGACCTTATTATTGTACTTACAATTCTTTTCCTTTGTTTTTTCCCGAGTCCAGTACAGAGCTGGTTTCTCGGGGACGCACCATGTAAAAGTTCTATTACTGACCTTATATCTCCTACAGGGAGTATTTCCTACTTTGTTAAGGAAATTGTTTCCGGTACACCAGAGACACTCCTCTCCTATCACTGTTGAACTCAGTACCCACCCTTCTGGTCTGTTTTCTCCCCTTATCCTTGTCCGATTCCACTTAAGGAGTTCTGTTGGGTTTAAGCTACTGCCTTCCCATGGCCATTCCTCTGTCATCAGAGGCCCTCCACAGACCCAACAGTTGGTTACATTAAGCTCTTTACCTATCCTTTCCCCTAACTCCACAAACAGGCATGGCTGTGTCGGTATCCCCAGAGGGAAGAGACAAAAAAGGAGTGACAGATAAAGGAATAACAGAGGTCCGATATGGCCGATACCTCCACCTCCCATGCCTATGGGGTTGCTACCCACAGCAGGGGTATGTGATCTTCTTGGTGGCAGGTACAGTGGTCATTGGGCCTTGCCCTCTATTTCCTTGTCACTTCCTCTTCGTTAATTTCCAGGCAAATTGCTTTTGATCCTTCTTAATCGTAGCTTCCCACCATTCCTCAGGTATCTCCCATTCAACAGGCACTAGTAAGTCCCATCCACAAAGCAAGGTTACTATTTCAGCTGTTCTTTGCTCTACCTGGATGGGGAATATATTTGGCATTCGACACTTCATGCAATGAAAGTGTCATTTTAGTGAACTACAATACCAATTGTAGGTTCTGGGTGTGGGTTCGGTCTGGACCGGGCGTAGATGGTCGGTGACGAGAGATCTCTATAGGCAGATCTTGGAACATGCGGTTTATTGCAAAGGGCGTAGGTATAGGGGCACTGCTCAGAGCTGCAGCTGGCAGCTCTGAGCAGGCCCAAGAGAGCAAGAGAGTAAGTGGGTAAGTAACGAGAGAGAGAGAGTGAGAGGAATGAGAGTGAAGAAGAAGTAGTAAGAGTGTGTAAGAGTGGAATGGTGAAGTCTTGGTT
>NW_024582074.1:74818-75789 GCF_017639235.1 Corvus kubaryi
CTTTTTAAATTCTGCTCTCGAGGTGCTGCCTCTTTTATTCCTTTGATTATTAAATTACAGTAATCATTCATATTCCTTCACCCAGCCCCTTCATTGTGATTCCAAGCAGGAGGTGTCAATGGCATCTTCTGGTCTCCTGGCAGTCCCTGTTGGTTCTCTCTTTCCCAAATTCTCATACCTGTAACTCTAATCATTTCTCATTCCTCTTCAGAAAATAATATTTTCATTATTGCTTGCATCTCTTCCCAAGTGAAAATGTTTGGGCCTAAAAAGTGATCTAATTATTCAGCTGTACCCATACGATTGCTAATAATCCTTTGATCTCCTTTTAAAAATTTCTGACCTCTGAAGAAGTGAGGGGGACGTTTACAAATCCTGTTCCACCAGCCCCTATTGGAACTTCTCTTAAAGGGAACAAACAGACCTCCCCATCCTAGTTCTTGTGTCCTTTCTCTGTTATGATACTTCTTTCCTGTCTTGGGGGGGTGTCGGGAGATGGCTGTTTTGTAACTGAGCTCTCCGTACTTTGGTGTTTCGCTTCTCGTTTAAGAGGAACAGCAGAAGCAGTCGTTGCCAGGGGAACGGTGCAGGCGAGGGAGGGGGGGGTAGGAGGTGGGAATCCTCTCGGAGGCCGATTCCTCCAGGAGCGGGGGAGCAAAGGCGGAGACTGCTGCCGGAACCGCCAAGGGGACAAGCTCTGCCGGCCGATACCAGAGACTGGCGTGGACCCTCTGCACGCAGTCCGCAGCAGCCGCGGCGACAGGACTCCGAGCTGCCGGCGGGCCCAGCGCGGCCCGCGGGGCCGAAGCCGGGTTCAATGGAGCCGCGGCAGAGAACGCAGCGGGGGCAGGGGCTGCTGGAACGGCCGCGGACATCGGGAGCGGAGCCGGAGCCGGGACTGGGGCCGGGCCGGGGCGGGCCCCAAAAGCGGCGGGCTGGGCTGGTGTGGAGCGGAGAGCCGGGCTGGGGCC
>NW_024582074.1:75799-78238 GCF_017639235.1 Corvus kubaryi
CCGGGCTGGGGCCGGGCACAGGGACACCGAAAGCGGCGGGCTGGGCTACCGCTGGAGCCGCAGGGGCTGGATGGGGTGGCGGGAACAGCGGGGCTACCGGCGGAGCCGCCGCCGCTGGGACAAGCGGTGGAGCCGCGGGCGGTGCCTGAGAGCCGGCACAGGCGGGACCTCGGGCTCCGGGAGCGGCGCTGCAGCTGCGAGCGGCGCCACAGGAGCCTGGGCTTGGGGCGAGGCAGGCGGGAATGGAGGGGGCGATGCTTCCAGGGGCTCCCAGCCCTTCTCTTTCTTGCTTTCCCTTTGCTCCTTTCTTTGGGTCTCTGACAACTTAAAAATTCTTATTCCCTTAGACTCTATGTTTCCCACCCAGCATGAAGCGTTCTTGCCTTCTTCTGTGTTAAAGGGTTTTTTTGAATTTACAGATACTTTTAAAGCCTGACAGATCCAAACTTCAAAAGAGCCATATCTGGGCCAGAAAACATGGTCAGATCTTATTTCCTTCTCGGCCCAATCAAACATACAAAACTGTATCATTTTGACTTGGCTTTTTTTCTTTGTATTTGGGTTAGTATTCCAGTTAGCTAACATAACTCCCAAAGGGCTTTCCTGGGGTATCTCCGCTGGCACGCCTCTATTCCATTTTTATTTCCTGACTCTTGCTTACTAGTTTTATGTCCCATTTTCTCAGAATCTTATCTATCCTTCCCAGGCCTTCGTTTCCCACTTTTTTTTTATAAAAACCAACAAAACAAACAAGTATTCAAACCCTACCACCTCCTTCCCCTTTCTTTTCCTAGAATACAAAAGTTCCCTCCTCTTAATAAAATACACCTCCCTCCAGAAAATAAAGTTATATTTCAAGGTTTAACATTTCTATCACATACATTTTCATTCATTCTCACTCACTCCTTTTTATTGTTCCAATTTCTCTTTCTCAAGTGCTATCAGTCACAACCGCACAAGATTAAGGTACCTTTTAATTTCAAATTGTTGGCCAATATTCACCCCTGAGCCCAAAGTTCCAGGTTTCTTGGAGTAATCCTCAATTTGGCAGAATTAAGCCTGGATTTCTTGAATTTTGAGCCCTCAATCCGGCAGTCTTAAAACCTAAATTTCTCGGATCCAATACTAGGAAACTCTTCACTCCCCTCCTTCAAGGAGTCCAATCCCTCCCCTGAAACCCAGTCCCAGTTAACCCGGGGCTTCTCTCACTCCTTTTATCTTTAGCTTCGCCTCTTTACTGACTGCTTCCCTCGCGGGAGAGCAGAACTGCAGCCTCAGAGGCTCCACACTCGCTTCGCAGGTCTGGGGTAACCAGCCCACGTCTCATGCACACACTTTCATCCCCCGTATCCCCCAAAAAGAGGAAAGAAAAGATACTCGCCTTTCTTGGAGTTTTCGTGCACAAGATTTTACGTGTATTGTTACCACGGTATCTTAGGGAGCCTATTCTTTCCTTTCTTTTTGCTTTGTCTCCTCTCGTGTCCTCCGGGTGTTTGACCTGCAAATCCCCTGACCACACCGGGAAACACAAAGTGAGGCCGCCAAAAGCGGGCAGGGGCACCCCCCCGCTCTGGGTTCCCCAGGAGATCTCAGAGGTGAGGCCTTTTCCCCATACAGGCCACCAAATTGTGAAAAACGAGGTTCACTCTTAGTAAAATTTTAAGGAAAGTTTAATAAAAGGGACAATTAGGAGACAATAGCAAAAAGGGTATTACAGTCGGGTGCTTTGGCAGAGATCCAAAGGCACACCTCTACAGCCAAAAGATCGTCTTTAAAAGTACATCTCTTATTCCATATTCATCACAATCATGCATGATTCATAAATTCTTTGGAGTTTCTGTGTATCATCCCATCAGCCTTATCTTCCTCCTTGGCTCCATTCCGTCTCTGCTCCCTCCATAAATTCTTCTCTTTGGTTTTGGGTCTTCTTCTTCTCTGATAAGATACTCCAGGAATGTGAAGGCTTTCTCTGTCTATCTTTTCTAAATTGACTACATAAACAATGGACATTCTATGTCATGTATTACATTACAGAACCTAGGTAAAGTTTTTCTAACATTAAGGAACGTGAAAAAGACCAACATCACGATACATTCATAACAATTATGTAACGTGAAAAGCCAACATCACAATACATTCATAACAAAACAAATCCTCTATAAATATTAAGAAAAGCCTCATAAAGGCCTTATTTTAACACCTGATTGTTCCCTATTAAGGTCTATTATTCTTAGAATTACTGACCAAACTGTGAGTGTAGTTACCACAGTGTTTAGATCTTCTGGATTTGAGGGGGAAAAACCCTCAACTTATTGGAGTGAAGGCTCCCCTGGACTCAGGCCCCGAGGGAAGCCAAAGCACAGGGGTTGAATTAAAACCTTTGGATAAGCTGAGATACATGAAGCCACACCAAAGTGAAATAGAAATATAGATTTTTTA
>NW_024582074.1:78248-151663 GCF_017639235.1 Corvus kubaryi
CAGAATTCTTTACTTTAGACAAAATATACATAGAATTATACTGTTCACTTTTTAAAAATTGAGTGTTCACATAAACAGTAAGAACTGACAGAAACTGTACACGCAAATCTGTGTAATACCTATGTAACACTTGTGTAAGACTTACGATTGTTAGAATTAGACCAGGACAGGTTAAGAAAAGAAAAATCAGAATTGTGTGTTAATCTTATTGGTCAATTAACAAATATAATCCACACTTCTGTAAGAAAAAATATATGGACCATATAGAGCATATAGAAGAAGATGTTTTTGCCTGCGGTTGCTGCTGCGCTTGGCTTTATTATGTAACCCCCTTTGAACACTGCCTTCAAAAAAGCTATGAGACTATGAAATAGAGAGCTTAGCAGAACAGCAGCCTCGTCTGCTCTTTTAACCTGGTCCGAGAAGGAAGGGTACCCCGTCAAAAGCTCAACATCCACTTTCTAACAAAGTTGCTCCTCCATATTTCCACATTTGAAAGGAAATAAGAAATAGCACATGCAATACTAGAAAAAGACTATAGGGACACAATACTTTTAAAAGCAAAATACGACATTTTTATTAGCAAATTAGCTGGCTGTGGAAAGAAATTAAATACAAGGAAGTCTTCTCCCCCACCCAGCACCGAAATAAAAACAACCATATAGTCCAAATAGTGTTTAATAGGAAGATATTAGGAGCAAACAATTGTCCTCATTATAGGACCTGCAGTGCCACACTCAACACTGCATTCCTCCAGAGACCGACTGGCACCCTGCAGAGCATCTCTTTAGACAGGTCCATATCCTTTATCACAGTCCTTTATCACACATGATCACCTATAATAAAAAAGCATTCAAAGTTGCAGGAGCACCTGCCAGAACCACCTGCCAAACAGCCCCACAGGTATCGTCATTCCCAGCGCGCTCTCGGGCGCCGCGCGGTACCACCGCCGTGGCCGGGCAGCGTCGGCCGGGTGTGCCGGGTGCGGGAAGGGCGTGGTTGTGGAAGGACCCGCAGCTCCTCTCACGCCCCAGCCGCGCTCCGCCATCCCCGCCCCACGGATCCGGCCCCTCTCGCTCCGCCGCCATTGCTCCGGAGCGCCTCGACCACACCCCCTGCGGGCCGACCGCCAGCCATTGGTCACCGCCAGGAGTTCGCCGGGAGCTCATTGGCTGCGGCGCGGGAAGATGGGCGGGGCGCTCCCCCAGCCCGGCGTGCCGCGCGCCCGCTCCCGTTTCCATGGTGACGGGAACGCCGCCGGCTCTGCGGCCGCTGCAGCCACGGTGGCCGGGGATACCAGGGAGATCGGCTGCTGCCTAACTCTGCCTGAAGCAATTCTAATGCTGTGGACGCTGCAATGAACAGGGAGGCGATTAGGCTAAAAGCTTCCTAGAAACACTGTTTGCTGTACAAGAGCAAGAGCCTGGCTGGGTGCTCTCCAGTTCGTCAAGGAGCTTTGAGCCCACACTGGGAAGAGTTTCTGAGTTTTTTCTCAAAAAACTATCGGAGAGTCTGCTATCAGCAGAGTCTGTGGTTAGTGGAAAAACACAGAGGAGACTGGGCTTGTCTTCAAGGCTCCACATATTTTCCTTGCCTGCAGCAAATCACCAGGAGTAGGGCATGGGATAGACAGATGGCCTTCAACCCAGGCCAAGGGCTGCTGTAGCTCCTACTTGTCCCTGACAGAGGACAAGCCTGTCTAACCACAGTGCTCCTTGGTGCTGCTTTGGGTTACTGACTTACGTATTTAGCTCAGCATTCAGGTATTCCAGAGTTCAGAAGAGATTTCTTTAACAGGTAACACCAGGCCCCAGGAAAAGTCCAAAGTATCTTGTGAACATGGTATTTCACTTTTCTGAAGCGTTGTAGCACCTATCCCGCTTGATGTCTGGTGTGGATAGTGTTCAATGAAAGGATATTACAATCAAACATTTACCATCTTTATAATGGCTATGATTTCTCCACAGCCCAAATGGACATTGCAGAGACTGCTGCTGCATCTCTTTGGACACATCTGTATCCGCTACCATAGCTGCTTGATCATACATGGATGTCTGTATCAAGGAATGAAGAGGGTTTAGTTGCAGGAGCAGCCCCCTGCCAGAATCACCTGCTAAGCAGCCCCACAGGTATCACCATTCCCAGCACGCCCTCAGCACCACACAATGTGGTTGGGCAGCAGTGGCCAGGTGTGCCAGGCACTGGCACAGCCCTGGGCACAGCCCAAGCAGAGGTGGCTCAAATGCACGTTAAGCACCCGCTCTCCGGCCGGCAGCCCGTCTCACGGCTCTGGGGCTCCCCCTCCCCTGTACCAGCCTAGGCCAGGCAGAGTGCAGCTGTTGCTCTTCGGTGTCGGCCCGCAGGGGGGGTGGCTCTGCTCCATCTCCAGGACCACGACTGATGCCTGGTAATGGTGACGAGTTGCCTGCAGCCATGGCCAGATCCGGATGGAGCTGATCCCAGGGGACCCCCAGGCACAGTGGGAACTCATAGTCATCGGCTACGACAGGAACACCTCGAGCCCGGCATACCCCTTTAGGCAGCATATGCCCTGAGACAGCACTCCCCACAGCTCACTTGGACTGAGTCATCCACCATCACCACAACATTACAAATCAGCCAGAAATAACAACCTGGCTGGGGTAGAACTCAGCTTTTATTCTCCAGCACATTTCTCCAGAGACAACAGAAAAAGAAACAGCTCAGGTTTTGGGACAGCACATCCAGCAAAACAAGAGGGGGAAAATTATTTTATAAAAGTAAAATCAGAGGAGTAAGAGAAGTTTGGAACATAGAGAACTAAACACTGTCAGTACTTGCATAGCACTAGCAGTAATCGGGAAATACAGTAGATGGCTATAAAACTCTCAAAAGCAAAACTGCTCCAACAGCTCTAGTAGCAAAGGATGAGCCTTCTGAAAAAAAAATAAATACACGGAAGACGTTTTTGGTACTTTTCCTTTTTATATCCACAATGTAATGTCATCTGTTACAACATAATCCCTGCCATTGCCCTTGAAGATCAAGGCCTGTGTCCTCAGGAAGGCTGCAGTAACTAGTCAGAGAGTCCTGTAACTGGATGCAAGTTTCAGTAACAGTCCATGGTTCTAGCCAGACTTGAAAAGAAGAATAGCAACTTGGCCGAGGTAGAAGTAGATGAAGTGCTTGGTCTCATGAGTCACGTAGCTGCCAAAGTTCCTTCCCACGATGCAGTGCCAAGTGGGATTGTATTTCTTGTCAAACTCCTGCAAAACAGATCACTACAAATTAAGAACTCTTCTAATAGGTATTCACTTTCTGAGCAAGGCAGTCAGAGGAAGAACAGATGCTCTTAAGTACTAGAATTATCTTATTTACATCTTATTGTTCACCTGCTGCTTAGTCAGACACACAAAAACCCCACAGTGCTTCCCAACTAAGCAGTAGCAGGTTTAAAACATTACTTTTGTTGAAAGCAGTCTTTAATCCCCATAATTCATAACATGACTGAATATACAATCCTCAAGTAAAAGATTCACCATTAGTTTTGTACCCACAGAGCCGTAATTTAGACTTCATTGTTTATCAGCAGCACAGCTGCTAAACAGAAAATTCTCTGCCACATGTTCTGTAACACCAGTATGATCAACACATCTCAGTAGTTGTGTTTTACATATTTTCAAACAAATCCTCTATAATTTCTCAGTAGTTGCTGCAAAGAATATCTGAAAAGTATTAAACTTTCTTTTTAACTTTCTTAGGTACTTTCTGCATCTGGAGAAAAAAGCCTTTCTGTATTGTGGTCATAGCAAACAAGTATTTCTTTAGCAGAGGCAATCATTCTGCATAGCTGAATTACTTCTCATGGTAGAGAAGCTTCTCCACCCCAAGTATCCTGTATTTTAAAGTTATCTCCACCCCAGGTGTCCTGGAGCAGAGCCTCAGGCTTTGAGTGGTACAGCGGTAGAACAGCTCGAGCTGGGTACCTTCAGAAGGACCTCAACGAAGAAATTGCCACGCAATTATACCCTCCCAATCTCAGCTCCCCACCATTCACGGTTCAGACCAATAAGAACATTAGGGTCTGGGGACTTCTTGTTCTTTATTGGGTCTTTTCATTGTCTCTGGACAGTCTTTATTATCTCTTACTGTGGCTTCTGCTGACAGTTATAGCTTCCTTATTTTTCAGCCTGAACTAGGTCTTGAGGCCCTTTTTCACAGTGCTAGGTAAAAGTTAATGTATCTATGTGAAAATTCTCAGCTTGTGGCCTAAAGCTTTATCACTTTAGCTCCTCATGCCAAGCAGTTAAATCTAGACAGTTTCAGTCCAAGTGGCCTTAACATTTCAACAGCTCTTCCACTCAGATCAGTATAACTTCTACTAACGCACTTTGATTTCTCCGTTCTCCCAATCTGACAAAGCAGGAAATATAATCTGAACTAGATCTTTCTGATGTATTGTTAATCCTACATAAAGGACGACACAGATGTTGCAAACAACAGATAATCAGTGCCACCAGAATTTTTTTTCTTTTGTGCTTGTATCACTACATAAGAAGAGGTGTGATTACAGAGAATTGCAGAAAACTGCTTTTCCCTGCTATTTTTGATCCAGCTGGCAAGAACTGTAAAGAGATCCTTAAGATTAAGTTAAATACAATTGAAACCAAGGAGAACAGGGTTCCTGTCAGACAAAAGCCACAGGAGAGCTCAACAGAGTCCCTGTGTTTTGTAACAGCTCATCAGTCACAGGGAAAGTCAGCTGCCACTCTGTCCTCACGTGGACAATGGGACAGTGGCAAAAAAGGGCTTAAACTGAACGTACTGCAAGAAAAAAGCAGGACCTAGAAAGGTCCACATAAAGGGTGGGGAAAGGAACACATGGACACCAGCCTAAAGAGAAAGTCCAACTTGATTATCTAGTGCCTCTAGAACTTGTTTTTCTAGAGCTACTTGACTAGCAGCGTTCTCCCCAATTGATTTTTCATGCGCATAGAGATATCATGAGTACATTACAAGCCAACATCTACCTTCTTTATGTGAGCAGCGATGTCCTTCTCAATGTTGTATTTCTCCAAGGCCTGAGTAGCACATTCCACAGCATCTTGCTGCATTTCCTCTGACATGTCCGCATTTTTGATCACTGCCTTTCGATCACTCATGATTGCCTGCTTGGAGAAAAGAAGAAGGAAATTCAAAGTTGCAGGAGCGCCTGCCAGAACCACCTGCCAAGCAGCCCCAAAGCTCATTCCCAGCGCGCTCTCGGGCGCCGCGCGGTGCCACCGCCGTGGCCGGGGAGCGTCGGCCGAGTGTGCTGGGCACGGGCACAGCCCGAGCAGCGGCGGCTCAAACGCCGGCTCATGTTAAGCACTCGCTCTCCGGCCGGCAGCGACACAAGCACCGCCGCAATCTCCGCCCTCCCCAGTCCCGCTCCGGCCGGGAGCTCCGCGAGAGAGCGCGGGCGCTCCATCGCCCGGCCCCGACGGCCCTTCCCTCCTCTGAGGGAGGCGAAGAAAGCCCGGCACGCGCGGCCAAGGGCTCGGAGCCCCGCGTGGCTGCAGGGTCCCGCCGGCAGCTGCCGGGGATGCGGAAAAATCGGAGGCGGCGGCCGGGGTAGAGCCCAGGCACGGGGCTACCCAGTCCCAGACGTCCCAGTACCCGAAACGGACCCAGCCCCTCTCGGCAGCTGTCCCTGCCCAACGTTCAAGGCCATCAACACCTTACCCTCACCGTCGAGCGGGCGCCGCGGTATCGGCGCGGTGCGGATGCAGAGCCGCTGAGGGTGCGCGACGTGCGGAAGGATCCACACACTCGGCTCCGGCGCCGCGGCTGTTTAACCGACCCGCGCGGGCCGCCGGCGCCCCCGAGCGCCCCCAGCCCCGCCCCCTCAGCCCCGGCGGCCAGCCATTGGTCATGGCCACCATCACCCCGAGATCTTATTGGCCCCGGTTCGGCGCTCTTGCAGGGTTTTGCCGCAGCAATTTCTTTCAGCCCGGCATGCCTTGCGGCCGTTACCACAGCGACCGGCGGCCGCGGTGATGCGCGGCGGGGCAGCACGGCCTTGGCGCAACCCCGGAGCCCCGCCGGGCCAGCGCAGGGCAGGCCAGGACTGGTGGCCCTCAGGCCGTGCTCAGCCCTTCCCTGTCGCTTTCTTTCTTGCTTCACGGCAGAGCTGCTTGAACGCAGGAAGGAGGGAGGGGAAGGAATAACCCCAAGCACCGGTACAGGTTGGGGGCTGACTGGCTGGAAAGCAGCACTGTGGAGATGGAACTTGGGGTCCTGGTGGACAACAAGCTGTCCCTGAGCCAGCTCTGGGGCACAGAGCCAGTAGTCTGCCTTGGGGGCCAAGAAAGCCAATGGAATCCTGGGGAGCATTAGGAAGAGCATTGCCAGAAGGTCAGGGAGATGATCCTGCCCCTCTCCTCAGCCCTTGTCAGGTGTATCTGGAGTGCTGTGTCCAATTCTGGGCTCCTCAGCACAAGAGAGACATGGAGCACCTGGAGCGGGTCCAGTGGAGGGCAACAAGGATGATTGAGGGACCAGAGCATCTCTCTTATGAGGGAAGCCTGAGGAAGGGGACCTTATTAATGTATATAAATACCTAAAGGGTAGGTGTGAGAGGGTGGACCAAGTTCTTCTCGGTGGTGCTGAGAAATAGGACAAGAGGCAGACAACGAGCAGAAACTGATGCACAGGAAGTTCCACCTGAGCACGAGGAAGAACTTCACTTTGCAGGTGACTGTGCACTGGAACAGGTTGCCCAAAGAGGTTGTGGAATCTCCCTCAGTGGAGATATTCCAGAACCGTCTGGACACAATCCTGTGCCATGTGCTCTGGGATGACCCTGCTGGAGCAGGGAGGTTGGACCATATGACCCACAGTGGTCCCTTCCAGCCTCCCCCATTCTGTGACTCTGTGCATGCAGCTGGTCACTGGTGTCTGTGCAGTGTCTGTGACTACAGTGTGAGAGGGACTCTCCCAGTCACTGCTCTGGTAGGCAAAGATCATCTGTCACTACAGCTGAGGCTGAGAAAAATACCCAACAAAATCAAATATGATGCTTTGGAGGGCATCCTGCTGCAAGGAACATAGAATTAAAAAATATTATATGAGAAAAATAGGGGAAAATCATGGTGTGGTCTGATGACGGTGCTAAAAGTCTCAATATGGCAGGAAGATCCTGGTGAGGGACCCCAGCTCATGCCCTGGGAATGCAGTCCCTGGGCTGATCTTAACAGCATGATGTCATCTCTCCTGAGAATAGGTTAAGTAGCTTCTTTGTATCTACAAGTTGGCAGAACTCCTGAATGATTCAAAAAAAAGTGATAAGCAGGCCGGGGGGAGGGGGGGGGGAAGGGTAGAAAAGGTTTCTAATGTGTCCTAATGCTCTTGACAGGAATCAAGGCACCTTTCACTCCTTGCAATTCATCAGAAGCCACAAACTCTCCCTCCTGCTCCCCACGAGGCTTCACTTTAAGTGAAGGAAAGTCCAAAATTAGAAATCTAAAGAAAAACTAAATAAAGTTAAAGAAAATAAAGAAAAGTTAAAGAAAACGATTTACAAAATTAGTCAAGTACACCGTGAGGATTGTGTTCGGTTTGGGTTTTGGGGTTTTTTTTCCCTGTCATGTTAGTCCTCGCAGCACAGGTTCCGTCGTGCCGTAAGCAGCGGTGGGACCGAGGGGGGTTCGGTGACCGTGTCCGGCAGAACTGGCGTCCCGTGGGGCTGCGGAGAACGCGCCGCTCCCCGGTACGTCCCCGGTAGGAGCAGACACTCGCCGGAGCGCGGCTCCCGCCCTGCGCTGGCCCGCGCCGCCCCCGCCCCGCCGGTGCCCCGAAGATGGCGGCGGTGCGGCTGTGGCGGTGCCGCTGCTGGGCGCTGCTCTCCCGGCCCGCCGGGAGATTGCGGGCGCGCCGCGGTTTGGCTGCGGGGCCGGAGATGCACTTCGGCTTCCAGACCGTGACGGAGGAGGAGAGGAGGGAGAAAAGTGAGGGCGGCGGCGGGGGCGGGAGAGGGGAGGCTGGGCCTAGAGCCGAGCTGGGCTCCCGGGCAGCCGGTGATCGTTCTCCAGGGTGCTAGGGACGTTGTTTGGGGCTGGGCCCTTGTTTGAGGCATTACCGGGAGTCAATATCACTGTTACTCCCTTCAGCTCGGGAAGGCTGTGTTTCTCCAGAGACCTTTGTCAGGCAACAGGTTCAGTAGGATTCAGTCATATTATTTTGTAATGAGTTTTCGTGTGGTATTTTTCAGCTCCACGTAGCGACAGACTTCTGCAAGGCAATGAAGGATACATTTTACTTCGACATGAGCATTTTTAAGTAAATTGCATCTCATTCCCATGTCCTTTCTTTGCAGTTTACCAGGTCTTTGAAAGTGTGGCCAAGAAATATGATGTCATGAATGATTCAATGACTTTAGGAATTCATCGGGTATGGAAAGATATCCTCATGCATAAAATGAACCCTTCCCCAGGAACACTTCTCCTAGATGTTGCTGGGGGAACAGGTAAATAATTTTGGTGAGTTCCACATGACAATGCCACACTGTTTTTCAGCTGTTTGAGTCTGCTCAGAATTATGTTGCCTGTTGGGGTTCCCCCCCCCCCCCCCCTTAGCTCCCTGTCTTTAAAACTAGTGAAGCATCTACTTGACTCTACTTGACTTTCCGAGAGAAGGGTTGAGAGCTATTATTTTAGTGTTTTTTAATATCTTGCTTTAAGGGTCTGAGAGTGTTATAGTACTGCAATGATATGTTGTGGAACACTGTGTGAATTTGTAGAAAGTCATGGACTCTGATTTTAATAAGTTCCCTTATATACATGTACACACACTCTTTCTGTGTCTGTGCAGCATGTCTGAGGGGGTGTTTTTATAAATATATATGACTGAAAAGAAATATTAACTCAGTTGGATGTTCAAAGCCTTATGTTTCAACTTCCTGGAGTCAGAAAACATTCCAAAATGTGTTTCTTTCCTTTTAAACAATTGCAGGTGATATTGCCTTTCGATTCATTAACTATGTTCGCTCTGTACGAGAACGCCAGCTCCAGAGGAAGCTCAAGCACCGTCAGAATTTGTCATGGCAGGAAATTTTTGAGAGTTACCAGAAAGACAAATTTAACTCACTAGGAGATTCCCAAGTGGTGGTCTGTGACATCAACAGAGAAATGTTAAAAGTTGGGAAGCAGAAAGCACAGCATCTTGGCTACTCTGAAGGTAAGTAATGCATTGTACCGTGGCAGTAACATTCCTGATAGCAAGAAATTTTAAGTGGCAGAGTTTTTTTTCGCTGTTTCCCTGTGTACATTCACCAAGAGTGGGAACTGTGCATGGGGAGAAGGAACATGAGTTACACAGTCAGTGATTGTGCATTTTGTCTATATGAGTGGTGGGCTTATCAGTAACCTGGACATCCATGTCCCACAGATAGACATGGTCTTGATCCTTTGGAGACTGGGAAGCAACACAGCTGCAACTGCATCACATACTGATAGTCCTTATGGAGGGAGTGTGGCTTTTCATGTTCCTCAGACTTCGGAAGCTTTCTAGCAAAATGTATTAAGTGTTTGGTCAGTGTTGCATGGCAAAACATTAGTAGTTGTCTATAGTTACACTTTGAGCAGAGATTTTCTTTTTACAACTTTGCCACAAACAAATGGCAGCCAACAATGCTTTCCACTATAATGCAAGTTTTGGGTAAAATCTTTCTGGCACATACATACTATGTGTTTATGTGGAACAGTGTTTTGGCTGATCTGCAGAATTAACTATTCTGTCTTGAAAGATTTGTGAGTATAGGTCAAGGTGTCTTTGCTCCAACAAAAGTGCAAAATGGAAACATTTGGTTTAAATATCACTTTAAAACTAATGAATTCCTTCTAGAATGGGTAAGTTCTAGCCTTTCTGGAGCAGTCTGAGTTCAATTCTGGGACTTGTCTTTCACTACAGGCTTGTCCTGGGTACTTGGGAATGCCGAAGAGTTGCCCTTTGATAATGATAAGTTTGATGTTTACACAATTGCCTTTGGAATCCGAAATGTAACTCGTATTGATTTGGTAAGTTACTAGAATGTATCCTGACATATGGTCCTTATGATTTTTTATTCTACAAAGGAAGCAAAGTAGGAACTCCTTTGGATAAAGGAAGGTCCTAGTCTACTCCTGAAACATTTAAAATAAGTGGCATGTAGTATGCAACTTCTTTGAATAGAGAATGCAATCAACTGCCCCACCTTTGCCATAAAAATGTAGATTTATACCAGTTGCGCCCAATCCTTACAGCTTGGCAAGCCACACAGTCTCTTCCTAAGGCAAAGGGCTGGATGCTACAGTCATTCCCCACCTTCTCCTGACCTATGGCATGGCTGGATATACACATGCACAGTGCAGTAGTGTGTATATCTCAAATCTTCCTGAAGCACCTGATCTATATCCCACTGACAGTGGGTCCAATGCTTCCTGTCCCCTTCTGTTTCCCTGCCTGAGTCAACAGAACTGCCAGAGCAGAGTGGGAAGGAGGCTGCTGCCCCCACTGCTGGTGAACTAACCTGTTCAGCCCACTTCTGCTCAGTGTCTTTACACTGGCTGGTGGCAGAGCTCACTATAAAGAACAAGTATGGTTTTAATTAAGATAAGTCTTACCCTATAAACCATCTCTGTCCTTTGAGAAGGACTGGCTGTGGGGGTGACACCTGACTGGATATGCTAGTTGTCTGTTTTGGAGGAGTGTGTTACAAACTTGGCAGAGCTCCTGTGGAAGGTGTAGCATTTGGATCCAAACCACCTTGAACCATATGCATTTGAACTTAATGTGGATGGCTTCTCCTGGTGCTTTGTCTGCACCCTTCCAAAGCAAAGGCTCTTTGCCTTCATGCATACAGCAGTCTGGTAGCAGAGCTCCTGTGTAGTGTTTATATTTTATCCTGTAGGAACAGGACAGTTGAAGTCAAGCAGATGTACAGCCTTCAGAGGTTCTGGAATACAACTCTGCTCTGCTCTTGTATGAAAGAATATACAGTTTTAAACAGAATTTTGTCCAGATTCTTGTTAGGTATTCTATTTCAATGCAGGATGGAATTTTCAAAGTAGCCAAAGATTTTCTTCTTCCTTCTCCTTCTTCCTGTTCTTGCACATTGCTCATCCGAAACCCAGTATCATTCCTTCTTTGAACCTTTGGGTGTGCCTCACAGTAAAATCCTTTCTTTTGATTAAAAAAAACCTATCATGCCCTTTTTTCATTTTCAGTTTCTTGTAGGTGAGTCACCTTCTCCCTTTTCTGTTTGGTATGTAATTAGAAGAGCTCTGCCAACAAACTTTCATCAGATGGGAGTAGGGAAAGAAAAGAAAAATTGCAAACCTGACATCACAGTTTTGACACAAAGCCTTGTAAAAGTCTATTTATGTAGCAGCAAGAGTATTTGTGCTTTGGGTTTGTGTCATGTTTGGTTTTTTTTTTTTTTTTTTTACTTGTCTTGAGATCCTTCTCTACATTAAATATTGTAGATTGCCGGTCAGGATACTCTTAATTCCCCTCAGTTCATCAGAGCTGCATGATAATATCACATGGCATGATAATAGGCAGGTGCTGTTCTATAGAAACAAACTTATCTCATCTGCTTTGTCTCAGGCACTTCAAGAGGCCTATCGTGTGCTGAAACCAGGAGGAAGATTTCTCTGCCTTGAATTCAGTCATGTCAGCAACCCTCTTCTTTCCAGGTAGGAACATGGTGACACTTTGTGCTGTGTCACAAGGCTCTCTTATTTGTACTCAGAATAAGACATGGAGACACTTTGAGGCTACATCTTGGTGCACTTTTAAAATCAGCTACAGACTGCATAGCATAGTGGCAGAGAGACCAGCTCATGTTGGAGAGGGTTTAAAATTTGTTTCTATTGATCTGTATTTGTTGTCTCTCTCTGCAGGCTCTATGATCTCTACAGTTTCCAGGTTATCCCTGTCCTGGGTGAGGTTATTGCTGGTGACTGGAAGTCTTACCAGTATCTTGTGGAGAGCATCCGACAGTTCCCCCCTCAGGTAAGGTAGTATTTCCCCGAATTCATTAACACACAAAACACAATTCCAGCATAATCTTGTGGCCAGCTGGTTTACAGGCCTTCAGGTTGTTAATAATTATGGCACTTATTTTTCAGGAGGAGCTGAAGGCAATGATAGAAGATGTAGGCTTTTTCAAAGTGGATTATGAGAATTTAAACTTTGGCATTGTTGCCATTCACTCAGGTTTCAAACTGTGAGTCTGTGTAGCAAAACACCAAAAGTATAATTTTCATGAAGGTTATGAAAGCTGTGGAATTTTAATGGCATCAAGAGGAGTTCCAAGAACTTGTGCAGCAGATACTTGCTCACCAGCCAAACTCAGAAGAACACAAGTTACCTATCCCCACCAAGAAACCTGTGGAGTGACTCCAGTGGTGTTTCTTACACTTGCATTTCCCTTCAAGTGCAATGTAAAAGACATGGCCAAAACTGAGCAATGCTAACAAGTGAAGCAAGTTGGCAGTGGGTGTGGATACAGAAATAGACAGATTAGTCTTCAAATACGATGCCTTTCTTTTTACTAAGCTTTAAGGAGGATATTATACTTGCGAAAAGTAACTTGGATTTATGAAGTAACTATGGACTTCTATGAAGCTGTTATTATCTTTGTCATGTGGAGTTTAGGGATTTTTTCCCATGACTCCTCTACTTCTTTCAAAGGCAAATGGAAAGTCTTATGAAATAAAAGGGCTCTGCATCAACTTTTTTCCACTTAAATCAGTCTTGTAAGAAGGTTTGCTAAGAAAGGATGGATTTGGGAATAGAGTTGGGGATGTTCATCCGTCATTCACAAGGTAATAAAGAGAGTAATGCAAGAGGGCAAAGGGATAAACTTGTTCCAACAGTTTTATTAGCAAAGAAGCCGTCTTTTGAAAGAAAATAAATACAAGGAAGACATTTTTGCTTCTTTCTATAGCCACAATGAAAATACCAGCTGCTACAGCAAAATCCCTGACTATTAACGATACAACAAAAGACCTGAAGATCAGGAAGGCTGAAGGTGGGAGTCAGTGTGCAGTCCTGTACCCAGGTGCAAGTTTCAGTAACAGTCCACGGTTCTAGCCAGACTTGAAAAGAAGAATAGCAACTTGGCCGAGGTAGAAGTAGATGAAGTGCTTGGTCTCATGAGTCACGTAGCTGCCAAAGTTCCTTCCCACGATGCAGTGCCAAGTGGGATTGTATTTCTTGTCAAATTCCTACAGAAGAGAGAATTAGAAACTCAGCATTTTCATGGTAATTATACTAATATTGTCTAACAGTTGGGGGGGGTTTTTGGCAATGATTTGTCACTTGTTAACAAGTATCACTTTGGTAAGAAGGCAATTAAGGAGCAGCATATGTTCTTAAGTACAAGGATCATCTGTCACTTTATAACTCATTTGCTGCTTAGTCATATTAAAAAAAAAAGTGCTTCCAAGAAGAGCAGGAATAAGCTTAAAACATATGGTTGGGGAAGTAGCTTTTCCCCTAAAGTCATGCCATGATCTCAAACCATAACTTCTAAGAACTTCACTGCTTGTTCAGAATCTCCAACAAAACTGGTATTTTGACTTCATTAGCTGTTTTTTGCAATAAGGATGTTGAAAGGACACTTAATGGCAAATTCTCTGCCACAACCTTGACACCTGGTCATCAGATGATGCTGTGACACACTGTTGTCAGGAGCCTGCTACAACTTATAAATAAACTCCTGTTTACAGGTCTACAGTGAGCAAACCCATGCAGTCAGTAGATTTATACTCCAGTACCTAAGAGCTGTCATCTGAAGATATTTTTGTGAGGACATGGGAGTTTCTGTTCTGCTCAACCAAACCCTTCAGTTACTTGCAGCTCAGTCAGGCTCTCAGTAGGAGTGAAGAGAGAAAATGTGACGAACTGTAAGCTATGAACCATCTGTTCAGCGTTAGCATGAACAGCTTGTCTTACATGTGGTGGGAAAGGGAAAAAACCAAACGCACTTATTACATGGTTGGCAAACCACCACTCTTTAAATAGGCTGCACAGAGCCTATGTCTTGTTACCAGCTCATCAGTCACAGGGAAAGTCAGCTGCCACTCTGTCCTCACGTGGACAATGGGACAGTGGCAGAGAAGGTGTAAGGCACTACAAGAGAAAAGCAGAAGGACCTAGAAAGGTCCACATAAAGGGTGGGGAAAGGAAAAGAAAGAGAGAAAGTCTAAGTTGATTATCTAGTGCCTCTAGAACTCGTTTCTCTGGAGCTACTTGCCTAGCAGCCTTCTCCCCAATTGATTTTTCATGCGCATAGAGATATCATGAGTACATTACAAGCCAACATCTACCTTCTTTATGTGAGCAGCGATGTCCTTCTCAATGTTGTATTTCTCCAAGGCCTGAGTAGCACATTCTACGGAGTCTTGCTGCATTTCCTCTGACATGTCCGCATTTTTGATCACTGCCTTTCGATCACTCATGATTGCCTGCTTGGAGAAAAGAAGAAGGAAATTCAAAGTTGCAGGAGCGCCTGCCAGAACCACCTGCCAAGCAGCCCCAAAGCTCATTCCCAGCGCGCTCTCGAGCGCCGCGCGGTACCACCGCCGTGGCCGGGGAGCGTCGGCCGAGTGTGCTGGGCACGGGCACAGCCCGAGCAGCGGCGGCTCAAACGCCGGCTCATGTTAAGCACTCGCTCTCCGGCCGGCAGCGACACAAGCACCGCCGCAATCTCCGCCCTCCCCAGTCCCGCTCCGGCCGGGAGCTCCGCGAGAGAGCGCGGGCGCTCCATCGCCCGGCCCCGACGGCCCTTCCCTCCTCTGAGGGAGGCGAAGAAAGCCCGGCACGCGCGGCCAAGGGCTCGGAGCCCCGCGTGGCTGCAGGGTCCCGCCGGCAGCTGCCGGGGATGCGGAAAAATCGGAGGCGGCGGCCGGGGTAGAGCCCAGGCACGGGGGAGCCGCCAGGACACGCGGGGTCCCCGGGTTCCGGAATGGTTGAGTCTCTCTCGGAGCCGTGCGCGCCCCGTCCCTCACCGTTCGGGCGCTGCGGGACCGGCGCGGTGCGGAGCGAACGGCGCTGCGCTCTGGTCCGTGCGCGCCTCGCAGCGCCTCAACCCCGCCCCCTGCGCGCCGGCCGCCAGCCATTGGCTATCGTCACCGCCCCCCGAGCGCCCATTGGCCACCGCTGCCGGCCGCCGAGCGCCCATTGGCTGCGGCGCGGCGCCCGGCAGGCCTTTACTGCAGCGTTGTCTTGCGGCCCGGGATGCCTCGCGCCGCGTCCATTCCCTTAGCGACCGGCGGGATGCGGGGAGGTAACGGGAGCACAGGGCGCATGTTTTGGGATGATCACGTAGATTTGGGCTGTGTATGCAAAGCTTCAGTCCTGGCTCCCGTGCTACTCGTCTGCTGCGCCAGGGGAGGGTTAGGTTGGACATTAGGAGGAATTTCTTCACAGAAAGGGTGATTAGACACTGGAAGGGGCTGCCCAGGGAGGTGGTGGAGTCACTGTCCCTGGAGGTGTTTAAGGAAAGACTGGACATGACACTGAGTGCCGTGGTCTGGTTGACATGGTGGTGTTGGACTCGATGATCTCAGAGGTCTTTTCCAATCTATTTCTGTGATTCTGTGTGGCATCAGCAGGTGATCCTAGGTAAAAAACTTGTTCCTTAAAGTATGCTCAGTCTCCAAGGCATTGTAATATGTCCACCAGCTCCTGTAAAACACCTTTCCATAGTTGATATATGGGCCCCAAAAGCCACTTTATTACTTGCCCCAGCCTGGATCACAGAAATGCTGACGTTAACCAATTATCTCTGCAACAGACTTTGTTTCTCTTTGAAACAAGCTCTTGTTGGGAATAGCCCTTTCAATAGTATGTGATATTACTGAAAGAATACTGGGATATTACCTGGGGTAGCTGTTTCAGTAATATGCCCTTTACTGAGAGTGAAGCCCACCCATGCTGAAGGAAGGAGTTCCATAGCTTGTAAATGACACTTGATCATCTGTCCTGTTCACTTGTCTGTTTTCAGTTGTGTGTTTTCAATTCAGTGACCTCTGATCGAAATCTCTGACCCATATTTACTGGGTGTCGCGGGTTCGGTTTGTAACCGGGCAGAAACACCAATTTAGTGTAGTGGTTTGGTCCAAAATACTCATTACTGTTTATCTGCTGTGAGATAAGAATTAGGAGAAATGCAAAACAGGCACCAAACTTGAAAGAATATAAAGAAGTTTATTAACAGACCTAAAAGAGGAAAAAAATTATACCACCTTCAGAACTCTCCTCCTCCCCCCACCTTCCTCCCTTCTCCCACTGACAATGTTCAAAGACAACCCTTAAGATGTTCAGTCTGTTTACCACTTCCATAATAACCTTGTTCAGTCCATTTAGAAAGAGAAGTCTCTCCTTGCTCATGCTATGAAAACATTATCACAACGAGACAGCCGCCCACTTCCAAATATTGTTCAGTCCATTTAGGAAGAGGAGTCTCTCTACCTGCGTGTGAGTCCTTTCCCCCGACTTGCAGCTTTTCCCGCAACTGCCTTCGAGGGTCCACTCTTGAAGTTTTTTGGGGTACAATTTTAAGGTTGAGCCGTTCAGAAACAAAAGCAGAGGCCCTTCTCCTTCCCTGGGAGCAAAGGGTCTTCATCATCTTCATCTTTAGGACTATCTCTGGGAGTATCTCTAGGGACTGAGGTTTTCTCCTTTCCCGTTTGGAGCAAAAGTCCTCATCTGGTTCATCTCTCCCTGTCCAAACTTCTCATGCAATTACAGCTGCATCAGCATCTGCCTATCTCAGCGCAGGTGCTTTTGCTTACGAGTTGAACACTCCACCCCCCATATCTTCATGAAATTACAACAGGATACTCTGATATATCATAGCTTCACAACAGAATTTCAGCTTTAAGCATCTCCTCTCTCTTCCCTCAGGTTTTCAGCTCTTCACAGCAATAAAAGGGTTAATCTCACCTCGGCCTTGCAGCTTTGCAGCTGGAATGTTGAATTTTTCTTATCGCAGTGGAGAGGGGGGAGAGTCGAGCCGCTCCAGCTGCCCACGGCAAGGCAGTGGGGGGGTTCCATGGCTGGAACAGGTCCATTGACTCCAGGATGGCCGTGGCCCGGCCTGGCCCAAGCAGGGCCTGGCCGGGCCCGCTGGCCCCCACACGGGGCCCGCAGCCACCTGTCCCAGCACCGGAAACGAGAGAGAGCTTGGAGGGGGAGTTTGCCTATTCTTAAATGTGGATCACAGAGGTGATCACAACTTTAAGTGGCTTAGAGAATTGTCCATATTCAAACTGGCCAGCTGATAGGTTCTATCAGTTCCCAGAGGAAACTGTAAGCACCCCTTAGCAAGGACGTCCCTTCCGGGACTATGCTTGCTAACCTATGACACTGGGTATGATCAAGTCAGCTGCAAACTTTATTCCTTTAGTGAAACAAATCTATCAGACATTTACACCATCTTTTGCAGACCTCACTATTTCTGCAACTCTTGCCTTTTTTTGTTTGTGTTTGGTTTGGGGGTTATTTTGGTTAGTTGGTTGGGTTGGTTTTGTTTTGGTTTCTTTTTTTGTTTAAATGAAGCAAGATGTTTTGGTAGGTCCCCAGTGGTCTGTTTTCTTAGTTTCACTCTCCCTGGGGCACTTTCTACTTACACTCTTGTCAGCAGATAGAACATTGCTGTTGGAGTCTTCCACAGCTGGTGATCTGTTAATAATAGGACTCTGAACCATGTCTATAGCAAACAGCACAGGATGACTTAAAATAAATTTTCAAATACTGCTTGGTAGGACTCAGATTTCCTTGTAGAAATTAAAAAAAAAAATAAAACCAAAACACCTCAAGAGCATTTACCTCACTTGAAATGTATATATTTTTCATATTCATACAGTGTAGTTACCTGCTCAATCTCATTCAGAGCAAAAGTAACATAACTGCAAGCAACCCTTTGCTTTCGCAAACTCTAAGGCAGCCTCAGATGTTGGGGTCCCTCCCCCGCCGTGTAGCCCTGGCAGAGGGGCCCTGAGGGCACAGACATGGGGTTTCCCTGCCCCTGCTCAGCCTCGTTCCCATTGGTTGGTTTGTGTTCCCTGCGCGGGCAGAAGGACCCTTGGTCCCGTGACTGGAACAGTTCCTCGGCAGAGCCCCGGCCATGTGGCTGGAGAAATAAACATCTCTCTGGAACAGCTATCAAGAATCTGTCTGTCCATATATATTTCCTTTCCACGGGACTCCTGGTTTGGTATATGCGTGTTGCAGTATCCCCACTGCAACATAATGGTGGAGAATTGAGAGCAGAACGATCCCCGATCCCTAAGCGACTGATTTGTGTGAGTAAACCCTGGAAACTTTGGATTCCTCTTCTTGGTTTTGCTTTGCTATTCCATATCTAAACTATGGAGGAACCGTGGGAAGACTCTTGGCACTCAGAGCCGCATATGGACATTTATCTTAAACTTAAAATGATTCTTGAACAACGATTTGTAAATTTTAGCTTGATTCAAGCTCAAAAAGAACTGAAACACTTCCTGGCATGGTTGTTTAAGAACTTTTTCTGTGTTTCTTGGGATTTAATTCTTACGAAGGGCTTTTGGAAAACCGTTTGGACACAGTTAATACTGGAGTCAAAATATATGCCGATGGAAGAATATTTTCGTGAATATTATTTAATTACTGAGACTGTTGAGCAATGTCAGCTGTGTCTTGGCGAAGGGAAGCCTGGCGCAGGGACCGTGCGGCCCAGGCCACGTGCACCGAGTGTTCTGCGAGCAGCAGCGAGGCAGTTCCCGCGTGCGGGTGGAGCCACGCGAGCCGCAGTGTCGGTGGCGGAGCGAGGTGCGGCGGGAGCGGCGGGACCCGGCGGGACCCGCACGGCCCAGCACAGCGCGTGGTGGAGCGAGCCCTGTGAATGCCCGACCGAGAGGGGCGGCGCGCGGGCGGCGGCTGGCGGCGGTGGCGGTAGAACGGAGCCGCGCCCAGCCGAGACGCGCGCTGGAGCGGAGCGCGGGGGGGTTGTCGCTCGGGGGCCCAGCCGAGACGTGGGTACAGCGCCTGGCAGCGGCAGCGAAGCTGCGACCAGAGGAGGCGACGCACGGAGAACTGAGCGGCGCGGCCCGGCCCGGCCCAGCAGCTCCGACAATTCCAACACAGGAGCGACTGAAGGAGAGAGCAAAGACGCAGCGAGACAGAAAACAGCAGCCACTCGGAAAAAGGAAAAGATCATAGTAACTAAGACCTTAGGGATAGTAAAATGGTATAATGTTAAGCAAAATTATGGTTTTATAACAAGGTGTGACAACCAGCAAGACATATTCGTGCATAGAACTGCTATTAAAAAGAATAACCCTGAAAAATGCATCCCAAGCTTGGGAGATGGAGAGGTAGTGGAATTCAAAATTATACGAGGTAGAAAAGGGTTACAAGCATCGCAGGTCACTGGGCCTGATGGTGTTCCTGTAAAAGGCAGTATATATGCTAAAAATCGTAGTCATGTTAGACAATATCTCCCTTGTAAACCCCCCCTACAGTCTCCCTTTCCTAATCCCACCTTTCCCTTTTACCCTATGTCCTATTACCCCCAGTGTATTCCCAATCCGTTTTTTCATCCATGGTTTCCCTCACAAAACCATGCTTTTGCCAATTGTTTCCCCAAAAATCCCTTTCCAATGCCGAGTGGGGGATGAAAAGGGGGAGGGAAGAAGTTAAACCCTCTCCTGCCTCAGTTTCCCCACAAAGCATGCTCAGAGAGTCCTGTCTCCCTTCTGTCAGCCCTAAGATGTTCCACAGAATCTGAC
Organism: Corvus kubaryi; assembly: GCF_017639235.1. Classification (NCBI taxonomy): domain Eukaryota; kingdom Metazoa; phylum Chordata; class Aves; order Passeriformes; family Corvidae; genus Corvus; species Corvus kubaryi. The sequence goes on from NW_024582074.1 coordinate 98,027, forward strand.
TGGACATTTAAAGACTCAGGAGGGCGGCTTGCTTTGTTTTGAAACTGTTCTTGTTATGTTTATCCAGTTGTTTTCATTCTCCTTTTATTAAAATAAAACGGGTGAGGTGTTGGGGTCCCTCCCCTGCCATGGAGCCCTGGGAGAGGGGCCCTGAGGGCACAGACACGGGGTTTCCCTGCCCCTGCTCAGCCTCGTTCCCACTGGTTGGTTTGTGTTCCCTGCGCGGGCAGAGGGACCCTTGGTCCCGTGACTGGAGCAGTTCCTCAGCAGAGCCCCGGCCATGCAGCTGGAGAAATAAACATCTCTGAAACATCTAGCAAGAATCTGTCTGTCCATATATATTTCCTTTCCACGGGACTCCTGGTTTGATATATGCGTGTTGCAGTATCCCCACTGCAACGCTCAGAAGAATATACTGCCCCCAGAAATATTGAAACTGGATAATGTAATACTTTTGTCACTCTAGAATATCTCAGGAGTAACTCCTGACTCCCAGATTTTAGCATTCCAATTAGGAGAGATACAGTTCACAACTTTGTGTGCTAGAAATCTGAAGAAATTTTGAATGGTCTTGCGGCCACAGTAAGTAATTAATTTACAGAACTGTGTTCAGTATCTGCAGCATTTGCAGTAGTTCTTTGAGTATTGGACAGTTTTGTGCTGACAGAATGGAACCATTTAACAATCTTCCAAGTGCTTACACTGAACTTCAGAAATACCCATGAATCTCTGAGGAGGTGGTTGTGTTTGGTAGCTGCAGGCAAGTTTCTCTGCATTTATTAAGAAATGGTTTGCTGAAGGAACAATTGCAATGACGACTGCAGGAAACGTCAGTGTGGGTGAGATACATGTCATTAATGAGAAACATTAAAGCCTGAGATACATGGCTTTACAGAGAGACATTAGAGTCCTACTTGTTAATCAAGAATATAAAACTACAGTTTCCCTCAGGACAGAGCTGCAGGGAAATGCAGAACAAACACAGGAGATGATAGCTGGGGTAGAGGAGGTGCTTAAGAAATCTGGGTAATGGATAAGGCATATGAGATTCCTCTCACAGATGGAGGTTAGACTGTAAGCACTTTTCGCGTGAGCTGTTTTTTTAGTCTGTCTTGCACAATGTATCACTGTATTAATAAAGATTTTTACTGGGGCTCCTAGTTAATACCAAAACATAAAATAACCATTATTAGCAATAAAACAATTTCCATTTTCTTTTTCTTTCCACAAAAGTGAAGCAACCCCACATTGAAATTTTCTTTGTAAACCTGGGATTTATATGCAAGGGCTTCCAATCCAATTTTATATGTACAGATTTGTGGTGGTGGAAAAACGTTAGCAGGTTTAAGTGAGGTTATCTCCATGGTCTCCAGAGAAACTGGATCCATTTACTGAGTCCTGCAGTGAATGCAGGTGAACCAGCACATGAGGGGTGTCTCTCCCTCTCTCAAAGTGCAGCCAGGGCCCAGTGGGGTTCAGCACCATCCCGTGGGGCTGAGCACCACCACATTAGACCCACTAAGACACTGACTCGTCCTGCCCCACAGGCAGCTCATCCGCCGTCTGTGAGCTTTTCTGTTTTGGTGGTTGCAGGTGTCTGAGTCAAGGTTGCAATGCCCTTACTCGTGTAGTTGCATCAAACCCCTTCATTAAGGAAATGTGTGTTTTCCACTTCAAATGCAGTTTGGGCTGCAGGGAACAAGCATCAGGCAGTCTGTTCTCTCCCTGGAGTGTGTGGGAGCAGCACTGAACTGGCAGTTTTAAGTTTGGCCTGTGCTGCATTGGGAATGTGGAATCATCTTGTCCAAATTGTTGGTTTAGCTGGTGCCTTTAAATAGTTACTTGATGCTATTTTGGGTTAAAAGCTCCTGCAGCCATGCAGTTCACTTTCAAATTCCTCTTCCTTCTTCTATGTAAATAATATCGTCCTCATTCTCTCTGGTGGTCAAAGGAGGAGGCCAAAATGGATAGAACAAGGGGGAACTTCTCAAAGCGGGAATTATCTGCTAATATGATTGTGGTATCAATCATATTGATTGATTGATAGTCTTTCCTTGTTATGATTTATATACACATTATAAATTTCTTTTAGGCTGAGCTTGTATATTGGTAAAACTTCAGCATTTGCAGGGTCTGAATCTTGACAAGTCTGACACTAAAGCAATAATACAGTGTTACAGCTTTGCAGAGGATTGGATTAGTGGTGTTAAACAAAGGCTTTATTTTAATACCACTGAAAGAATTCAGGTATCATAGTAATTACATGTTTTATGCATATATGTGACTATATTATGGATGCTTAAACAAATAATGAAGTAATTGCACAGAGTGGGACAAGGGTTTGTTCTCACCTCCAGACAGCAAATTCACTTTGCCAAATAAAAGCACCAAGGTCATCTGCCATGCTGCCTTCCAGCTGCACAGACATTGAATATTTCAGCAGCACTACTAGACTTTAACATCTTCATTCTTCTGTCTTGCAAGTGCTCTTTTGACCAAAAGGTGTGCCAGGGTGTTTCAGCTGTGACTGCACAAAACTTTGCTTTCCCAAATAAAATACTGAAAGGGCATTTGGGCTCTGGGCTGTCACTAAAAGCCCTGCAGAAAAGTGTCTCATTCTTCCAGCTTTGGTAAAGGGATGTTACCTGAGAGAAAACAAAAAACAAGTTGTGTGGGACCAGCTGTAAGTTACCTTGTGGGCAGGACACTCTGGCACAGAAGTGCTTCTCCAGTTTACTCCATGTACAGGCAGCTTAAATATCCTGAGAAAGTCAGGAAAGTAAGTCCTGTCTGACTTCCTCTAAGGAATTTCACAACATGTGCAGAACTTCAGAATCAGGTCAGCCTCTGTACTGCTTCTGGACCAATAAATTGCACATTATTTTACATAGATGGCTACAGCAATTTATTTTAGTACTCCCTATTATTAACTAGTATTTCTGAAAGTAAATGCAGCTATGGCAGGTTATATTCTTCAGGTTAATTCAGGTGAGATTAAGAGATTTTTGTAAGAAAGTCAATACCTGGTGGAGCTACAAAGTACTCCTCTACTTTCTCTCTGGCATTTTCCAGCAGGTCTTTGGTGCAGTTGCCTTCTGTCACATCATCTTCTCTAAGATACAGACATCTGAAGGACAAAGGTTACTGGCTGTCTTTCAGCTATTCTGTAAATATGAGGTAGGAAGGGTGGCTTATGTCTAAACCTGGTTTTGGTCTCTTAAATAAACACTTCGACAAGTACTGGAACATTTTGAAGCACCCAAGAATGCCACTAGCAGGTATTTGGGGAGCAGGGTGACAATTAACACAGATTAAAGAACTGAAGTTCACCTTCACTTTGCTCACACATAAAAATCATGTCCCAGTGACAACTTTATCCCCCACAAAAGCACAGTAAGACATTCTGAGCAAAGTGGCCACATGCATCATGATTCCCAGGGAAAAAAGGTCACAAAAGCTAACAGCTTGATGCATTAACAGATAAAAGGAGACTGCTGTGATACACCACCTGTCCTCCAGCACTGAATCCATCGGTTCCACGCCGTCGGTGTTTACTTCACGAAGCTGATCAGCAAACTGGACAGCTTTCTGCAGCCGCTCCACGGCCTCCGAATCCCGGAAATCCACCAGGGCCAGGTGCTCCAAGTGGTCCAGCACTTCCACCGACACTTTCTGCTGCACAAAAGCACCAATATGGACAAAAAAGTCAGAAATTAACAAGTTTAATAGTGCTACTTTCTTTTAAGAAATAACTTATTATACGTCAAACCCAGAGTTTACCAAAAAATCCTAAAATCGTTAAGGGTGGAAAAGACCTTTAAGGTCATCAAATCCAACCTACTGGTAGGGACCCGCTGGTTCCTGTTACTTTCGTGGAAAATTAACCCTTGTTTTATCCTGTTTCTACTGTCCTGCCTCGCGAGGGGCAAACCGGCTCCGCGGCGGTACCTGCGGCCGGTGCCCGCTGTGCCACCTCGCCGGGCGTGAGGGGCGTCGCGGAAGGGCCCGCCAGGCGCGGAGCCACCGCTCGAGGGACAGCGCTCGCATTGCGCCACCGCCGCGTGACCTCACATATCCGCGCGTGGCGTCACCCGCGCGCCGGACGCGCGTCACTCGGCGGCGCGGCCGGCCCGTCCCGGCGCGGCCGTCGCGATGAACAGCGTGGGCGAGGCGTGCACGGAGCTGAAGCGCGAGTACGACCAGTGTTTCAACCGCTGGTTCGCCGAGAAGTTCCTCAAGGGCGACAGCGCCGGCGACCCCTGCGGGCAGCTCTTCAAGCGCTACCAACTTTGCGTGCAGGTGCGTCCGGCCCCGGGGCCCCGGGCCCCCTTCGCTCCCTGCCCGAGCGTCCTTCCCCCGCTCTGACCCTTCTTACCGGCGTGCTGGTACCCCAGGAGCAGCCTCAGCCTTCACCAGTGACCCCGACACGCAGCTCTGGGTTTATCTCGCCCTTTGTCGGTCATGACATGGAATATTTTACAGGTGTCTCCTAATTTTATTGTACGTAAGTTCTTAAGGCTGCTTCTGTAGAGGCTGCAGCACGTTTCTGTTGTACGATCCGGACTATAGTTCAGTGAGTTCTCAGTACGTCCTTCATTAACACTGAAGCTTTATTCAAACCAGCTTTAAGACTACTTTTTCTAGGTCATTTCTTTTTAGATAATTTCTATTCAGGCAACAAGCGATAGGACAAGAGGTTATAGACTTAAGCTGCACCAGGGAGGTTTAGGTAGAACATCAGGAGGAATTTTTTCACAGAAGGGGTGATCAGACATTGGAATGGGCTGCCCAGGGAGGTGGTGGAGTCAGTGTCCCTGAAGGCATTTAAGGAAAGACTGGGCATGGCCATGGTCTGGTTGACGTGATGCTGTTGGGTCATAGGTCGGACTCAATGATCTCAGAGGTGTTTTACAACCTAATTGATCCTGTGATTCTGTGTTTTGTACCAAAGATTACATCATGTAGCCCTATAACGAAGCGTCAAGTTGAATTATTTGGTTTTCTTTTTTCCTCTTTTCAGAAAGCAATCAAGGAGAAGGACATACCCATTGAGGGCCTGGAGTTCATGGGCCCGAGTAAAGGAAAAACTGAAAACTCCTCTTGATGTTGGCTGTACGGGTGGAGTCACTAATACAAGCCTTTGGACTAAGCACCATCACCAGGTGTACCGTGGATGCCACCTGGAGAAGACCTTTGTTAACTCCCTTATAGGAAGTGAGAAATGTTCTCTGCTTGTGAAAACAAACAGTTAAAAGGAAAAAAAAGACTGGATCATGTGCTAACTGCTGCCTCCTTTCCAGTGAAAGTTGTTGGTGGTTCAGCATCTAATGGCTTAAAAATCCATGTGAACTAACTTCCTACTGAATGTAATGGGGGAATGGGTTGGAGTGGGCTGAGATAGTTTCTTTGTGGCTGATTTCTTTTGCTTATTTATATAACACTTGAAAGTGTTTAAGAAGAATATGGAGGGAGTTGATATACTTTGTGTCATCTCTATGCTGCTGAATTTTGGTGAAGTTGGTTTCATGTGATCCTGAAAGCTGAAGGGCTTAAGCACTGTTCTGTGTCAGCAAGAGAGATGGTTTAAAAGCACTACTGGACCTGCAACAGCTTGGCTAAAATAAATACAACCAGGTTATATTTTGTTCAAGTAGGTAACTGTGCAGTAGAGTCTGATTGTGACCTCTAGGAGTGACAGAGCTGGCCTGCTCAGAAGCTGAAGAGAAGACTTTTAATGCAGAGGTTACTTCAACCTTTTCTGAGGTACTGACGCAACCACAAACTTGAATTCTCTCTCCTTTAGCTTTACACATTCATGTGGTTTGATCCTCAGACAGGGATGGCGCAAAGCTTGCTCCCCTACTTAACACCAACACAGGTGAAAGAGTAAAAGATATTACGGCCTGGGGACAAAAGATCGGTCAGCTTCCTAATTCTAGAATTAGAGTGAGGAAAAAAGAAAGCTTCACTCTCTGCTTTTAATTTCTACTAATTATTTAAAGGTTTTACTTTTTAAAAAGCCTAAAAAAGGTGCAGTTCTCAAACATTATAGTTGGCCTGCCTGCACCACAGCCCCCTCACAGACCCCCACAGTTCTGTGGGCCTTGTGCAAAGCATCAGGAACTGCTGCAGCCTGAGGCTGTTGTTCCTATGTCAGTCACATATTCAGGTGAGCCGCACTCCTGTTCTCAGGTGCAGAGAGCTCCTAGTGTCAGCACAGGGGGTAAACATAGCACTGAAGAAACAAGCTGTTGGCAAAGTGCTGTGTCACTCAGATATAAATGAAAACAGTGATCTAAGGGAATGATCTATAAATAGCATTCTGAAGACAATTATGTAGGTTTTCTTTTTTAAGGAATAACACACAAAACCAGTTTGCTCTTCTGTGATCTTCATGTAGGGCTACATGTAATGTGATTTTGTCAGCTTTAAAACAACTGTGCCCATCAGTGCCTTGTACTTTCAACACAGCAAAACTTTTCTCAGCAATCTTTTACTGGTAAGCAGATGAAAAAAATCATATGGAAACATGGGGAAGGACATCCTGCAGTACCCACTATGAGATTCTCTCTTGCTATCCACCACTCCTTTCAACAGCAAGATGCCAAAGCAGCTGCTGCATTCTACCTTTTGGGAAGAACCAAATTAATGATAGCTGAGAGAGAGCTCAGTTTCATACCGTCCAAAAAATACAGAAGTTATAGAAAGAACTGGGAAATGGTTGACTTGTAGCGAGCAAAAACTTGAAAATTAAGGTTGTACTGGCACAGGCCCAGGCTGTTGGCTCATTAATCCCTTCTACTTTAAGCAGCTTCTGCATGACACAGTACACATTATACAGACATAAGCAGTAGAGCCAAAATTGTGTTTTCTTCTGCAAAACCTGTGTGAGAGACTTTGGTGCAGACTGCAGCTTTATGGAAAGCAGAGTGGTGAGCAAGATATGTGCTGATGTACCTGAAAATTTCAGAGCTTAAGGTGAACAGTGTAAAGGCAGAGCTTAGCTCAACATCTTTGCTGCCACTCCGTCTGCCAGAAGAACCAAGAGAAGACCACCTTCATGACTGTTAATAAATACTGTAAAAGCTGATGATGGAGAATGTGCTTCAGTATATATTGAATTTTAATCCACATATCTGTTCTGGCTGTGAGTTTAGAGTCATCAGCTAAACCAGGCATGAAGAATATGAAATTGATTCATGTCCTATGCCAAGTGCATTCCCGTTGTTTGTGTTATCAGACACAGGAACATATGTTAACATTCAGGCAGTCAACCCCCTTTGCTCATACACTGTGTCCTCTGGGAAATCTTAATGCTTTATGCAAACACTGAACTAAAAAACTTCTAAGAATTCAGGTTAACAAACAAAGTCAAATCCGAAATTCATGTCCAGAGTTGTTTATTTAAAGGACCCCATCACAAATACACATGGAGACCACCACCACTCAGCTTCATCACAGAAGAAATGCAGTTTCTGAAACTATGACCCCATGAAATGATGGATCCCACTCAACTTTCTCGTTCAAGATGGGGAGAGCCAAAGTTCTGGCTGTGGTCAGGATCTTGGTTTTAATCTTCATAACCAGTTGGAAGAGGGTTAGTGTGGGGATTGTGAAACAGAGTTTTATTCCCATCACCCCAGGGGAAACGCTGTTGAAAGAAGAAAGAAAATAAGCCAGTGGCAGCTCCTGAACAATCCCTCAAGCATCAGAAACCAAGAGCAATACAGACTCAAACATCAATTCTCCCAGGCCATTAGTGACAGAACAAGAGGAAATAGCCTCAAGCTGTGCCAGGGAAGGTTTAGGCTGGACATCAGGAGGAATTTCATCACAGAAGGGGTTGTTAAACGTTGGGATACATTGCCCAGGCTGCTGGGCTCACCATCCCTGGAGGTGTTTAGGTATAGACTAGAGGTAGCACTTAGGGCCATGATGTGGTTGACAGGGTGGAGATGAGTCACAGGCTAGATTCCATCTTGGAAGTATTTTCAAACCTAAATAATTTTATGATCACACAGCTCAACAGGCTGGTGAATTAAGCAAGCTGGCTCCCAGGACACAGGAAGCAAGAGTTGGAAAACTGTCTCCCTTAGCTGGCTGGGAGTCACAGTCTATAAACAGCACAGTCTTTGCTCTTACTTAAAGATCAACTTTAAGCTGTATTATGAGGACCCCAAGTTTGAGTATTTAGCATCTCCACTGCTAGCTTTTAGATCTGTATTAGTTTAAGTACAGCAGCTTTAGGACTGAAAACTTTTCAGCAAGACATTGGGAGGATCACTTTGGGGTGGGAAGGCCTGTGAATACCACGGGTACTTCATCAGAGCTGTGACAAACTTTTACTGCCTCAAAAACAGCCATGAGTTGATATCACAGCCAATGTAGCAAACGAAAAAGAAATGCTGTGACAATCTCAGAGGAAGCTCTGCAGCCATGGAGGAAACGAGGGCTCCTAAACATTGCAGGTGGAAGTACCTTGGTCCTGATCCTAAGGTGGGTGTAGGGCACAAACTCGGGCCTCTCGTGCTCCCCGTGCTGTGCGTTCAGGTAGGAGTTCAGCATGCACACGGCCACGCCGGGCAGCGCCACCACGAAGGTCAACGTCTTCCACATCCGGGCTGGGCGGGGGCAGCGGGACAGCAATTAGAACAACAATCACCATTTTCATTAGCATTACTGACCTGATAGCACGTTAAATACAATTAGCGCATTAACGAGGCGCTAATGAACGCTGTGTCCCACGCTCAAGCGCGTGTCTCCTCCCCGTCTGTAACAGGGATCCGGGCTCACGGTTTAAGCCCCGGTGCCCCGGCGGGGGCTCACACCAAGCGCCTGCTATGCCCCGTTCCCCCAGCGAAGGGCACCGGCTGTCAAGGGCAGCGCCGCGCGCCCTGGCTCCGCCCCCGCCCCGCAGAGCCCCGTTACCTCCGCCGCCCTCGTGTGCCGCGGCCGCCATGCCGCGCGCCGGGGGGGAGCGCGGGGCAGCGGCGCCGAGCAGCAGGCGGGACACCCGTCCGAGCGCCGCCATGTCCTCCCCGTCCGCACACCGGAACCGGAACCGCGCTGGGCGGAACCGACGGCGGCAGCGGCCGCGCTGACCTTGAACAGGGCCTCCCGCGCGCACGCGCCGGCCTGGGCGGGAGGGGCGGGGCAGTGACGTCACGCGCGGGTGTCCTGAGGGGCGGGCCGGCGCCTTCTTGGTGTTGAGGGCGGAGCGAGGCCGGTCGGGGTTTGTGGAGCTTGTGCGGGGGGCGGTGACAGAGACACAGACTCGCTTAGGTGGGTGGTGACCTCTGAGAGCGTCGTATCCGTCCTATGACGGAATATCACCGTGTCAACCAGACCATGGCACTTAGTGCCACGTCCAGCTTTTTCTTAAACACCTCCAGGGATGGTGATTCCACCACCTCCCTGGGTAGCCCATTCCAATGTCTGATCACACTTTCTGTGGAGAAACGACTCCTGGTGCCCAAGCTAAACCTCCCCTGGTGCAGCTGGAGGCTATTTCCTCTTGTCCTGTTCCTAGTGCCTGGGAGAAGAGGCTGATCCTCACCTGCCTACAACCTCCTGTCAAGTAGAGAGTGATAAGTAGTTAAAAGAGTGAGAAGTCCTGGGGATGTGAAGACAGGGAGAGCTGTGGGGATGTCCCAGGCATGAGGGGATCAAGGGGCCCCTCAAGTGGGGCAGTTCTGTTACCACGAATGTGTTTTTAATTACATGTATTCCTGGGATGATTCTATTGAAAAATTAACATCACTTGAATGAAGACAAGATTTCCAGGAAAAAAATAACAAATATCTAGGTTCTCTTTTAGTTCTTTATTGGAGCCTTATGGTTAGCTGTTTGACTTTTAGCAGAAGCTGTGTAGGTATAGAGTACATTTTTCAGCACTTAAAGCATCAAGCAATGATGAGGGTTCCCATGGTGGATGTAGAAACTGTAACAGCAGAAAAGCAAAGAAACTTAGCTGTTGTGAAGGACAGTGGTAGGGGCTGGTCTGAGAAGAATGACATGAAGGAATTGTGTTTTACTCCAAATAAGGTTCAGTTGTTGTTGGAAGGAGGAGGTTTGTTGGTAATGTGCACACCTTGGTCCCATGGAATTGGTCACTTCTCTTTTGCCAAGACCAAGGCATGCAGTGTGGCATGGCTGTTAGATGGTGGGAAGCTGTGTTTGCTACTGGGGAGCAGGATTTCTTTACCCTTTTTCACCTAGAGCAGGGCTTGTGTCCAATTTACTATATGGCATAAAGGAACGGTAAGATAGCCAGAACCTTGGAAGGCTGTTGTGAAACACACTTTGGCATGAAAATACTGCTACAGTTGTTTACTGTATCTGGGCACTGTAAACTGTTAAAAGTGCTTTGGTTTCTCTGTTCTTCTCTTATTTTATTTTTTAATTACAATTAGCTCTTCCAGTAATTTGTTTTAATATTATTTTATTTAATAAATAATTTTAAGGACAGCTTTGCTTCCATACTGAAAGAAGTTATTCCCAGGTGGTACTGTGTGTATCTGCAGAACTGTTCTGTCATCATGGACATGATTCATTTTGTACAAAACAGCCCTCAAACCACTGGGGCTTGCCATGTGCACACACACCTGCTTTGCTAAATCCACACTGGAGGTAGATTTTGCCTTTCCACACCTTCATCCTTTGGATTCGGGCTTATGGGACATCTAATATATCAGACTTTTAATTTAAAAGTAATTTGCATGTGTTTTTCGGGGGGAACAGAAGATCCGAGAATTATTTTGTACAATATTTCAGTGATGAAACCAAGATTAAGTTCTGTATCCTAAAGCAAATTTGTAGTGGGAGCTACATAAGCAAAACTACTCTTGTTTGTAGCAAAAAGAACTTTAAGTAAGCAACAGACACTAATGTTTACTATGAGAGAAAACAAAGAATCAGCAAAACAAGAAAACATCTGTCTAGGATGAGGAAAAATTCTCTCTAAAATAAAACAAATTTGTGAGATGTGCTGCTGCTGCAGCAGCCTCAAAACACAACATACAAGTGTTCAGCAGGAGGTGAGAGCAGCCAAGGTTTGCTTCTCCCTAGTTCTCTCTGACACCCTTACTCCTCCAACAGTCTGGAAAATGCTCTTTGGAGAAGGCAGTAGTGGCAACTCTTAGCATAACTGTCCCAAGTGCACCTTGTCCTACCCATGGAGCTCCAAGGGGCTAATGGAGAGCAACTGAAAATGGGGTTTGAGTCTGTCCTGAACCTGAGCATGGTAGGAGGTTCATTATAGTCTGCGATAGACTGATTTAAAATGAGTCTGTCTTAGTCTTTATAATTCCAACAGCTGTGATTAATCTCTGTATGAGGTGTATCAGGAGTCTAGTGGGTCTGATTCACATCTTTAAATGTAAATTAGGAGTGACTGCTGGAAGACACAAAATATTCCAGAAGAATAATTTCTTTTAGTTGAGGGAAGACAGGCAGGTATTGAAAGAAACCTAGATATTTTAAGAGTACTGTGAATAATGTTTTGATGTAGTTGTATGAAATGTGTTTAACTGTGCAATATGTGATGGTTATTATCACTGTGATGACTGCAGTCCTCCTGACAGCATGTGTTTTTACAAAGGTGTGTGGAAAATGAGTGAACAGTCAACTCTGGCTCTGGAGCTCTGTCTGAATTACTGACCCATGGCATGGGAAACCCCTCTTGTACTCACTATTGTGCCTTGCAGAAAGGGCTTCAGGTGGGTTTTCCCCAAGCTGACCTGAGGGCCTAGAGCTTGATTTAGAAAATAGCTGATCACCTTTAAAAATCCAGGCCTAAATCCAGCATTTTGAGGAATTTTCAACAGGTACATTTTTACAAAAGATCCAGCATCCCAGGAATTTTCTGAGTGCAGAAATGCTACAAAGTTATCTCTGAAAAAAAAAAAAAAAAAAAAGTCTATAAAGTGGTAGTATCCAGTTACCAAGAGAAGGGTGTTTCAGAGTAGTGGTGGGACAGGTGGAGGTCAGGCCAGAACTCCTGTAACCTGACTTGGCTGCCCAGTACTCCTCTCCTGCTGGGTGTGCAGCAGTGACATGTGACACTTTGGATCATGTCGCTGTTCTGTTTAGCACAATTTGAATGATTGCAGCAAGCTGGTAGAGGTGGAGTTCAGTAGAGGGGAAGTTGACACACTACGGTGAAAAAGAATGTTTGTTGTGCAAAAGCAAGCTCGGGTTTATATGGACTGTGCACAGAAATGCTTGTGGGAGCAGAAAGCTTTGGCTTTCAGGTAATGGTCCTAAATGTAGTGAGTTTTAAGAACCTCCATTCCACTCTGATTTAGAATCAAAGGTCACTTGCCAAAGACTCGTCTCTCACCTTTCTTTCTGTTACTTTTCCCAGCTGCAGTGGTGGGTGGCAGAGAGAGGGCACGGATACCAGCATGAGTCACGATGAGATGGGAGGGCTGTATCTCCGGCGCTCAGAGCAATGCCGGCCCGGCCCGCCTGGTGGCAAACTGCTTTCACTGGAAGTGCCTCTCCGTTCAGGTCTGGGAACAACAAAATGCGCTCTCTGGGATTGGAGGCTGTAATCTCATCCCCCAGCATTTTCGCGTTTTCAGGGCCCTGCTCATCCTTCTCGAATAGCAATATTGTCTCCATCGGATACTGTCGTAACAAACGCGGAATTCGTGCTGCAGAGATAGCGTCTGTGTCTCAAACTTCAGAGAGTTTCTGGGGGCAAAAGTTTTCTTCATCTTCTCCCTGTAGTCCTGGAATGGCAGAAATCAATATTCTGACATCTGTAAATCCTTTGTTCCCCTTTTCACCAGGGCTTTATCAGCTTTGGGAGGGAAGGATGGGGGGAAGAGGACGTTGAGAGAGCCATTGTCCCTTCTCTCAGGAATGATCTGGAACAACTATGCAAATCTTCATTTGAAGACCCTGGGAACTGGGGGAGGGCTTTAGCTCCGATCTCAGTGGGAGGGGAGCTCTGAATCCGTGCTCACACACTCCTGCCTAGTGCAAGGAGCTGGGAAGTCTTTTGAATGAGCAGAAGAGACATTTTGTGCTTTGTGCGCTCCTGTGAGGCTTCGCACTCTTTATGTCTCCTGATTTGTGCCTTTTTTTCTGCCTACTTCTTCTAAATGTTTGCATAAGAATTGGCGGGCGGGGGGGGAGGGGTGGAGAGAGAGAGAGATCCAAGAGCTGCGATTAGCAGCGATGAAGTCAGAAGGGTGCAGCACCGCTCCTGCCCCCCTCTCACACCCTGGAGTCTTCCACCAAGCAGTGGAGCAGCTGCAGTGGTTCTAACATACCTACATCCCGATTGCTAGCATTAGCATATGGCACAGGCACAGTTTCAGTAAAGCAAATGATTCAGCTGGTCAGGAGTAGTGGAGTAGAATAATTTGCAGTTGTGAAATTATCATTTAGCCAGGTCTTAAAAAGCCACCTCTTACAGGGGCAAAGACCCACAGAGCAGAACTTGCTTTGTGAATTCCTATGGTCTGTCCTGGCTTGGCTCTGAGCTCCTTGTCACCTGTTTTGTATTAGGGCAGGGTCACAGTAACTGCCAAGTTTCCTGGAAGTTATGTAGAGTCCTCCGCAGGCCTCATGGAAGGGGAGAGATCCTGACTTTGTAGCCACATGGATGAACAGGACAGTAGGGGAGGGATAGTTCAAATACATATCTAGGCATTTTTGTGTTTATAACTACTGTAAAGGCAGTCATAGTCCTTTTGATTTCCTGACCTTCATTTTCGGGTCATCTGTCTCGCTGTTTGTTTTTCAAACTTTGAGGGGTTTAATGTTCCAGAAAACTAAAAATTACTTTTGAGCAATGACAGCCCTGGAAAATGCAACACTACTCTCTCTCCCAAGCAGCTGAGAATATGTGGCCGTTTAAAAACCCCACCTTCTGTCAAAATCATAGGAACACACACCCTGAGACCTGAGTCTATGCTACCTCCCTCGTTAAAGCCAAAGCAGTGTAAACCACTGGTGTTTGTCCTCTAAGTACTTTACTGCTTTGTGGAGGGAAAGTGCATCACAAGCATGGTCTCATGCACAATTGGGTCTGAATCTGCTCTCGCTTTTCCATGTGTAACTCTAGAATGACTCAGCTGACTGGGGCAAACCCCTGGGATTGTGCTAGCTGGAAACCAGCCTGGATATGCCTTCTGGCTCCTGTAAGTGCCCCCAGCACCTGTGCACGCTCCCATATCCATGCAGATGCTTTTCTGAGTACACTTGTTTGCATGAGGGCTGGTGTGTGAATGCACATTCTTCTTACCCACGCCTCACATACGCATGCAAACACACATCCTCGAGTGCACACAGCCATTCCCTTTCTCTCATACACATTTGTGCACATACACAGACCTTTTTGAAAGCTCCTGTTTTCAGAAAGGTTTTATTTATAGGTCCTGCCTGGTTGTGAATGTGAAAGGGAGAAAGCCCCTCAGAGGGTTCCTTTCATGTGTAAATCAGCCTAGGCTGAGAGCATTGGGGTCACTGAGAGGAGGATTTCACTCTTAATTACTCAGAGAGAAAGCAGGCAGGGGACTTTCTCAAATTAACAGGGTTGTTCTCTGCTGGGGAAATTAGCTTGAGACGCCCAAATTTCTCTTGCATCAGACTTCGGGCTCTGATTCACAGTCCTCTTCTGCCAGTAGCAAGAGCTGTCTATGTGGCATTTGGAACAAACTATTCAGCTTCCAAAACAGCTTAGTTACTAAAGATGATTATGCTGACTCTAATAATTGGGTGTTCTTTTGAGACCAACAGAAGAGCTGACCTAGCTTGCTTTGTTTTTATGCTACTTTTATTGACAAAGATACTAGTCTGTGATACATATATCTGTGACTCTGTCTGAAGACCTCAGTATTCTTTCAGATCTGACAACTCACACTTCTCTGCCAAGTAGAAAAAGTGTCCAGAGATTAGTCCAGTGAGCAGCACTCTGAACTTGAACTTGAACTTGAAACCAGCACTGAATTCCCAGTTCAGCCACCGAATGCCTTTGTATCCTTAGCTGTGGAATGGAGTAATCTCTCTAGAATGGGGCTGTTAAGAACAAAAGTCAATATGTATTGTGATACTCTTGGTAATAAGGCTGTGAATGCCAAGGAAGACGGGTGTGTCTGAAGAGATGTATGTTTTTCCTGGGATGCAATACAAGCACGGGGATTCCTCTGCTGAAGTAGCAATGTCATCTTTCATCCCTGGTCATAAAACTGAGTCTGGAAACCTACTGCAGAGGTGAGAACTCCCAGTCACAAGTCACTGAGTTTTCTGGAGGGGCTTCAGAGTGCTTGAGGCACCACACACTAATAGGAGGTATAGCTGACAGGAGTTGCAGTTGCAGGGAAGAAATCTGTGTTGTCAAGTGCACACTCATACAAGCATGTGAGTGTGCACTTATATGTTTTAACTTCACTTGACAAAGAGAAATTTACACCTCCTCATCTGTACCTCCTTGTCATATATGGCCTCTGCTTTTCTGAACCGGAAATAAATCAGTTGAGGGCTGAACATTCCCAGCCCATGCACAAATAATCTCCTGAGAGCCTTGATTGGGGATTCTTGGAGCTGTGTTAGTTCAGATTGCCTGGGAAGGTGGAGGGTTTTATCTGGGAGCACCTGTTTGATGATGCTGGCTCATAGTGGTGGGAGCCATTGGCAGATGAGGTCAGCAGTCTGAAGTATCTGCAGAGGTCAGAGGGAAATGAATGGGTCATTTCTCTTGCAAATGAAGAGTTGCAGCCTGGAGCAGCCCTAGCAGAGCCCAGCATGTGGGTCCAGGCTGTTCCTTTTATGAGCTAATGGAAATGGGGCCCAAAAGGACTTCTCTGATGGAGTTCTGTCACAGCCTTTGTTATCTTTCCCTCCTGCAGCATGCACTGGGTATAGAATATGGATTGGTTATCCTGGCTACCAGCACAGTCAAGAAGATGAAGGTTTTATGGCTGCATAGAAAACCTTGGGCTGCAGGGTATCCTTATTGCCATTCCAGGAGGAAAGTCTTGGTTTAAGATGCAGAACACATGCATATTTCTGCTTTAGTGCTCTTTTTTTTACCCAACCTACACTAAAATGAGTAAATCTAAGGGCTGCTTTAAAATAATGCACATAACTGACTAATAGATTAAAAAGCCTGGATTCTTTTCTTCATTCTGGTGGCAAATTGTCAGTTAATCTGCAAAACCCTATGAATGCCTCACTTTTTCTGCAAAACACTGAAGAAAGGTTACTGTTAGCACTGTCTGTCAGTGAAATCTCTTTTAGTCTACTTTTATGCAACATTACTTTCTCTGAATCGTTGATTTAGAATTAATTTCAATGTTATATAAACAGTGTCAGTTCTCTCTAGCCATTTGCTGTTTTGCTTCTTTGCAGACCACCAGGGAACTCCTTTAGCTGTGACATTGTAATGGGAGGTGGAGACACCTCGAGGAGAAGGTCGACACAGACAACAGCAATTACAGTCAATAACATCTTGACTTGCCTCGATTACAGGTTTATGTGTGCTCTGTGCATGTCATCTTTCCTATGTACAGGTATTTGCAATGAGGCAGGACATGAAAATAACTGTTTCCTTAGTAGGAGCTCTAGGAGCAGCTTCCTATTATTATCATTGTCTTTTCACAGCCTCAGATAGAGTAGGGCAGGGTAAGGGTTTTAAGGGAAGGCAGCTAAGGTTGGAGTAAA
Organism: Corvus kubaryi; assembly: GCF_017639235.1. Lineage (NCBI taxonomy): Eukaryota > Metazoa > Chordata > Aves > Passeriformes > Corvidae > Corvus > Corvus kubaryi. The sequence continues at coordinate 114,701 of NW_024582074.1, forward strand.
TGAGTTTTTTCTCACTGCTGTGATGTTGCAGCCATGACAAGCAGCTAGAAGTTAGAACAGCCCTGGGACTGCCAGAAATTACACTAAAGGGAAAAATGAACTTATGTTTAAATTTTACTTCTCAACCTCTGCTGTGTGTGGAGGGTTGTTTTTTATGGCTTTCATCTCTATTTTCCTTTAGAAACCTCAGGAAAACTGTCCACCCTTCAAATCTGTTTTGATGTGTTTTAAATGCATTATATGGAGCACATCCACTCTCAGTAGGTTGCAGAAAGAGGCCATAAAATCATAACACATCTTTGGAGGGGTAAGCTTGTTCTTTATTTCCTAGAAGCATCAGCCAGGTTTACACCACTTTGTGTAGGAAGAGCTGCATGAGAAGATGAATGTTCCTGAGGGCTCAGAGACAGTTTCATGTTTGGGGTAAGGCTGAAGTTAGCTGTGGAGCCTGTGTCCAGGCAGTAATTTGACAGCAGATATGGGCACACAGTAATGCAGGCTCTGAAAACTGCAGAAGCCTGCTGAGTTATTGTGAGGTGGAGGAGCTTTTCTGTTTGTGGGCACATGAGTCTGCCTGCCTCACATAACTGAGATGTAAAAGAGGCTGGCAAATTGCAGAACACTGATGGAAGGGGAGACAGGGGGCTGAAGAAGAGAAGTTAAGAGTGTGTAGACCAAGGGCTCAAGCCTAGTTGTGAATTCCTAGCACGTACTTGGTCTTTAAATGAAAACGTTTGTCAAGCAACATACTGATTTAATGTGGGAATTGGATAGATATCTGCAAAGGTTTTTTGGTTTGTGGTGTTACCAGAGGAGATTTAACAGAGAAAGCAGTTTTATTTTCTCCCAAGGTATGTATTTGTTCACATACCAAAACGATATAGGGCAGGCAGTATAGGTGACATCACACAAAGTGAGACACAGATGATACATATAATGTTTCTACAGATTTGGACTGATTGTAAATAGGGCATATAATGTGATTTCTTTCTGGTAGTGTCTGACCATACCATCAGCACCATTGTTGGATTATGCAGGGCCTTAATCAGCTGCACTTTGCTACACCTGGCTGCTGCTCTGTGTCCCCTGTCCCACAGACCCACTCCTCTTTTACCTGGGCGATGCACCTGGCATTTCCATTTTGAGCAGCACCTTTCTCGGACCCTTCATTGTGTTCTGTCACTGCACTGGGACCTCAGTGTCATGATGTAGTGCCTTGGCTGTACTCGGCAGTGGCTGTGATCAGGCTGCACCGAACTGCTGGGACAGATGCATTCCACAGAGCCCAGCCAGCAGCTCTGTCTGGGCTGTGTGTAACCCCTTTTGGTGCCTGTCGGGAATGTAACAGGCTCTGCACAGCAGCTTGGTAGGCAGTCCCACTACCACACCTCTAGCAGATGCACAGGCTTGTAGTATTTTTAGATTGGACCCTCATTTCAAGTTTGTTTTTGTTTATTTGTTTTCTTTTTTAAGCTTTCAAAAGCTTTTTCTTGGACCCTGAACCATTCCTATGCTGGAGTCTTGTGAATTAGTTACTAAGGACTCACAAGTTTTTGGTAGATGTGTGCACAAAGTAGCTACAGCGTTGGTCGTTCCTGTAAATCATTGGACTCTTCATAAATTTAATTCCGGGCTTTTCCTTAAAAGCCATCTCCCAAACTGGACACAAGACAATGGGCACCAGCAGGCACAGCTCCCAGTGAGTAGGATATTGTCACATATCCAAAAGCTTGGTGGGGAGGAGCAGACATTAGGTCTGAATTCATCCTGGCAGGAAGATTTGGCTGAGAGAGAAGGAAAAGAAAATTGAATGCAGCTCCAAGGAAACTGCTTTGGTTTAAAATGTTTCATTAGAGTTTTCACACTGGAAATATAAAGTACAGGAATACAATTACGTGGAAGACAAGCCACATTTAGTAGCAGTCCTGTATACTTTCAGTGCTCTATATGGAGGGAGACACAATATGTTCCTGGCCACCTCAGCAAAATTATGGGTTCCTCTTCATAAATGTGACTTTTTTCCAAAATATTTGATATAATTTGGAGGGGTTTCTAATCAATATTGATAAAATATGGGTTTTTTTCAGTAGACCGTTGCTCTCTACTGTATCCACGTAAACTTTGCAGGGCAGACTGGATTTATCGGAGCAGTGTGTCAGTGCAGCTGGGAACACTTTTGGGATGCTCACCTCACGCTTTTTCCCTTCCCCTCTCTGTCCGTCTTTGATTTTTCCTGGTGTAATTCAATGAGATAATCATGGACACCCTTTTCAAAAGGGTTAGCCTTTCCTTATTGATTCAACAAGTTTCCTTTTTGAAAACCGTTGTTATCTGCCACTTGGGCTTTGTTACCTCAGGAAGTTTCACCTGTCCATGCGGGCAGGGTTAGGAGTTTGGACTGATGCACATACCTGCAAGACCTGCCAGTGCAGGGCCATGGCAGATATCACCTGTGAGGAGGTAGGATATGGGGTACCAGTATGTCTTGCCTGTGTTCTTCTTTCGGGACATAGTTTGACCAAAGAACTGAGCAACTGAAATGTCACAGAGAAATATATGGTGTGGGTGGCTTTTTTTATGGGAAGCCAGGATTAGTTTACATTTGCTTTTTTTCTGGTTTAAGTTATAAGCTAAAAATTGGAAAGGCTTTGTCATTACATCTCAGTGGCAGTTTTCTTTATTCTAGCCTAGAAAGAAGGGTTTCCCAACAGACTGGCAAAACATGAGCACACATACAGTGCCCTGCAGAGGTAATTCCTTATCAGACCCTGAAACAGCTGAAGTACAGATTGTCAGTCTTGCACACTGTTAACCTCTGTGGCGTATTTGTACCCAGGTTCCTTTGTCAGCACTTTGAATAATTTTTATGTTCTCCCCTGGCTGTGCTGGGCAGTGTGTTGACAGGGCCCTGAGTGCACCAGCTGATTCTGCAACCTCCTACCCCTGTCCTACAGGTTTGGCTGCCTGTGTTTGAGGTCTGTCATGATACAGTGGAATGTAAGTTGGGATCAGAGTGCTGTGAAAAGAGCTGTCTGCCAAAGAGCTGGGAGAAGCCAGCTGGGGCCTCCCCACTTCCATTGGGAGCCATGGCACAGAGCTGCCCTTGTCCTCAGTCCTGATTTGGGATGGGCTGTAGGGGTGTTTGTGCCTGACTGTGGACCTGGCTGTGACTGATCCTGATGACTTCCTGGCTGGGCCTCAGACCTGGCACATCCCTGTGGGCTCACTGATCTCCTGGCTATATGTGGTCACTCTGCTCTTCTTGCTTGGTCACTGTGTCTCTGTACCCCTTTAACGGAGGCCCCTGCTGTCCTTGCTTCCAGCCCTGCTCACCTTTGCTCCTCAGGCTTCCCAAGCTCCTCTGCAGTGGCTGCTCTGCCCAGCTCCTGGCATGGATCACAGGACCTCTGTGTTTCTGAGACTCCTAGAGGGGGTGGGCAGTGATATGAGAGACATTATTGCTATGACAATAAGGAAGACATGTCATTAGCTTTGCCTCCCTTCAGCTTCCTGAAAAGCCAAAGCGAAATTGAGGTCTATCAGCACGAGCCTGGATGCCGGGAGAGCAGCCGGCAGGAGGAGCTCGCTGGACACGTCGCTGGATCATTCCCAGGAAGTCACAGACGCATGTTTCAAGGGCATCGCTTTAGATCTGCCTTCGTGGGACTTTCTTGCAGACAAACCAGCAGCAGCAGAAGACAGAGGAAACTTCGTGGTATTGCAACCGAGCAGCCCCAGTGATTTATTTAAAATTTTTTTTTAGACTTCTCAGCTTGTTTCTTCCACCATGATGCTTTTATCTGTCATTATTTTAGATACTTAAGGTATTCAGGAAGATACTGACTATGCCTTTTGGTCCTTAGAAGTGGCCAAGTGTTTTATTTTCCAAGAAAGCTAGTGTAAGATTTCTTGGACAGCATCCTAACCACGGAGTAAAGAATTCCAAAACAATATTTGTTTTAGCATAGGAAGATATCCTCCTGGAGTCCTCATGACCTTTGAGAGGACCTGCAAGCAAAAGGCTCTGAAATGTATCAGTACCACTCTGATTATTGGCCTGACAAAGTTGTTCAAATAGTTGCCTCCTTATATGCAGTTCACCTTTGTCTTCTGTGAGAAGTGGCTACAGAGGACAGTAGTAGCTCTTTTGCACAGCACAGTGTTTTCATTAGTTAGGTGCAAAGTATCACTCTGCTTCTTCGGGCCACTCCTGCAGCCCTAAATTTCACAACCCTCATGGTCGTGCCTCTGCACCACCTTTAAAAATAATTAAGATTTATTTTTTTAATTGGTGAATTCTTTACTTTTGTAAGTCTGTCCCTCATTTAGTTACTAAATGGGAACTGGGTGCCTTCTGGTCCTGAATGTTACTGTAATAATTATTTTGATTCTGAATGTGCCAGAAACTATTCTAATGCATATCAGCATAAATTAAGTCAATAGAGATTCTTCAAATTTATCCTGGTGTTCAAGAGAATGGAATTCATGCACTTCAATTTACAGCTTATTAAGTGATCAGAATTAATGAACTCACAATGACCTTTTCTGTTCTTGTTTACACATTTTCTTCCTATTCACTCATAATGTACATGATTTAGAAAAAGCAGAGAGTTGAAAAGGCAGCGTGTGGGTCAGATATGTCCCATGGAGCACAGCATTGTGCTTCAGGCTTTAATCATATTTTCAAAGCTGCAGTGTAGAAATGGCACCTCTGTTGATGCTCAGAAACCCAGCTTGATTTTTAGAACCCTCTCTGCATTCTGAAGGCTAGAAAAACATTTGTACTGAGAAATGGGGAAGGTTTTCTTCAGAGTCACTGGAGTTTAATAAATGCTGAACAATTCCTCCTTTTTGGTTTTTTTTTTTTTTTGTTGTTGGTTTGGCTTGGTTTGGTTTGGTTTTGGTTTTGGTTTGGGGTTTTGGGGTTTTTTTTGTTTGTTTGTTTGTTTGGGGTTTTTTGAGAGTTCTTTTTCAGTGTAGTACCATATTCAGCCTGGAGGCTGGGAAAAATACAAACCATCGGATCCATCTTTCCTTTTATTCTGAGATTTGGAAATCACTTGGGATGTCACCAAGAAAAACTCACATAAACCCTCTTTTTCCCAAGACCAACTGAAGGTTATTCCACTGTGATTCAGCTCAATGTTTGAATGATGAAAGTTTCCCTTTGATTTTCATAATGTCCAAGGCTGAACTTGTGAGGCTGTGTGCTCATCTGGTCATTGTTTCTCTCTGATTTCATGATATAGGATAACTTCTAAATGATTGATCTGATCAATAACAAAAATTTCAGTGACTTCCTATTATTACTGTGAGAGAGAACACCACTAATTTGTAAAAATACTGGGAAATCAAAAAAGGAGAATTGGGAAGCAGCAGTAATTTAGATACCACTGCACTTGTAGGTGTGAAGCAACTGGGTGATAGCTCTTGCATACCAATACCTTTATCTCATCTCTGTCTATTGCTCTACAAAAGTTATCATGTGAGCACACGGAAAGATCTGTCACCAGATAAGTACAGGGCTTGTATGCAACCTCTGCAGAACTGGAGGAGAATCGAGATCCGAAGTTAAAAGGAAAGAGAAACCCTGATGTGAGGCAGTTCAGGGTGCCCTGCTAGAGCAGTAGTGTAAGTGTCCACAGGAACCCTGACAGTGACATTTAGAGAACCCATTTACTCAGGGAATGGAGGTAGATGGGGCATTAAAATGCTATTGTAAGAGAGAATGAGGGATTCCTGAAGAGGAAAATGCTGCGATCACAGAAACTCATACACAGCCTGCTTGAGGGCATGCACATACCCCAGACATTGCCAGGGGAGCTAAGAAGCTTGGGAAGGTGGCATATGAGGCATTTGTGTAGGGAGGTTGTGAGACTTACGGAATAAATCCCTGCCTGGGAGAGCAAAATCTTCAAAGGAAAGGCTGTAGATAGTGAACTGCCCACAAGAAATGAGAAGTAAAGGGCAGGCAGCTACCTCACCCTGAGCAACTCTGCTGATGGCTGTGGAGAGTGAGAGGGCCATGGCAGCAGGTGGGAAAGGAGGTTTCAAGCCATGTGGGCTGGTTCTGGCCATGTATGACTTGCTGGAAACCAGAGAAACTGCTAAGTAACTCAAGCAAGCCAGCGTGGAGCCCAGGGTTGGACAGAGCTCCAAGCAGAGCCACACAAGTAGCTTACCCTGAACGTGGTCCCTGCAGAGAGCTGGACCTGCTGTCTGGCTGCTCCCCTCTGTGCTGGTGCAGAGGTGGTGCATCTCAGGGGCTACCAGGCACTCCCTGTCCCTGAAGGTACCATGCAGAGACAGGTAGTCGCTGGAAGTTGATGTATTCCTAGTTCTTTTTACCTCTTTTTGCTTATGTAATTGCATGCCAGTGTTAAAAGATGAGAGAGACCCTGAAAGGCAAGCATAGTGAAGCGACACAGTATTCACTGAGGATTTGTAAAAATGGGGGGAGGAGAGCCCACAGTTGCACCCAAGGAGGGCAGAGCATGCTAGAGCATGCTAGACTCACAGGACTCAGCTGACATAAAATTCCAGTTGAGAAAAAAATGCAGCTTAATACAAGTTTCAAGTACTGCTTTTTTTCTGAATTTGTTAGCTTTTTTCTTCTTCCCTTCTTAGTGCTGAGTATTCAAGCCCACAAGACAATAACTTAACAACAGTGTTAGTATTTCCAAGTTCTGTTTCTTTAAAAAGTTCATAAAACTTGTCACAATACCCTAGTAAAGCTCTTTCTGCTGTACTATCTAATCCAAAGTAGTTTGTATCAGATTTATGTTCTGGCAGCTCTGTGACAAACTTGGACTCTACCACACTGCAAACACAAAAGATTACTTAAACTTGTTGTTATTGAATTTGAAGGACTCTTTTGTTTCAAGGATCCACACCCTCGTACCTAGTTTTTGGTCCCCAGTGGCTCTGTACCTTACAAACTTAGGCAAACTGGAATTAAGACATTTCCACCAGTGACATTTTATTATTTTGGTAGATTTAGCCTGTTCTTTTTGTTAAAGTTGTGCATGTCAAAAAACACAGTAGAAGATATAAAACATTGGAGAATTCAGTGACATCTGGTATTTTGACCAAAGGGTCCTTGAGATGTAAAAGTCAGGTTTCCCCTCTCTCACATAAGTCTCCTTAAACCTGATGTCTCAATTCATAAGACTGCCCTGGAACTTCGGATCAACCTCGTAAAGTTCCTAGAGAAAAACAATTGTGCAGAAAATTATCAGACTCTTGATTCCCCTGGTGTGAGGCCTTGCAAACTTGAGCCTGAAAACATGACTGATGTCAGTCACACCCTCAACACAAAGATTATAGGTGTAACCAGAAGAGGAATTCATCACAAAATCTCTCTGATCTGAAGTCAAGCAGAGCCCTGGAAACAGCTGCTAAATACACAAGGCCAGAGACCTCTCCCAGGGTCAGTTCATCACCTGTGTTACACAGTGCTCAAAAGCTTGTTCTGTCCCCAGCTTGTGGAAAGAGGAAAGCTTACTGACATCCTTTTCAGAAATTGAAGAGTTTTATTTGTGGGTCACGTTTGGTGGGTTTTTTGGGTTTTGTTTGTTTGGGTTTTTTTTAATGTTAAAATGAGTCAACATTTGGCTGAAGGAATAGTAATTATTTTACTTTGACTCCAGGAGAAAAAGATATTTACTATCTCCCCAATTCCAAGTGAGAAGTTCACCTTATAACAGCAGGTGTACCTTGGGGTTGCAACTAACAGTGATTAGCATCTCTAACAGAACAATGGTCTGTACTGTCTGACTGCCCCTGGAGCAAAAAATCAGTTAATAATTTATAATTCATCTTTAAATTACTTGTCTTGAAAAGGCTATATATTACTGGTGTATGACCATGCAATCTGGTGTCTATGTTGTTTCTGTACTCATGACCATCACTATTCTGTGTGTTCATTGCCTGATTCTGCTGACATTTGTGAAACATTCATGAATTTTGGGGGTTTTCTTCTAATGTTATGTCCCAAACACACGACTAGCACAGTGGGACTCTGGTGGAGGGTCACTCCGCATTACTCTGAGACCAGCTGGAAGTCCAGGTGTCCACAGGCAGCAGCTGAACTGGGCAGGGACAGGCAGAGGACACAGTGAACTTCTCATCTGGGTTTTGGTTTCCAGCCCCCCACTCTGTACTGTTGTGTTCTGCTGTGATAATCCTTCAGTTCTTCTTCCCTTTGGGTCTTTAATGCTAGCAGATGGAAATCCAGCTCAACTTTCAAAAACTGAATAATTTATTAAGAACAAAATTGTTAGGTCTGAGAGCTGGTTCCTTTCTCTCTTTCTTTCTCCTTTTCTCTCTGCAAACTGCCTTTCAAAACCAAAGTTTCTAATTACAGGTCAGGGAGGCAGGTTTAATCACAAAGCAGAACCCTTGATGCAGCATTAGAGAGTGTTATTTGTACACCTGAATTAATAGGGATGCAGCATTTCAGTTGAGAAGAATAAGGTGGTTTTCAATTTCACTCTTTTTGTGTGAAACAAACCACATCAGATTCACTGGGCTTTTTGACCTAAATTATTTGGATTCTGAGTAACTAGCAAGTAGCTGCTGTGCAGAGCTAGAGAAAAAAAAAGCAAGAATAGACAGAGAACTCCTTACATGTCAGAGGAACAACAGAAGCAGGATGTATTGCAAAAAGCTGGGAGGGAATGGAAAGAGGAAGCCATTGGCAAAACTGAAAGGGTAGAAATGCACATATGCGATTGTCTATCCCAAGGAAAACTTTTGTAGAGTGGTGGCATCCACAGAAACTGAAGGGCAATGTCAGTCTCTTGGCACACACTTAGATACCTCAAAATATTATGGTACTTTTAGGGCCAAGAATAAGAGAGATGGAGGTGAAACATGAAGCATGTGGGATCCCTGCACTGTCATCACTTAGAGTCACCATCAGCTTTGCTGGAGGTATTTGTTCTGTAGTACTGAAAAGAAGTGGGGAATCCCAGACAGAACTGTTCCTGCAGTGCTGCGAGCTCCATATGTGACTGTTTTACAGCAGCACAGAGATTCATTTTCCCTGCTAGTTCGGATATGAAACTCACATTCACAGTGGACTTTCATCCAGTTTTATCCCTGTATCTAACTTGTATATTTTGGCTTCCTGTTTGGTTTCTGCTTAGAAAGTCTGTGAAAATTTCTAGGAGCTTTCTGGACATTTTTTCAGGGTAAAAAGTTGGGCTCCTGTGCCTATGCATCTGATTCTTTAAGTTATGGAATACACTGAGTTGACTGAGATCCTGATTGGCATTGTTTGGGCTCTGAGATGGGTTTGTGTATCTCCCACTTGGCAGCTCCTACATGTTGGGGAAGGTGGTCCCCAACACCAGGCTATTCCTTCTGGCAGCAGTTTTGGTTGTGGTTCATGGATGGGGCACCTCTCCCACAGCAGGCCCTGCAAAACCAAAATATCTGCCACATAAAATCCCAAAGTGACAGAGAGGGAGGGTTGCTATGCTTCAAAATAGCTAAAATGCAGGTTCTGTGGGTATGAAGCAAAGAACAGCAGCAAGCATACCAGATCTTATGCTCAGTATGTGAGACTTGGCATGGCCTTGAGCTCCTTGAAGCTGCATTTTTCTGTGAGCGGTAGATTTCTAGAAATCGTACCCAGCAGTCTCTAAGCTTAGCTAAGACACAGATGTATGCAACACAGTCAGTACCTATATGATATATTACTTAAGGAAAAAAGTTTATCTACTTATGTAAATTTACATTCAATCCCAAGATAATTTTTTGTTTAGTATACTTAGACTGTGAACCCTGTCCTCTTGTATGTCTGTAAATCATTACCACAGTGCTGGGGCAGTATGTGCAGGGAATAGGAATTGATTCACCAGGTCCAGAGCATCACAGTGCCCTAGCCATTGAATCTCTCAGTGTGTGTCTCCAGCAGTGTGTCAGGATCCAAAACTGGGCTGCAGGCTGTATGGAAACTCAGTTGCAGAAAAGAGGTCAGAAGCCTGAGAGAGCAAGCAAAAGAGGAGTGTTCAGCAGAGAAAGATGGAAACACTGTTCCCCTGGACACAGTGGGAGCAGCCAGCTATGCTTCCCAGGCTTTGCATTGCCAACAGGAGGTTTTCTACCAGGCTGCCAGGGAGGAGGATGAGAGGTCTGTGTGCGTTCTCCCTGTAACATCCCTGTTATTACTGTCACTTGCAGGTGGCTGGCACCCACCATGACAGAGGCAACTGAGAGTTTGGTGTTGTGCTGTACCAGACAACTTGTCTCTTGTGATAGTCAGGCTGCCTTTCCTGTGGGAGGAGATTTAGAGAGCACTGTTGCTTTTTGGTATATATGTGGGTTTTCTCCTCCAAAAATAGCTACCTGTTGAAGTGGGAGTATTTCAGAAGGGGAGAGGATTAGCAGTGATGACGTGGTCATATTTCAGGGCAAACACCTGTAAATCGGTCTAAGCCTGTAAGTAGCAACCTATTAAACTGAGTTCACCTCAGCAGCACTCGCCCTGTGTCTGCTTGAGAAGGCTGGATCCAGTTACCCATCCCTCAGAGTACAGCTGCTGCTCCAAGCTCAGCCTTTCCCCATCTTCTGTACCACTGCAAATGGAGCAGCTATGGATGTTAACAGCTGACAAGACAAAACACATTAAAGAAGTGATGACATCTTTTTAATACATCATATGTATTTCTACTTCTCTCTTATCCCATTTCTGGCCCCTCTTGGAGCTCTGAAATGCTTTTCCTTCTTGTTTTGTTTTTATGGGCTTTTTAGTAGAGAAATTCTTTTAACATTAGAGATGTTAGATCGAGTCTTCCCATGCTATCCCTTCTGTTCAGCAGAAAAGCTGCCAGCAGGGATGTGTTGTCTGGTTTTCTAGAGGGGAAGCACACAGCTGTTGTAACATCCCATGCCCTTTCCAACCTGCAGGTGTGCAATGAGAAATCAAGATATTAATTTGAATCCTCTGTTATTGCCACTGGCTTCTGGTCTTTCAAAAAGGACTTGACCATGTGGAATTTCTGAATGAACTGCTGCAAACTCCCTTTTAATGAACTTTGTATAACAAAGTGCTAGGAACACACTTCCTACAGATATATGGCTTAACCACAAAGTATTAAAAGTTACTTTGTGAACACACATTCTGTACCTGTGACCTGGCAGTGAAAATGTTACAGGGTCACAGAGCTCAATCCAGTTCTCTCAGCAACTTCCAGAGTGATTTCTGACATTACAGTATTTTGTCCTTGGGTTCCACTGTTCCATTATCGTAGAAAATAACAACCACCTCACCAAGGCTCTGAAGACATGTGGGATCTTTGTCTAGTTTGTGTGTGCAACTGAGATTGCATAAAGAAAGTATCCTTGTTTTTTGTGATATTTAAATATTCTGTTAGTTGCCCTCCTTTTTGTATCTTACGTGTGTCTATATACATATATATGCACTTTTATATAACTTAACTTACAATCTATGGTGAACCTACAAAGTTCTTACAGTCACTACTTCAGGTCAGTTACATATACCTTTCTCCTAAGAAAATGAAAAATTTGCATTCAAAGAAATTTGCATCCAAATAATTAAAAGTGAATATTATCCCTTGTTTACAGATTCAGAAAGTAAGATTTCAGCGAGGATTTATACATATGGGAGAAAAATAGGAGTCAAATGTTATGTAAGGATGTTTCTGTAAGTGTGTGTCCTGTGTTTTCAGTAAGTGTTCAGAGATCCTTCTGGCTTTGGAGTTTGGGAATTACTGAGAACAATTGATGTGCCTCTGAGATGCTGCCTTCATCCCTTCAGGATTGCACTGATAGTCACTTTCCTGCTGAAACACCTTGCCCTAGTTTCCTTCCAGGAACTAAGAGTGCTAATTTCTTAAGAAACTTTTGCTAATTGTAATGTAAGCAGTCTAGGGAGAGAGGAAGACTCAGGTGTATCAGAAAGAAGATCCAGTTCTGCTTGTACAGAACAATGAAGATATGGCTGCATCAAAACCCTATTCCCAAATTTTCTTTAGTGTTTTTGGGAAAGACTGCACTGCTGTGGGGAGCACTGTTGGCCTGGGTGAGTTGCTGGCATAAAGCTGTTGATAAAAAATGCACTCTGTGCCATCGCCTGGGTAAAAAACATTTCATTTTCTAGTAGGCATGAAGAGTTGTCAGTGTCATTGAAATTTTGTAGCTCTAAATAGTTGTTGTAAATTTCATCTGGGCAATATCCCCAGTTATTACATTCAAAGTTCTTTTTAATCATTTATTTGGAACATGTCCCAAGATTCAGCAGTTTTGGATTGGGACAGAAATTGAATTATTTATTATCAATTAGAGGTTGTCAGAGCCTTTGACACCACGTCAAGCTGGCATTGTTTAGTATCTGTATTAATGATCGTATAGATAAAAGCATGAAATTATTGGTTGGAAAGCTTTTATTCTAGACTGAGAAGGCTAGTTTGCATACTTGGCTGGATGCTTCCCTACACTCACTGTCATTACGGCTCTGTTTAATCAAGTCAATGTTGCCTGTGGAATTGCTTGCCCATAAATTGATGAATTGAGTGTAAGAATAATTCCCTCTATATTGAACCCAGTTGTGACTTCCCTTGCCATTCCAGCCCAGCACATTTAGACTCTTCTGCTTTGGCTGTGGTCTGCTACAGACCCTGGAACAATCTTTGTCACATCTGTTCTTTTCTTAGAAGAGCAATTTATTGATGGCTGTTGGTGCTATGGCAATGCTGGATGCTGAGCCTTTGTTCCCCCAGGTGAGGGGATGGAACCCATAACCTTACAGGTGCTCCTGAGCTCTCTCACAGCTCTCTTGTGCACCCTTCCCTCATCCGTGTCAGTCTTAACAAGAATTTTTCTTATTGTGTTTTGGGACTTTGCAAGAAACCTCAGCTTAAGAGAGAGATCACATTACAGAGGAGCATAGTGTGGTCCCAGAAACATCACTGCAGAAAGGGGTATTGTCATGGAATCAGAGGAAAGGAGCATGGAGAAGATGCCACTTGTCTCCTTGAGTGGCTGAGGAGAAAGGATGCTCATGTGACATTGTCTCATCCCCATATCTTCTCGATTTTGTTGCCAAAGTTACTATAGCCTTAGTGGGAGAAAGAAGGGGGGGTAAACCCTTCTGAGGACCTACTTGCACCATTTTTTGTAGCAAATAGATATTTTTTCTGCCTGCACTGTGAGCTGCTGGAAGCTGTGTACATTAGCCCTGTACAGAGACTGATCCAGCATATTACAGGATGTGATTTGAACAAGGTTATAAGAAGTTACATGCTAGGTCTGGGGAGAGCGCGGGAACTTCTCATATGATAACAACAATAATTCATAATTCTCTCGCCAGTTCTACTGTCCATTGGAGTCAGTTTCCAGTGTCTTCTGTGAATTCCAGTTTCTTGAAATTTGTGTAAATTTCTCAGTGGGATTGCTGATCTGGGGTTTTTCTTCTTCTGATTTGCTTTTTCCTGCTTCACAACCCACTGACCAAAAGCAGAGTTGTCCTACTGCCACAAGGAATTTTTTTGCATACACAACTTTTACAATTATTTTGTTGCAGCAAAGGAAAATGGGACTAGAGAAAGAGAGAAGTTTTCATTTTACTGGGAAATGTTGAGATTTCAGAACTATTACAGAATGTACCACATTTTAAATTGAGCTTTCTTACAAAATTTAACTCTGAAAACATTGTCTTATTTTGATCAGAGTTCCTCTGATTTCAGTGTCTTTAAACTGAAAAAGAAGTTATTTTATATAGCTTCATCTAACTTTTTATATAATTGTATGTATTTTTTTATTTTGGAAAGCTTTTCTCAACTATGTCCTGTACATAAAAAATTCCAAAATAGGCATTTTTGACATTAAATACCTCAATAGTTTTGTTAAACAGAGAAATCATAGTTTTTCAAAACAGTTCGACTTCAACAAACATACTTTTTCCTTTAGCATTCCTCCACACACAAACACTCATTATCTAGACAAATATTTTAATACTATGTAACTCTCATTCTTTTCAAATTGGTGACTGTGTGGTAAGTACCTCTTCCAGTGATCTCACTTGGAAAAGCCGAAGCTGCATGTATCCAACCTCTCAGGCTCAGTACTTACTTCCACAAAGGAAAGTATGCAACTGGAATTCCTGGAACAGACCTCTCTTGAAGTATGTGCTTTGTATCAAAGACGCTATTTCTCAAGGAAAAAAAACTCGAAACAAAACAAAACCCAAGCCAACCAAAGCCCAGCCCATAACAATGAATCAACAAAAATAAAGCCACTTTTGTTATAAATCAGCTTTTGTCTCGACTTGCAGAAGGTGCAATGGTCCCTTCATTTGCTCAAATCCTTCTACTTAGAAAAAAAAAAGGTGGAAATGGAGAATGTGGCCTGTCGAGCTGCAGTATAATGTGCCTCAAATCCTGCGAGCAACTTTTCTTTCCCAATCTGGTAGTGATGTTTCTGACTCCCAGCCGCCCTCTCCAGAAGCTGTCAAGCAGCAGCAACTCTCATCTGAGGCAGATTTGGGAAATGACTAATTAAACAGTGATTGCAGGATTGCTTCCTGCCCTGGGTATCAGACCACAAGGGTGAAGCTTCATAAAGATGGAGTCACTGCAGGAAGCAGTGCTGTGCATACTTCCACAATGGGGGCATTATGGAGACATGCCCCGGAGGCTGCCGGAGACGGAGCTGAATGGATCCTGATACCATCGGGGAATGGAGTACCTGCTAGTTCAAAGCGAGACTGAATGCAGGTTTTAATCCTTTCTGACAATCGTTGAGAGGAAATGGCCTTTCCTCTGACCTTATCGTTGTAAACAACAACTAGTCATCAGGTTTGTCCTGCTGAGGGAATAGTCAAGGTCTATGCAAAAATTTTACTTCTTTTTTTTTTTCTTCTCTGATTACAATGGTTTAATTCTCTAGACCTGAAATATATTCTCACCCCTTAATATACTGACTTCATGTGAATCACATGTACATTCTTTCTTAATTATGGAGTCCATACAGCTCTAGCCTGGTTCAAATTAGCTCCTTGGAGCTGTGGGCAGACATCCCATGGCCAGTTTCGGTACTCAGCCCTGTGGTTGTTTTTATGATGGGCTGTTGAGAGATGCCTTTTGGATACACCAGTATCCCCAGAACTGGGTGTGAGACAAGCTGACAAACTCTTCTAGCATAACAGAGCTATTTTCACATTGGCCAAGAGGCAGGATGGGGAATTGCTGCTAGGCACTATTAGTATGGCAGTTTTAGTGTGATAGAAGGATGCAAACACTTCTGGAATTGCAGAGGTGGGTGGATTTATCTCTGTGGATTCATATGGCTTTTAGAGCTAAGACAACACAGATGACAGAAGAAATGAGACAGTAACTTTTGCTGCTCCTGGAGTTCAAGCCAACTGTCTGTAAACAGCTGGCCAGAGTGACAATGCAGAAGAGGGCTGACCTGCTGCACTGACACAATTTCGGAGTGATGAAATCCACCTCCCCCCAGATCTGTGCAGGACTTTGCCTCTGGCAGGGCCCCAGTATTGAGATGCACATCATGGCAGCCACTGTAAGCATCCCCTTCCCTGGTTGCTGCTCATCAGGTGCTAAATGGTGTAACAGAGATCAGCTGTCAGAGCCTTTCTGAAAGGGAATTTTCAGAGTTATTAGGAGGGCATTTCTGTGCCTGCTCATAGACCTTGGCAGGGTATAGGAGGTTACTGATGGCTTTGTATGAATGGCTTTTTAATTCCAGTGGAGTTTATGGGTAGCATTCGGATGGGTGTTCTTTGGTCCTCTCTTCTAAGACAGAGAGCAAGCCAGAAGAGATTTCTCCCTTGGGCTGCACAGCCTGGCTGATCACTGCAAAATAAGGGATGGGCTACACAAGTCAGTGTGCCTAAGCTCTCTGCAATTCTCAGCTTTTTTTTACTGGAACAAAGGTTCCTTCCCTAGGTAAAGACCAATTGTAATCTTTTCCTGTTGACCCAGCTTAATATCTGCTTCTCCAGCTTGTAAGGATTCTTGCTACATGCTTTGGAACAGAAATGTGGTGTATCTGCAGCAGGCTGGAAGTCACTGTGTATAGGTCCATATTTGTAGTGAAAATCCTGTAAGTGTCTGCAAATGAGAACAGGTTACAAGCCGCTTTTCTTGGGTTTGTAGGAATATCTGAGTGGGCTGTGGTAGGCTAAAGGGAAACTGGTGGATTTCCATAGAGACGATGTCTGGTTTTCACAGCTATGAAAACCTGTGGTAACTTTGGGCTGTGTTTCGTGTAACATATTTGTGAGCAAAGAGAAAAGCCTGAACACTGCAGAGAGCAACCTCTGAACGCCACATACATCCTCTGCCAAGTGAATGATCAAGGTCAGGGCCTCAAGTGGTGAAGTAAGCAGAGCTGGATCTGCCCTGTGCTTTGTCTCTGGCACCCACATGTGCTGTGGCCAAGAACAGGCTGTACCCAAGGCATGGGTTTCTCTGATTTTCATCAGGATGCGGGGCGGTGGATGGAAGAGGGTGTTATAGTAAACATTTGCAGTCTGTCCTGTAGCCATGTGAAGTTGTTTTTCTTGCTCCATACTAAAATGAGTTGGAATCACTTTGCTTCCAGTTTTGTTCAGAAAACAACTATGCAAGGCTGTGGCACATGTGTGGGACTGAGATCTTAAATAAGTGGGAAGGATCTCAAGAAGATCTGATGTGATATGCCTAAAGGAATTTCCTTTCCTAGGGGTTGACCCCTGTGGCAAGGTTGTGTAATTAGGGTGCTGGGAGATCTGGTTGCTGGGTATGGTGTGTAGTCCATAACTTTCAGGAGGCCAGCAGGTTGGTGGGGCAACACCACCATCCCAGGTGTCTTGTGTGTGCTCTCTGCATCACCTGTGCATTATCTGCATCAGGGTCACATTGTAACAAGACTGAAAGAAAGGCTATTAGATGAAGTATCCCCTTTCAGTTGGGATGAACACAGCATTTTGTGAGAGAAATGGTCTCTGTCCATCCTACCCCTTCTCCCCTCTAAGATTTACTTGTTTATATGGTTGCAGGAGGTAGCTCTTTGCCTTGTTCTGGTATTACCTGTGCTAAGGAGGATCATAAAAAGCTCAAGCACTTATTGATTCAGTAGTGGGAGCTGTTTCAACAGTGATAAAATGGTGCCTGTCCCTCAGTTATGGAATACCTGTCAGGTTTTCGCTTTCCACCCTGAGGTTCCCTTTAAGACTTTTTGAATTATTTCCTCTGCTTTATAGAGCTGTAACAAAGGATGAGTGGCTGGATCACTGTGCCAGCTTTACCTGAGTAAAAGGGGCCACAGACAGGCTAAAAGGGCTCCTGTCAGCAGGCTACTAATTGCATGTGTCCATCAGCAGATTGTCCTTCTACCAAAGAACATTATCTTGAGATGAATCCATAGGCAGCACAGAAGGATCTTGTTGAGAGAGGCAGAGCAGGGAGCTGTAGAATGCTGCTACTTATTGGGATGGTGTCTTCACAATAGGTGCAAGAGTGAAAGAGCAGCACCGGCTCTGTGAGAACTGCTCTGCCTTGCAGTGATCATGTTAAGAGGGAGTACACTTTGCTTTTCTTCCTCACAAGGGGCCACTTGCATTGTGTTTTGCACTGCTTTGCAACATTTCTGGAAGTCTGCAGTAACTGCTTGGAACTGAATTCTGTGAGGAATGAATGCTGCTTTTCCTGCTCGTTTTGTCCACACACATTACACCATGTACTGTCTGTGAAGAAGAGCAATCTTTGTTTCAGAGCTTAATGAATGCCATAATGGACTGTCTTGGCAATCTGCATACCTGAGAATTTTATTTTTTCTTCTGCATAGGAGCAGCCCATTTTGCTGTTCTGCACACCCCAGGTTCTGGAGGTGTCTTAAGTTTTCTTGTACAGTTCAGATGTTACCTGTGGCCTGTCTTGAAAGCTTCTCACTGAGGCCAGGGAAAAGGGCAGCTACTTGAAAGTATTTGCACATGGTTAGACTTTTTTCTGATCTACTGAGAAATAATCACAATCACTTCCAGATTCTTTGACTCAAATAAAGCATCACCAGAGTTGACAAGGTCTTGTTCTCAATATGTTATATACTGTAATTAGGATGTATATTGCCATCAGCACCCCGAAACCTCAGGAGAACATGAGCTGAGGATTTTCCTTGTCTGCCCTTACTGAATGCATGTGAGTCTCATGAATATTTTTGAAGCAGGTCAAATACTTGCCATTGCAAATCTGTAGCGGCCTTAATGAAAGCAGTCCTTTGAGCAGGAGTGAAGGCGGATTTCTTCTTCCTTACAAAAAGGCTCAAGGAACACCAGAATGAGTTTGAAGGGGCAGGTAATGTCTGTGGAGTGAATTTTCTCTCTCCAGTTGTGGGGGGGAGGTTCCTATTTGTTCAGCTGCAGACTGGCACTTAGCACATGTCTGGGGGCAGTGGAAGAGCCAGGCAGGACTGGGACAAAAGTGATATACTCGATATGGAAATCGAGACGCTTCCCAAAAGCAAGTTTGCTGATTATATGGCAGCAAACAACTTGGTGTTAAGGGGTAGGGTAGAATCCTCTTTTTTAGTAATTGTAATTATTATTATTATTTAGAGGCAATTACGTTGTTAAAGGAATACCTCATGGACATTATTACCCAGCAAAGCGTCACATGTGATGCTGTGAGGAGGTGGGGGAAACAGTGAAACTGAGGCATGTCACCCCCTTGATGCCTCCTGAATGAGGCAGAAGAAATCCCAACACTGCTGAAATTCAGCTTTTGCGAAAAATGGTTGTGGGATCCTCTTTAACCTGCCAATACAGATGTGCCTGAACCCCCAAAGGAGAGGGCTGGGTAGAGAAGCAGGGTATGAAGTGCAATTCATGTGGAGTGATGTTGGAAGCGGATAATGCTACACATCCTATCCTTATCACTTCAGATCCTGACTGCCAAAATATCTGGTCCACTGATTGACTGAGACACAAGACTACTGAGGACACAAGAGGTCCTGAGCTCAGTATAAATCCTGGGAATAGAAAGAGGTGTTGATAGAAGAACTTGCTGTCTACCTGGACAGTCTGGAACATCTGTCCATGAGGACTGAAAAGCCTGTATTTAGCTATTTGTGTCTTTGGATGTTGGAAGTGGGCAGGAATTTTCCTGTGCTGTTAAACCAAGGCTATACCCATGATTAGTACCAAGGTTCATTCTATTTCTTTGAGCTCATGATGCCATTCACTGACTTACACTGCTGGAGCTGCTTTACATGGTTTGGTTGCAGCTTGACACTAACTCTGAGCAAAAACCTGGTGAGATCCCAAACATTGCCACATTCATTAAAGAGGTTCCCTCCTCCTAAGGCACATGCAGGATCACTAGTCCTTTTCCTGCACTCATGATGGTCAGCGGGCTGGAGCTGAGCTGCTGTAGCTCTGTCTACTTGTTTACAGGAGGGGGAAGCATGTGTTTTAGTAGAGGTGTGGAGGAAGCAGATGTCCTGCCTCCTGTTCCTCAGCAACCAGAAGGTTTCTCTGTTCTTCAGGGCTATATATGTCCAGCTAGACTTCTTTTTAAAAAAGAGACAGGATAACCTCTGCTCTGGCCTCAATGCAGGAAAGCTTACCCTCAGACTCTCTCTCCTGTTACTTGGTGATGCCTTCGAGCCAGGGAGGACCTTTCCTGTAAACTCCTGCAAAAGAGGAGGCCTATCGCTGTGAACTCTTGCATAGTAATTAGAGGAAACAACTTTGGGCTCCCACCACTGGTTATGCAAAAGGGCTGGATTATTTGTCACCACACAACCCAGCACCAGCACGCTGGTTCCTCTGTTCCGAAACCACTCCTTTGCCTTCATCTCCTCTCTAGGCATCTGCTTTGCAGATTGCAGGAGTTTGTTTCCCACAGTCAGCTCCCAGGTAAATCCTGTCTGGGACATTTCAAGGGAAATTGTAGCTCCTCAGCAGAAATGGCCCCAGTTTCCATGGCAACTCTCCCCTCACCCTGTTTTGAATGCTGCCTCATTCCCATAGAAAGTTGCCCATTAGTCCTGTCAGCAGCTGCTGCAGGAGCATGCCACCTCTAGAGAAGTTGTCCTTTGCTGGGCTCTTTATTCCCATAATGAGCAGCCGGGGGAGGGGGGGGCACTCGTGGCCTGTGCTGCAGCCCCCATGCAGGGCCCTGGCAGTGCTTGGGCAGGGCAGCGCATCCAGCACAGAGCTGCTCTTGAGGGAGCGAGGGGGTGGTTGTGCCCTTCTACCTTCCCAGGGCGAAAGTGCTGCTTGGGGCTCCTGGGAGGTGCATGGAGCAGGAGGCTGAAGAGCTGATGGGGCTGCTCTTGGGGGTTTTTTGGCGAGTGGGAAGGCGACAAGTGAATAAAAAGGACACGGCATGTTATTTAATTAGAAAAACCAAACTCCCTAAAACTAGTCTCCAAAGGGCCTCCGTTGTCATCAGCCACACAAAGAGCTGTGACAAATGAAAGGAACCGAGCAGAGAAAAGGCTGCTTTCTCTTTGTGTCTCTTTCCCAGCTTCTGTTTGCTTTGCTGTCTCCCTTGCTCCCATTGATCAGGCATGTGGAAACATTCCTCCTCCTGCACTCCCATTGTGGCTGCCCGGTTGCCAGGCTGCCGTTGGCTTGAATAACTTCACTAAGCCAAGCCTCTCCAAAACCATGCCATCCGGCGTGCTGGATGCGGAGCCAGACACTGCCCTCCCATCCTCCTCCCCTCCCTTCCCCCCTCCCCAGCAGCTCAGGGATGCAGTGAGAAAATGTGCCAAAGAACAAGGGAGGTAACGCAGAGCCCCAGCTGTCCCGATGTGGGGGAGAAGCATAAGCTTGCCCTAAGAAAATAGGGGCAGCAAGGAGGGGACAATGGCCAGCCTGGGTTGCTGCCTTGAAAAGAAGGTGGATGGTGGTGGTGGTGAGGGCTGTTAGCCCAAAGTTTCTGAGCAGAAAGGAGACAAAATGGTACGCTTCCCAGGGATACAAGCTAGTAAAGTGCAGTGAGGTAAACCCCAGTCTTGTTTCCCGTGGAGGGGAGAGGTGGAGAGGACAAAACAAGGCAGCAGGCAGCCGGGTTGGACCAATTAATGACCAACTCTCACTGGCTGTGCCACAAACATGTTCTACAGCACGTGGGGCACCTTGGGCCAAGCTCGCCACTGCTTCTGGAGGACCTCTTGTTGAGGTGACACCACTGTCTGGTGCAGGTGACAGCTCTGGCACAGAGTGTGGCTGCATTCCTGGAGAGAGTTCAGGGGCAGGTCAGGGACTGTACCCCCGGGACTTGCTCCAGGGATTAAACTGGGGTAGTTCTGGTGCTGAAGACACTGGACTGGAGCACTAGCCAGTGGCCCAGGGACCTGGGGGGCTTGTGCTGTTGTTGCAGAGGGGCTGACACATGCCCACAGTCCTGCTACCTATAGCCATTATTATGCCGAATACAAATCTGGCCTATTGTTCTTAACGCTATTTTTCATCTGTGAAATAGCAGTAAGCAATCTGTGCTTTCAGACATGCTTTTGACCCAGCAGGACCGGGGTTGGATCCTCAGATGGTGAAAAGCAGCCCTGGCTCATCAGCTCACAGCATCACCTGTGACCCCCGTTTAGTGCTCACCCCGCTGGCAGTTGTGTCCTGCCGCTCTGGATCAGAGGAGCTCTATGACCAGGGGCTGAGGCTGCAGCCAGGCAGAGGATCCTCTCCGGGTGCCACCAGGCCCGTCTGCAGGGGTGGCTCCTGCATCCAAGGAGGATGGAGATGCATCTCAGGTGGAGGGAGATACCCTGGGAGATACCAGGCTGAAGCCTGAGCCAGGCTGGGATTGCTTTGCAGAGAAGTCCTGGGTTTGCACCGGGTTTGTGCTGGTTTGAAGGGCAGGGACTGCTGAGCTCAGGTGATTAACATAACAATCCCGGAGCTCTGCCTTCATCCTGCGGCTAAAGCCTGGTTTGCTCAATCCAATTTCCAGCCTCTGCCCTTTCTTTAGCAGGCTAATTACAGCGGCAGGACAGTGGAAATGACCTTCTTAATGCCACAGTGCCCCTTATCTACTTACCTGTCAAAACACAGGAGACGGAGCACTGGTATCTTTCAGAGAAATAACATGTTTAGATACAATGAGTGAATGTACCAAAGTGCAGAGCTCTCCCCTGAAGTTCCCAGTGGGAACTTGTGTGCTGTTACCAGTAGTGATGTGCATTTGTAAAGCTCTTTCCAAGCAAGGTCCACTGACCAGCAGAGTAATGGAGGTGCAGGTTTGTTCAAATTTAAAGAAGAGTAAGTGTGCACTATTACACTGATAAATGTGCAAATGCTACCATCTCACACAGAAACCTGTGAGGGCACTGGACTGGAAAGCTTCTGCAGTGCTGGCTTCTCTCATTAGTCATCCTAGCCTCATTCTGTCTGTAACACAGAGTGCCTGGCTCCAGTGCAGCTCTGGCCTCCTCCTGCACAGACTTGGATGTGGCCTTTGGGCCCAGAGAAGCTGTGAGTGCTCTGATGGCTGGTCCTGCAGGTACTACAGCCCTGGCATGGGCTGGAGCAGGAGCCTGTGTGTGGAGCCTGCCTGGGGGCTGCAGCTTTAAATGAAACAGCATGAGAAGCTGCAATCTGCAGGAAACCCTTGGGCTCAGCACGTGATGCAGATGTGGCCATTGACAGAGCAAAGGATGGGTGCTCCCAGCGTCCTTGCAAGTGATTTCGGAGGATGTTAGGGCTTGTTTCTGTTTTAACATTCTGACCAGCTTTGTAAAGACCTGTGCTGTAGGTGGCCTTCATATTCTTGAAACTATGTCAGCAGCCACACAAATTGACCCCTTCCCGGAGGATAACAGAAGGTAAAAGTTTGTGCCTGACCAGTAGCTTGGGCAAGGATATTTCTGTTGTGGTCCTGTTGAAATTGTCAGTGATACCTTATTAAGGCTAAGTTTTGCTTAGGATTGGCTTCATTTTGTGATTTTAGACTCGAAAAGGAAGAGGCAATCTCCTGGTTGCAGGAGGACTTGTGAGGTGAAGCCAGTCCAATCAGTGGAGCAGCCATAGCTAAACTGCTTCTGGACTGAAAGGATGGTTTTGCTATCTCTCCTGCTTGGAAAGGAGGAAATATGGTGAGCATCATGAGGCTTAATGTAACAAAACAGGCCAGGAATAAAATTAACTGGATAGCTGATACAGATGTGTCAGTCACACTTTGCCCCAAAGCCACTGCTGATTGCTGAGATACCTGTCCCATCAGGCACTGAGAAGAGGTAGCAAAACAATTTTCAATTCATGGCAGTCTTGGGGACCTGCTGCACACAGCAAATTTGATGCTGTGATAACTGACACTGTTTGTGACAGACAAATCTGTGGCTTGTGTAGTGAAGCAGTTCAGAAGTGCCTGCTATCGCATACCAAGAGGTTGTGGATATGGTACTTGCTAGGAAATATGTTGCAAGAGGATCCCAACTACCAAAGGCTTCTACTGAAAGCCATAGGAGAGCAATGAGGTATTTGAGAGTACTGGGAGACCTTTTTTCCCCAATATTTTTCTTTCCAAAGGCATAAATGGTCTGATTCTATTGAAAGCTACAAAATAGGGGATTCTTGAGAAACAAGGTGAAATCATGAAAACTGATACTCCAGCACTGAAGTATAAACTAAACATATCTGAAAGAGAAGAAAATAATTACAGGAAAGGCTGTTACTAGCAAACTGCTGGGAGGAGGGCAAATGCATCCAGGGCAAAAGTCTAGGATAAATATAGGGAACAGTCTTGGAGGCATGACCTTGCCCATCCTTACTACAACAGCCTTTTCCTGCATTGTGCTGCTGGGAAGATAGTAACAGGAGTTGTTCTATCTCTAGCATGGAATGCAGGGTTATAGGAAAACAGTACAATTGCTTGGTCCTGTGCAGAGTGATGTGGCTTTCCAACAGGGCAGGGATTGTGTTTTAGAACTATGCACAATAAGATGGACTCACCCGTGTTACTGTTGATGATGGAGAGCAGATGGTTGCTTCAAATGAGTCAGATATAATTTGAAATTATGCCTATGGTTTATTTAAAACCCTTAAGATAAAAAACGAAATAACTCTGTTACCCATGATGCAGGTACACTCTGAGAAGAGACAAGCTGAAGCACATAAGAAACATTTCTTGAAAAGGAAAAATAATACCTCTCTAATAGGATATTTTGTTTGTATTTTCCTATGAGAGCTGTCCAGAGGAGACTTCCTTGTTGGAGGAAAGCCCTGCTACTGCTGAAGGGCAGGGCTCTTGTGGGTTGCCACTGGTCAAGTGGTGACAGTAGGCAGCTTGGCAGAGTCTGTGTGTAGACTTTGCAGTATTAAAAATCAAGGCAAGTGGTGTTAGCTCTTCTCCATGTGTGGTTAAATGCTTTCTCTGTAGCTGGTGCCAGGCACTGTCGCAGCCCACTGCTCACAAATGCCTTTGCCCATGTGGAGACCATACCTGCTTTTAGTTGGAGTTAAGGACCAAATTAGACTTCATTTGCTGTGTCACTTCTAAATGATACTTAGGCTCCTCTTTCAGGTAGGGGGTTTAGAAAATTGAATCCTATGACACTTTCAATTGGGGGAATTCACCAATCTCTCTTTTTTCCTCTGTGTTCTGAAATACATGAATAACCTAAGTGTATGAGAACTATCCTGTATCAGAGCTATGTCAGTGGAGGATCTTGTGTTTTCTTCAGATTTCACAACACAGTAAGTTACTTGGCTCAGACACTCTCTCAGAGAGAAGCCACCATGGGAATGCTGTTTTCAGCATCCCACACTGTCCCCGAACATAAGTCAGAGACCTCCTACTTGAGTTTGTATAGTAACTGGTTGCAGTGCCACTGTTTTAGTGCCATGGTGTCTACAAGCAGAGATCGTGCAGTCTAATTTTGTAATGAAGAATTATAATAAAACAGTAGGCAGTGCTTCCTGCAAAGAATATCTCCTGTGAATGGCTTTGTACAGGATAAACTGTCTGGCTTAAATATAGAAACAGTGTTCTTCTGTCAGGAACCCTAAAAGAAAATGCATTTGAGTTGGTGTTTGCTGGCAGTGCATTTGGTATGTCATTCACTTACCTATCTAAATTCCAAGTGTAGTAGTTAAATCAACATTAATTCATTCTCCTATGATGTATTGGACTGATGGAAATCATTACACATTTGTGAGATGTGTGTTCCACATCACAGCATAGCAGTTGTCTGTCAGGGTCTGGCTCACAGGCCACGGAGGGTCCCTTCTGTACACTAGGCAGTGTGCTGAACTTCCTGCAATGTTGGCTGTGAAATCTCCTTAACTCCTGATTACTCCCTTTCTTTTTCACTCACAAGGACCTTGAGTCAGCTATGTCTGTGGCATGCTCTTAGTACCAGAACTTCTGTCTGAGAAGTGCTGTGTCTGGCAAAACAATCAGCAGCTCTTGCAAGGTCCTTCCAAGCAGGTTTCTCTCACTGCTGTCATTCCCCATGCACGTGCACCATGCACCCCATACCCATCCCAGGATTTGCTTCCTTCCTTCTGGTGATTGTTACTTTGGAGCACAGGCTTACAGACCCAAGATAGAGGATCTCCAAAGGAAGTTTTAAGTGTTCAATAAAAGAAGGAATGCAGGGAGAAAAGAAAGCACCGAGACCCAAATAGCATCATTCTCTTTCCCTCATCCCTTTGAGGTTCTCCTGTCTTCCCTGCCTGCATGTGACCTCCCTCCTCTTCCAACCAGCCTGTTTCTTTTTTCAGTCTTCCTCCTGCCCCTAACACTCCTCATTCATTGATCTCCCTTTAGGCTTTATTAGTGACTCTCCCTCCCACCCTTTCTCTCCCTCAGTTTTTCTGATTCTCTAACATGAGACAATTGAATGAGGCCAGACTCCTAAGCCAAAGCTGGGGATGAGAGGGAAGAGGCGTTAAGATTTAATGATATTGCCTCTTTAAGGAATCCCTAATTCCTAACACCCATCTCCTCCCCCACCTGAGAACCAATTAAAACTCAATGAATTCAAGTGGAGGCTTTTGTGCATCACATGTGCTTGACTAACAAAGCCTTCTCCATGCTGGAATAAAAGCTTCTATTCAGCAGCCAGTTTGTTCTAATTCAAATCACTTCCACTCCAGCATCCTCTCCTTCCTTGCTGCTCTGGAGTTCCCAGGCTGGGCTGCCACCCGCACAGCCCTGCCCAGAGCTTCATGCTCCACCTTGCAGAGTCGTACTTCGGTGGCAATGAAGCAGAGGATGGGAGATGACCTCCATATAGTTAACTGGGCAGTCCATGCTCATTGTGTCCCTGTTCCCAGGAGCCTCCTAGGCTGAGGATGAGCCCACATGGTGCCCTGCAGGAGCTCCAGCCTTGGGAGCTGTCTCGAAAGGAGCTCTTGCTGTGCCCTCGGGAAACAGCTCCTTTGTGTGTAGACAGAGAATTACCTTGTCTATGGGCAGAGCTCAGCCTTCCTTGAAAGGAGTGAAAACCTTCTCCTTTTCCCTTCACTGTAGGGGTCATGCAGATGTAGTGACACCTGAAGTAGCAGGGGAGTCCAAAAGGACACAAAGTCTAAGTGAGTCCACGTAGTTTGTATTTTCATCTTCCTCAGGGTATAAATTCCATTAGCTGGGAACCCGAGGGTAACTCCCGTCCTCTGTTGTGTCCTGAAAATGAGCTTGGATAAGGTCATATGGGGGATAGAATACATTTCATGCTATTCAACTTCCAAATTTAAAAAATCTCTCTAGAAAGCTTTGCAACTGCAGATCTAGGGCTTGGGTGACTTTAAGTAGGGAGACAATTCTCTGTCCAGATGTTCGCCAAGTAATCTTCCAGGTGTAAAACAGGCTCTGCTAAGAGCTTCTGCCTGTCCTTTGCGGATCAGTGTTGCCTGAGCTGGTAGCAAAGCTGCGTGCATGACATTAACTGGGTTATCTTTTCTCTGTTCTTGTAGCCTCCTATTTGTAGAGATAATTTTGGATTTTTTTACTCTTGTGAGAAATCTGTGGTAGGAGCAGATTGAGCATTTTGCCGTGATCGCAATGAGGTTTCCACTCCCTCTAATCTCTCCTGGGAGTGAGCTCCAACACTGCAGGCCAGCTGCCAAGGAAGCTATCTGCTCTGCTCCAGAGCCTTGTTCTGGTGTATGGCAATTCCATTGCTCCTGAAACACGTGGTTTTCTCGGGGAGTCACAAAGGAGGTACCTAGCTCTTGGGTAGCTGGGATCTGTCCCACAAAGAGCTCTGGCAGTGGAGATGAGCTCTTGGAAGCTAGTTTCATATTTGCAGAGGCACCAATGCTTAGAGGAGTGGTTTGGGTGTATAGGCAGTTAGGGAACTGTGGTGTCTGACAACAGGAATGTTGTATTTTGAACTCATCTGGAGTTTGTGGGGCCGGTAATTCTTCCTATCACACTGCTTTGCAGCTGTCCAGCATGGCAGGGAACAAGTGTTAACATACCTCAGGGTGTGTTGCAGTCTTCTAGTCAACTTCTATGAAAGAAAGATTTGAACATCCCTTAGAGGTCCTGTTCCTTGCTATAGCTGTGATCTCTCACATCCTACCAACAACCCCAACTCTGGCCATCAATTAGAGCTGAATATGTTTTACTGTTCCCAAAAAGCATGTTTGGGTCTATACTTGTCTGCTTCACTCGTGTGTTTATACATTTGGACATGGAACCTTCCTTTGATGTCAAAAACCTCTTACTATTTTGCAATTGGGACTAATTTTTCATCTGGATTTTTTAAGTTGGCCTCTTGTTGCAGTGATGTGCAGAGTTAAAAAAAAAATCGTGCTGTGGGTGGGTTTTCCCTTAGCAAACCCAGTCTTATGTCTACATAAATGCAAAAGAACAGGGACTCTGAAAATATGCAAAATGCAGGGGGCGCTCAGACTAACACAAAAATTGTAAAGAACTGCTCATTAAGTGACAAGTTAATTTCAGGTAATGCCATGTGGTATCGTGACAGTAGAATCTCTGGCCATCAGTATGGTGAAGGGGAAGACGATCAGAATCAAAATCTGTTTTTCTGTTGAAAAAATACTACTTTCCCTTGATTTAGAGAGGGCTGATTACTTAGGGAAGATAAAGAATATTTCCCTTTACAGCTTTGAGTTATTTTCTGCAACATGTTCTGTCTGAAGTTCTTGAAACTTCTTTTTCTTTTTTTTTTTTTTGTTTTGAGGTAGGAAAAAAACCCTCTGTTTTCAGGTAGTGAAAGAGAGTTTTCTTGGCCCAAATCAACTGGCCAACTTGTGAGAAAGAGGTAGGAGCAGCACAAACAACTTAAGACTTTACTGAAGAGCACACTCCTCTGGAGCCTCCTGTGAAATAGAGCAACTGTGTAGCAGCGCTCTAAGATGGGGGCTGACAGTGCTGTTTGCCTGCTCAGGGCCTAGCAGGGCTTAGTTGGTCCCTGGGCTTGTCTGTAGTAAACTTGTTTAATTGAGGAGAGCAGAAGATCTGAGCTCCCGTGGTTGTGTGGTTCGGTGGGCAGAACAGCCCCTTCCTTCATGGTGCAGCTGAACTCCTCTTGTGTCGAACACTGACCTTCATCTCAGGGGCTCTGCACTTCGTTCCTGTTTCTTGTTAGCGAAATGAGTTTGATGGTCTCAGACTTGATAGTAAATGGTCTCTACTTCAAAATAAAGTGCAGTTAGTTTGGCAGGAGAGTCCCAGGTCTGACCTGAAACTAAATTACAGCTGACCCTGAGACAGTGAGGCCCCTCCAGGTCAGGGACAAGGGCATTGTCAGGACACTGGGAGCTTGCACTGTAATTAGCAGCAAAGGTATCAAATACCAGCATTCCTGTCCTTAAAGCAACACAAGCATAAAATCTTAAAATTTTTCCTGCAGCCTCACTAAAAATGAATCAAAAGGGAAGCAAGTCTGAACAAACTTTCATTGATTTGCTTTTTCTCTGTAAATCCCTCCCCATCTTACACTGTCTCCCACAAACCCTTGTTCTCCCAGCATCTGATGAATTTACCAGACACTGCATTGCTTTCAAGGCTTCAGAATGACCAACACACTTGCGCATGCTTTGCCTGACAGCAGGAGTGTGTAAGAGCAGCTTTCCTACTTCAAAAACTTGTTTTACTCCAGAGCTGCTCTACTAGTAACTGTCTATTCTGTTCCCCGGTTTCTTCAAACACCAGAGAGGACCTTTTAGATTCACCCTTCAAAATGTGATTTAAATACACTTTCTATTACAGGAACATTGCAACATTTGAGAGAGGAAAACACTCCTACTGGTTTCGTGGGTGTCCAGCAGAGTGCTGGTAAACAGAGGCTAGGATGCATTGCAGCTAAAAACATAGAGAAGGTATAAATTACTGAACCTTATGCTTTTGACCTGGTCACCAGACCTTGTGTGTGCACACCATGGGACACCACGAGCTTGTTTTGCAGAAAATGCTGTCTGCTGAGAGCTTCCCCAGGCTGCCTTTGGAAGAGGAATGTTTACTCACTTCCAGCTTCTTGACTTAAACATTTAAAATCAGTGGGAAGTTCTGGAAGATGCCTCACTATTTCCATCCATCACAAGTGGGCAGTTTCCAAACGCCAAGGGTGTCTGTGAAGCAGTAAACCTGGTTACCTCCAGAAGGGAAAGGCTGGAGCAGAGCAGGACATACTGCACAGGGCTTCCAAAAACACCCATATAATCCAAGTCCAGCGAGTCAAGATGTCTTAAACCAGAGTATGATCCCTCTATTTCATATGTAATTCATGAGAGTCCTTTCTTCTGATGTCTCTAAAAAGGCACTGATCATTCCTGCAAACAGGAGTGCAGAATTGCTCACTGAATAATTGGGAATATGGTAAGGAGATGGAACTAAAATCTTAGACACATTTTTGTCTAAACCTTAAGCGTTTTTTAATGTTACTATTCCCCATTTTGATTCATGTATCCGACAGAAACTTTGAATTGTAGAGATTACTGTTTCATTCATACCTTTACTGAAGGGATGGTTTCAATACACATTTCACACCTCCACTGTGAGAGAGGTTTCCTGCTGCTCCTCTGTGTCCCTGCTTTTGGAAGAGTGTCTCCATGTTGTCTGTCTTAGCCCTGTGCTAAATAATGCCTTGGACAGCTACTTCTGTCCTTGAGGGAGCTGGTCCTTAGCTGTTGCAGTGCCTTGGCCACCAGCCAGCTGGGAGCTCTGAGGAATATAATTTGTGAATCACTACTTGCTCCTGGTGGGAAAAGGGTCAGTGACTCAGTTTACTTCAGCTCATGGAACTTATGGACATGAGGTAGGTGGGGAAATTTATGCCTGGAACAACAACAACAACAACAAAAAAAACCAAACAAACCAGAGAAAAGAAAACAGCATTAGGACCCTAAGGTAGCAAAATCAGCCTTGAGGGAAATCCTTAGCAGGCAAAGGCGTGAAAAGATAAATGCTTAAAGGCTGTGAAAAGTGAGAAAAAGATGGGCAAGAATGGACAAGTAGTAGCATGAGCAAAGTATTTCCCACTAGACTTTGAGCAGTGCAGAATGAGAGCTTCTCTTCAGTTAGAGGTCAGCTCACAGGGTGTGTGGGCAGGGGGAATCGCTGTGTTTTGGGATCAAAGAACAGATTTTGAGCCTTTTCTAGTTCCAAACACATTTAAAAGCTGGTGAAGGTTGCTGAAACTATTTAGTAACAGCCATCTCATTTCACATTCCCTAGCCTGGAAGGATTGGGAGCCTGTAAGCCTGAGTGAAGATGTGTCCTGGGGTGGGAGAAGCCCTCCCTCTCTGGTGGACACCACTCCTGCCTCAGAGCATCTGTGCTGGGTGCACTGCTGTAGAAAAACAGTTCTGAGTATAACACACACTGGGTGAGTTTGTGCCTTTCAGCAGCCTGCCTGTTCTACAGCAAACAGGAGAATGACCAGAGATGACCGACCTCAAGTGCACCTGGACCCTGGCAGCCTCTCGCCTCCTTTCCCCTTCAGCAGGGAGGAGGCTCAGGCAGCAGTGACATGTACAGAGCAGCTAAGCCTCTCCTGCAATCGGAGGATGGGAGCTTTGCCTGGGAAGACACTGGTGTCCGTCTTGATTAGGATGTGATGCTTGATGTAAGTCATGTGACAAGTACAAACAAAATACCTTGGCAAAACCTCGAGGAACCAGGACAGGCTGAGCTGCTTAGGAAGATTTACAGTGTGTATTTCTGTCCTGTACACTTGCCTTGGTCTGAACCTTTCTCATCTCAGAAGCTCCAGCATGTACCCTGGATTTTAAAGATGCTCTTTTCTGTTCTTTCCTCCAAATAATCTGCAAACCTTCTCAATGTTGTGCTGTTAACAGTTACTTAGCCCCAGTTACTTAACACCATCATGGTACCTGAAGGCTATAATGTCATCCTCTGAGAACTGCCATTGGGATTTGTGGAGCAGAGGTCCCATCATCTTAGATTAGAAAATAAGTCTTGAAGAAATGGGAGAGTTAAAAGCCAGTGTGAGTGCTACAGCAAAGATAGGAAATCGATTATGTCCTGAAAGAGAGGGGATGAAGAAGCAGCTTCTGCATGCTCAGCTCCTGTTCATGTGTTGAGCCAAAAGTTCTCTGTCTGCTCCTGTGCATGCTTCCTTCTGGTGCTACTCTGGGATAGTGCCAGGACCCAGATTTTCTGTCTCCTGCAAGCATCTCAGCAGGGAATCCAGTCCTTCCCCTGAGCCCTGTTCTCCCCTTGTTCCTCTATTCTCTTGGAGTCTACCTTCTTTAAGGCAGATTTTAGAGGTCCTTGACATGGTGCTGACTTCATTCCCAGTTTAATAATTCACACATGCATCAGACCTGCAGAGGATGTGCAGGTCCACGGATAGTGCAGCATCACTGCCTGAGGAGCTGATGCTGGAGGCCCAGCAGACTGAGCAGCCAGGCACCAGCAGTGTCACTGCAAGGAGACATTGGAAAAGCTATGTCGGCTGTGGTGGTGTGTTTGGGGCTCACCCTGCCCCTCCTCCACTGGGACACAAGATTTTATTTTAAATTAAGAACTTTAATACTTTTTTAAAATGTTAGTACAGAAACCCCTTTTGTATAAGGTGTCTGGCAGCTCTCAAACCTGACCCAGAACTTTTTCTATTACCCCTCTTCACCCAGCTCATTCCCAGACCTCTTCTCCGTCCTGGTGGTATTTGGTCAGCCCGGCCCCATGCTGCACTGTTACTTGCCCTGATATGAGCCCATGGACCAAAGCCTTTAAATTTCTCTGTTATTCCTCTTCTCTAGGCTCCATCTATGCATGTAATGTGCAAGAACAAAACAGGATGTGATCAGCAAACTGATATTTGCTTAATTTATTCTTAAAAATTTTCATGAATGGGGATTCCCTGGCCCTCCTGGCTGACCTCTCCCATCTTTAGCCATCCTTATAGTTGCTAGTTTGTCCTGATATCTAACATTTATCTCTTTCTATGTCAACTGAACCTACTGCCTTACCTTCAGTGAGCACAAGAAACAATTTAATCAATCTTCTTTAAAACAGTCCAGCACATCTGGTGGATTTTGGTTGCATCCATCCTCATCTCTCTTTTCTAATGGTGGGGAAATGAGTCCCTCTGTATCCCACCATGGGAAGCTCTGACCTTCCAGGCAAGGAGGGGAAGAGCAGGAGGCAATGCTCTGCTTCTCAGCTGGGGAAGAGCCTCTTAACCGTGGATGCTCTAAGAAAGGCCCCTTTTCCATAGGAAGTGAAGACTGAGAAGATGTTAGGTAGGAGAAAGGACCAGAAAGCAGTGACTGGGACAAATGGTAACTAAGAGGTTAGAGGGAAGGGGGAGCTCAGGGCACTTTCGAGGAGGTCTCATTTTTCAAATCTGTTGTTGCTTTCTGTCACTTCATATGCAATTTTTGGATTTAAAGCTTTGATTTAAAAAAATATATATTGGGAAATGAAAATGTTTCCAGCTCCTCTTTGGGGAGGGGGGATCCTTTGCAGGCTGCCGCAGAGAGGTGGCACCTGGGCTGGGCTGGTGTGGTGCTGGGCACACTCCGTGCATGGAACAGCTCCTGTGTTAGAGCTGAGCAGCCAGGGCTTCCTCCCTCATTTGCTGGACCGATTTAGATAGGATCATGGAGACTAGACGCCACGTAGTAGTTTTTAGAGTTTGTAGAGAGGGAGAATAGCAGGCAGGGCTCTCTGATTTTTCCCTTAGCCATCATTTCCAGGACAGCTGGTAGAAGCCTGCAATCTCCTATTGTCCTTCAGCGATCTCTCTGGTTTTGCTATTTTATGCTGAATCCCTACACTGAATTTACTATGCTGCAAGTTCTCTTGATGCTTTATTTTCCATCCCCTGCAGACTTCTTTCCCTTTTTTTCCCCCTAAGGCTTCAATCCTTCTTGCTGTTTTGTGGTAATTGGGGTGGTCTCCTCCTCTCTCCTCCCTCACTTCTTCCAGTTATCCCAGTTGTCTCTATTTACTCTTCCTACTCCCCTTTTTCCTGATCTTTATTAATACCTATGTTTCTATGTTTCTCTTGCATGCCACCCTGTTCCTCTTCTGTACTCCCACCCATTCTGTACTTCAGTGCTCTGCACCATGTAAAGTCTTCCCCTCCCCGCCATGAATCTTGCTCCCTGAGGTTTCTTATATGAACTAAAGAAATCCTTGGTGCATTTGCAGTCATTAGTCTCTTCCTATTGCTGACTCTGTCTCTCTCCCCACCTGAGTGGAATCTAAATAATTTAATTATAGCTCTTCTCTGCCTGTGTGCCTGACTCTTGCCCCAAGCCAGCTCCTGCCAGGCAGGAGGTGGCTGGAGCAGTGGGTTCCCTTCAAGGTAGACACCCCTGGCTGCCTCATGCATGGGCTAGAAGGGTTTTGCCACCAGCCTTTCCAGAGGGTCAGCCATCCTCCCAAAGCAGGCGTGAGCACCACCAGCAGCCACTGCCAGAGCCTGGCATTGCCCCCAGGCTGCCTATGGAGCCACAGTTAATACCTTCCAGGTTTGCATCTTCAGCATCATAATGCAAGTGTTACAAAAATTATTT
The DNA here is from genome assembly GCF_017639235.1 of Corvus kubaryi. Classification (NCBI taxonomy): domain Eukaryota; kingdom Metazoa; phylum Chordata; class Aves; order Passeriformes; family Corvidae; genus Corvus; species Corvus kubaryi. The sequence goes on from NW_024582074.1 coordinate 148,647, forward strand.
TAATTCCAGTTCAGATTTGTTTATTAACTGTCCAAACTAAATGAAAAATGAAACTTTTCATAGTTCCTGACTGCCAAAACCTCCCAGCTAGAGACAGGTCTCCAGACAGTCTCTCCTTAAGCTTTATATGATGAGGGAGGAAAAGAGGTGGCTGCTGTCCCTGCCCCTCCCCTAACCTCCACCTTTTGGAACCTCCCTCTCTCCATGAATAACTCCAGTGTCTGCCACTGGTGCTGGGCAGAGCTTTGCCAATCATCCTCCTCAGCAGGAAGTGGACATGATTTTGATAGTGTCACTCTACCACACATGAGACACCGAATAGCAGCAAGAAAACTGAGCAGTTTTGTTAATCTCACTGGTGTTTGGCAACCTCTCAGCAGCAGCCACTGAAGCACTACAGCTGTCTGTCTGCAGCCCCAGGAATACAATGCTGCATTATTTTATATTCGGCAGATCATCTTTCTAATCATAAGGTCTGGGATGTTTTATATATTTACTTCTCTGTGAGGAAAGCTTCCTACTGTCACTAATCAGCAGATTTTTCAAGACCCACTGTCTTGTGCATTACAGAAATATATGAATTGATTCTTACAAAGCACTTCAGGGTCCTAAGGTGGAAATACAAAATATCATGTGTTTGTTTTGTAAACAACCTCAGAATAAGTTACATGGTAGGTTACTGTGTCATTGCCAATGATGCAAGTCCTACCACATCCTCTATCCAAATCTTCTGAAGGCTCAGGTTTTTTTCCGCTGATCTTCACAGATATTAACTCACATTGATCCTGTTCTCCCCTCTCCAATATTATTTCAGTGGAGAAAAAGTGAATAAATAATAAAAATAATGAAAAAAAAAAAAGACACAATGAAGCATTTTAACAGTGTCCCTCAGAGTACCTGACTTATACTGCCTTAAAAATAACACATTATAATAATGCACTGGTAGCAAACCAAGAGATGTTATCCTTTAGTGAGTTCATCACTGAGCTCTTCTTTTTTTTCCTTTCTTGTTTTTAATTGGCATTAGTAGTGTGCCTAGGTTGGGCAATTACGGAACATAAAACCTATTCTAGCTGACTTGAGTTAGTTAGTTAGCTCCCCCTTTGAAGTATTTGCCCTCCAAATGGGAGAGAGCAGGTGTCAGGAAGGAGCAGAGCAGCGGTGGTGGCTCTGGTAGCCCAGCTTTGTCCAGGTTTCTCAGGACATGCAAGGGGAGATGGCTGGGATGCTGCCTCAGCACCACCGCTTTCACTGGCTCCACAGTCCTGCCCATCACTGCCAGCTGCAGTACCACCTCTGCATGTCATTATTTATATTTCCCTGCTGCCTCTCAGGGCACCTCCACCCAAAGTGATGACTCCAGCCCTGTGGAATGAAGAGTGGGTTATTCTGGACAAGCAGCTCAGCCTGGATCAGTGGCAGCAGGAGCTGGGATGTTGCATAGCTCTGTTCCCAGGGGCAGCTACCAAGTCTCTGGTGTTGAGTGTGTTGCTGTGCCCAAGCACAGGGCCAGGAGACAGGATAGGGTCACTGACCCAGCTCAGGAAATTGAGTGGGTGAATGGTGGTTTGGCAGAGCTAATGGGCAGAGGATGAATTTAACTCAGAGTTGCAGCCCATGTAACAAAAGATACTATTGCAAAATATTGTTAAAACAAAGGTGTAGTTCCTCTCCAGGAAGGAGATGATGTGTATTGGGAAAGGGAAAAACAGTCATGAGAGAAGAAGAAAGGTCAAACAAGGATGGCACTGACCTGAGCTACCAATACCTTGCTTTAAGCAGTGAGAAGGTACAGGGGGGACACGTGCTGGAAGGAGCAGAGTCAGGGATGCCTGTGGGGAGTATTTCGCGATACAGTAGCACATTCCTGGGATCCAGTGATACCCTCTTGCCACGAGAAGGGCTCACAGCACTGTCACCAGAGGTTTTGGGCACTGCTCTGTTCTGATATGCCATGGATACAAACAAGTGCCTTCTCCCAGAGCGATGCTTGGCGCAGTCAGGCGAGCTTTCAGCTCTCGACTCCAACTTTACAGGTATTTCATTTGTTCCTCGCTGAGCTCCTCCAGCCACTCGGGGTAGATTGCCCAAGAGCAGAGGCAGAGTGCACAGACCTGCTCGAGAAGCAGCATGTGAATGAACTTGTGTGGCTGTGGAACTCGGCTAGGGCTCGGCACGAGTCTGTCAGCCTGAGTGAGCAAGAAACTGCGCAGTGCCTTAGGGACTAGGCTACCCTCTTCCCAGTGAGCCGCGGGCAGAGGAGAGCGGCTGGGCTGTGCGTACCTGGTGCTGCGGGGCTCTACGGGGCTCCGCGGTGCCCGGCAGCAGCTCTGCCCCGGGTCCTGCAGCCTAGGCACTCCCGTGCGGGGCAGCAAGCGGTGAGGCCGGGAAGCCCCTGACCCCTGCAGGGTCCCCGTGGGCTGCCAGGGGGCACGGAGGTACCAGGGCTCCGGGAAGGTGCCTCGACTCCCCGCTGCCCGGTCGGGGCCCCGGGGTGAGCAGGGCAGTCCTAGTCCCGACCTGGAAGCGCCCTCGGCGGCGGCGAAACACCGGGAGGAACAGAGTCGGTGTCTCCGGGGTCCGCCGCAGCGAGCCCGAGCGCACCGGGCCAGGCCTGGCTCCACCGCCCTTTGTCCGCCGCCCTGGGGCAGGTGCGGGCGGGGCGGCCAAGGACAAAGCGGCCACGGGCTCCCAGGCTGCTTCCCGCCGCCGCCGCGCCCGGGGTCGGACGCTCTCCCCCAGCACGGTGCAGACACGGCTCCCAGCACTGAGCCCCTTTGCAGCCGGCGGGTTTTATGCGCAGGGCGGCCGGCGGGCCGGCGGGGGTGGGAGGAGCCGGGCAGGTTGTGCCCGCCGGGCCCTCCTCCCTCGCTCCCTCCCCGCCCGGCGGAGAGGGGTCGGGGGAGGGGGCAGCATGGCCTGTCCGTCCGGCCCCTTTTCCAGCGCTCATCTGCCCCGGGAGTACGGCGCCGCTCCTCGCAGGGAGAAGAGGTCCGAATGGAGACAGACGGCAGCCA
>NW_024582074.1:152063-203769 GCF_017639235.1 Corvus kubaryi
CCTCCCGCAGCAAAATGTTCATCGGGGGACTGAGTTGGCAGACCACGCAAGGTGAGCGCCGCGGTGCCCCGCACCTGCCGCTGGGGCTGGGGGTGGTGGAGCTGGGGCTGAGCCGGGGCGGGGGGGGTGGCGGCGCCGGGCCGGGCCGGACCAGGACGGGACGGGACATCCACGGTGGATGCTGTGCTTGCAGAGGGCTTGCGGGAGTACTTCAGCCAGTTCGGCGAGGTGAAGGAGTGCCTGGTGATGCGGGACCCGCTGACAAAGAGATCCAGGTGAGAGGCCGGGCCCGCGCCTCCCTTTGACCCTGCCGCGGCCCGGCCGCCACTTTAACCAACTTTCTCTCTTCTCTCCGCATCCCCTCTTCTGCCCGGGCTGCGGGGCTCAGGGGCTTCGGGTTCGTCACGTTCATGGACCAGGCTGGCGTCGACAAGGTCCTGGCCCAATCCAGACATGAACTGGACTCCAAGACGGTGAGATGACTTCTCTCATCTCAGGGGTGTATTTGCCGGCGGAGCGGCTGTGCTCAGAGCAGCCGACGACTGTAGTGTTTGATTTCCAGTTAGAGGTTGTAAACTATCGATTCCTGATACGGATCGATGGTTCCCTTCTCTGTGCCGCTTGCCGGCGGGTAGCCTAGCTGCCGCCCAAGCAGTGGGCTCACCGTGTGCCGATTCCTGGTGTGGGTCTGTAGATCCTGGTGATGGTTTTCCTCTCACCCGTTGGTTGTAAGGCCCATCTGGGCGGTGACTCTAGCCCTCTCGAAGCTGGGTCACCTGAGCACATTTGGGATGAGGATTTGTCCTGGGAAATAAGATGTGGCTGCGTTTGGAGAGAGGGAAGCCGCCCTTTCATCCTGTGTGCTGCCGAGCACTGATCACTTCTCAGGGGTGCTGTTCCCTGGCGCCCAGGCCCTGCTTCCCTGGCCATGGTGGCCTGTGCCCCCCCTTCCCGGCAGAGAGCCTTCATGCTGTGCACCCTAGAGACTCTCTTGTGGTTTCCCCAGGCAAAGTTTTTGCAACAGTCATGGAGGTTCAGGACTTTATTGTCTCCGAGTGTGATCAGTGCCTGCCTATGTGGGCCACCACCAGCCTCTTGGAGTGGCTGTGGCTCCAGCCCTCATTCTGCAAGTTGGGGTGATGAGGAGCCCCAGCTGGGCCAGCAGAAAGATTTGGTGGCTCACTGGACTAGTGGCATAACATGGTGGGTCCTGCCTTGTGAATTTGTGGCACTCAGGAGATGTGCAGGCTGTTTCGAGGGGTGGGGGGGGAGATGTCTGAGTGGGAGGTCCCTTCTCTTTAGTTTTAGTGACTTGCCTTCCACTGAATTCCTTTTCCTTATTGATGCCCTGGGGTGAAGGTAGGGATGGGGGAGTGGCAGGGGCTGCAAGGGGATGGCATGGTGAGGGGACATGTTCTGGCTCCAGGCGAGGGCTGCTGAGGAGTCCAAATGCACAGCTTTATTTCTTACAGTGCATGGCCCAGGCGTCCTAGCCTTTATCTTGGCAGAAGGAGAGGGCGGGAGAGTAAGACCCTCTTTCTTAGGGTTTACGGCATGAGTTGCAGCAAGATTTATGTCTGTTCCTGTTTAACTGCCTGGATCACTCCCTTTGATGTGCACAGGTCCTTCCTCCCCACGGGAGCTCCTGGTTAAACCTACCCCAGCCTTCCTGACTGAGTCTGGGTCCCCAGGATTCCTAGCTCTCCTCCTTCCAGGAGTGATGTAAAGTGAGTTTTTCTCTGAGGGGGATTTACAGTAAAGTCTTTTGAGGAGGACCCAGGGTTTTCTTTTTTCTCTTTATTTTTTTTACTAGCCTGTGTAAACACAGTGTCTGATCAGCTAGTCCTGTTGTGAGTCTGTAGGCTGGCGTAGACGCCTCTTGGAAAGGCAAGTGATGGATGTCTGTTGTAGCACTAATCCTGGAAGTGTTTCGTGGCTAGGAGTGAGCTGAAACCCATGGTGTCTATTCTTCTCCCCAAGCTGCCGCTGCTGGCTGTGCGAAGGCACTCTGCAGCCCACAGTGCAGCCCATGAAGGCGGGGAGGGATGGTGGGCACTGCAGGAGAACAGAAGGGCCTCATGGCGCAGGGCACGTGGGGACCGGCCAGCCATTGAAATTCCCTGCTGCATCTGGCCCGCTTGCCCGGCCGGCACGGCACGGAGAATGGGGACAGTTTCGCCAGGCCCCTCCTTTGTTAGGAACTTTGATCCTTCCCCCCTTCATTCTCGTTTTTTATTTAGTGCTGTTTTCAGCTGGTTCAGATGTTTTGGGGTGTTTTGCCTCATGAGAGGTTGGTCTTGTGTTAGCACATGGAACCTCCATATGCTTTTTCCCTGCTGAGCTGAAAGGCTCTGCTGTGAGTCATGGGTTAAATGACACAAGCTCATCTAAATCTTAATTTAGAGCTTTATGAAACTTTGCAGAAAAAGGCCTGGTGTCCTGTAAGGACAGCCTTTTCTTGAGGCTTGGTGTCTCCTGGCAAACAGCATTTGATAGACAGTGTCTGCTCAACTTGTTGCTTCATTGTTTTCTGATTCTTCCTACCCTAATGAAGGCAGTTGGCCTGATTCTTCGGGACAGCCTTGTCCTTTTCAGACTCCTCTTTTTTGTAAGCTGGATAGCAGCAGACTACAGGGTTATTTTTGAAAATACTTGATATGAGAATTGGCTTTACAGCATTCTCAAGGTAAAAGATTTGCGTGACTTTTTAGAGCTGCAGCTGGTTGCTGTCTTGAGCTGCTTCTTTACATGCTCTGGGAAGAGCACTTGGCAGTGCTGGGTCACCCCATCATTTCTTTGTTGCTGTCATTGAGTTTTTTTGCTGGGTTTGTCTTTTGTGGTGGATGGAGTGATCTGCAGCTCCCTGGCAGTGCAGACCAGCAGGGCGGAGGTAGTGGCAGAGGTACAATGAACGAACAAACTCGGACCTGATGTCTCACAGGTCCTTCCCAGCCCTCCCTGTGCTTTGGAACACTGATAGCAGCTGGACTAAGACAGGAGTTACGCGACCTGAGCTATGAAATGGGGCTGTAGGTGGCCCCCGGGACCTGGCTGGCCTGTTGATACACTTGCGACATCAGTGGGATTCCTCATCCCCAAAGCCTTGTGGGGTGAACTGGAAGCAGTTTGAGCTCAGGTAACTTCCATTCACAGCAGCCTGATCTGGAGTTTTGTTTTTTGGATACAATCTGAGCAGTTCTGAATGCTCTTAGCAGATTTCTATCTGGGTTTGTAAAAAGGATCCATTACGTCAGTGGGTGACACTGAAACACAACTCCTCCAGGGCTATTTGTTTTAACACCAGAAGTGAGGGAATAAGGTACCAGTGCTTTTGCTTTAATTAGGAAAGACTCCAGCCACCAAGGAGCAGTCCGGTTTGAGTAACTTGAGTCTGGCACCAAACTCACTCCCCTCTGCATGTTCCCAGGGCTGCGCTTGCAGTCGGTCACCCCAGCCTCCCTCTACCTGCAACAATAGCTGGTTGTGCAGAAGAATTTGTGAAATGACTGCCTGCTCTCTTCAGCCAGGAGGACATGTTATCTCTGCCCAGTTGATCACACTCAGGGTAATGAGAAAATGAAGCTGAGCTTAGCATTGCTGAGTATGAAAGCATCTTATTGGCAGGAGCTGAATGACACTGACTGAGAAGTAAAAGACAGTAGGTTATTGTTTTTGCTTATTATCTGCCATCAACCTCCTGGTCTCCTGCCGTCCCCCATCCTCAGAATTCGCTGTGGGTGTCTGCACTAGCCAGGAAGCAGTGGGGGTGTGTGTGTGTGGGGAGGGGAGGGCCTGGATGGTTCTGATGCCCGAGGGAGGCACTGGAGGGTATGCTAATCAGCTGGCGCTTGGAGCTTGGGGAGGAAGGTTTATTTTTGAGTTTATTTGTGCTCTTCACTTTTGCCTCTGTTTACCTACATGCTGAGTTTATTTAAGTTGTAAGCTGTGAGTCAGGATGGAGGTGCGGAAGGCAGGGAGAGAAGCTGGTGGAAGGGCGCAGGGGGGGCCAAGCTCCGTGGCTGTGAGACAAGTAAAAGGATGCGGGACAGGAGGGCAGCCAGGCTGGAAAGCTGAACAAAGCAGTGAGAGGAGCTGGAGAAACACAGCTTCCTTTTGGGCTGTTGGAGCTGCTGGGCTGATGGGACAACGGCTTCAGGCTGCCCTCCCAGCTGCAGCCTGTCCAAGTGCAGGGATGAGCCAAACCTGCCTTTACCACAGGTCTTTGTAAGCTGATTTGTAGGTCTGGATCATCCCCGATGTGATGTAACTTTACAGGAGTTGCTGTAAAAATAGGCTATAAAGAAAGAGGTGGTGGCTGAGGAGGAGAGAAGGCTTTGTGGGTGTTTGGCTTGCAGCTGCATTAGTGTTGTCCCAGCTTTTGTGGTGGTGCTGGTGGTGGTGTGAGGCCAGTGTAGGCACACGCTCATCCGTGCTGAGCCCAGCAGAACGTGTGGCACCTGGATGGCGGCTTGGGACCTGGCTGCTCCAGCCGGCAGCAGGTTTACAGGGAAGCTGAACAGGCATAATGGAGGCTAGGCTCAGCCCGCAGAGGGAGGGAGGGAGACATTGCGGCTTTGTGTGCAGCGCGGCCTGGGGAGAGGGGCAGCACGATCCCTGCGGCTGCAGCCTCTGCAGACAGGGGGCCTGGGCTCCTCGGGTTAATTTGTGCCATCCTGTCTGCTCTTTTATTGCTTCAGTCTGTGTTTGAAGGGATGAAACGTTTGGGGGTTTGTGCGCTGCTTCTTTTCTGTCTCCTTGCTACCCAGGTGAGCTCTGTACTTGTAGGCAGAGTGAAGGGTGAGAGCAAAAAGGCAAAAGAAACCACTTTTAATATGAGGCTGGTGATGCAAGGCACCTAGGGGCAGGCCGAGCCAGAGGGTGCAGCCCAGCCTGTTAATCCCAGCATGTGATGGGCTCTCAGTGCATCTGCCCAGTGCTCAGCTGGAGATGGACCACTGCATGCTGGGACTTGTAGTCTCCCTGGATTACACCTTACCAAGACAGAAAGATGTCTGCAGCTAGCTTCATTTTATGCACCTCAGGTAGATTCTTTGGGTTTTTGGCAAGGTGCCACATGGGCAGAGACAGCTGCACACATGGAGGAAACTCTTGTCTGTAAATAGGCAGGAAAAGTGTATTCACCTGTTCTTCCTCACATCTCTTTCAGATTGACCCGAAGGTAGCATTCCCTCGCCGAGCACAGCCCAAGGTAAGCACTGGGGGCAGCCCTTGTGCCCCAAAGGGAAAAATTGTGGTGGTGAACCTTGTCCTTCTGAGCAAGGTGGCCAGTGCATGCAACGAAGTTGCTCGCTGGGGTTTGCTCAGGACTCACCTGGAGCACAGTGCTGGGAGTTTGCATGGCGCTGAAGGAACCAGGAGGCCCCTTGGTTGTACTTCAGGATGCACTAGATAGAGCTGGTGGATTAAATGCTGCCCAGGGTGAACTTAGTCCTTCTGAAATTGCAGACAATGGTTGGAAGTTCCAGGCCTTAGGAGATGTGGAACAGCTCCATGCTGTGATGTGACACAGGTGGAAGAATGTTGTGTGTGTGCACCTGTGTGTGATAAGTAGGTGTGTGGCAGGGAAGGGGAGAAGGATTTCGTTTTGTGAAATATCCTTGTGTGCTTCAGCACTGGAAAAGGCAAAAGGAGTTTGGTGTTGGATCTTAACCTGCAAGAGGCTCTGGCATTAAAATGCGCAGTGGCAGGAACTTCTTCCAGGTGTGCAGCTAGAAACTTTTAGCTGAGGAGCCAGCAGCAGGCTGGAGACTGCCTTTAGGCTTTGGGTCTTCCTTTAACTTGGCTCTTGGATGTGAGTTTTAAAGTTTAAAGTTTTAGGTGTATTCCAAGTGCTGTTATGGGTGAAAGAGCTGGGGAGAAGTTGTGTTGAGAAGCAGAGAGGGAAAAGGAGACTGGTGCTGGGAGGGAAGTAAGGGGTTCAGGCACTGAGAACAATTGGTGAGCAGGTATCCCAAGTAACTGGAGCCAGGAAGCACATGGTAGGAATTGGGTTAATTCCATTAAGCAGTTTGGTGACAGAAGGTGCTTTAGTGTTAGAACGGGCTGCTCTCCAAGCCAGGGAATTGCTGCGGATTAGCCCTATGCTCCTTGGGGTAATTAGGACCATGTGTTCCTCTAAGAGCAGGGGTGTAGCCAAGCAGCTAAGGGGAGGATGCAGCTGGAGAGCTGGTTCAAAGGATGTCGGTGTGCCTCAGCCGAGCAGCCATGGCCCCTCTCAGGGTAGTTAGTTTTCTTCCTCGTCCCAGCTGTATCAGTGAGAAGTGGCAGAAGGATCTTGTCTTTGCCTTCTTGCAGAGGCAAAAGTGATTTAACTGGGTGTTGACTGGGCTCCATTTAAGTGACTGGGAAATGGTAGTGAAATGAGGCTTATTCCATTTCAGACTGGAATGCTGTGCAATTTGTGGGGTAGGAGGGCAGAGCCTAGGGAACCTGCCTGTGCTGGCAGGCCTCCTGCCACCCTGGGAGCAGAGCAGGTACCTCTGGGGTTGCCTGGAGGAGGCTGGCTGTGCAAAGTGGCAGGGCTGGGGAGGGGACAGCTGTGCCCTATGCATTTGGGGTGGTGTCACAGTGCCAAGGGAGCGGTGGCAGGTTGGTGAGGGGAGAGGCTGGTAATTGTCTGACAAGGAGGTGGTGGCTGGGTGCTGGCACATTTGATGGGATCTGTGAGGGCAAGAGCATGAATGTGGTGTGGGATAGACCTGCCAGCCATGTTTGGCCAGAGGGCTTCAAGAAGGTGGAAGCTCAAGTGGAGCGAAGGAAAAAATGCTTCCCAGCAGCAGAGGGGAGTTAGTGGCCTTTTGAGTCTCGTTCTCTGCTCACTCTGGGTTTACTTGGTGAATTTCTGTCCTTCCCTTTTCCAGATGGTGACCCGAACGAAGAAGATATTTGTGGGTGGTCTGTCTGTGAACACTACTGTGGAGGATGTGAAACAGTATTTTGAGCAGTTTGGGAAGGTAAGTCTCTTGAGTGGTGTTGGATCAAAGCTGTTGCTTCTGGGGCAAAAGGAGTTTTTCTGAACTTTTGTTGTGGCGGGATTAGAAGCTTGAGTCTTTTGCAAGGGTTAAGTAGATTGAAGGTCAGTTACGGACGCTGGCTAGTTGTAATGTCCTTGTAGGGGTTACAGCCAGTGACTCCTGCCCTGTGATGATTTGAAACAGAGTTTATCCTTGTTCCCAGAGTTGCTAGGACCTCGGCTATGGGAAATGGTTTTCCAGTTTTTCCCTATCCAGAAGCATCTTGTGGCTCACAGATTTGCAGTTTGTTCAAATGCTGGAGGAAGGTTTGTAGACACTCCTAACGGAGTGGCTGCTTTATCAAACCTCTGATTTTGGCCTGTTTCTAACTCAAAACCTTGTGATTGATCTTTCAATAATCCTTTCTTAAAAATAAGTGTTTTGGTCCTGAAACTTCTCCTGCTGAGTCTTGGGCAAGTGGTGCTGTAAGTTTTGTACAGCTGAAGAAAGTTTGGCACTAAGGCTGTCCCTTGTGTTGGTCTGGCTCTTCTGTGGCAGGTGGCTCAGGGAAGGGTGGGCTACTGTGGCTGGAAGTCGCTTGTGCCATGGTCCATGACAGCCAGGTGTGTGAATTGTGAGACTGGACCAAATCTGAGGATTGAAGGGGGCTCAGTTGTGACCTTTCAGCTGAGGAGGTTGTCAGCATCCCCAGGAGCAATATCAGCAGTATTAGACTGAAGGATCCCGAGATTTTTAATGGGATTAGGAACTGAAGGGGATCATTGTACCCAAGTGCTGAGTGTGGTCACCTCTGTGGCAGGACTTTGTGACTGTTTCACTGTTGTTCAGTGGTGGTGTGCATGGGTTTGCTCTTTGGGGCAGGAAGTGTTGGATTCTGAAGCTGTTGGGACCTTCCTGCCCAGTTAGGAGGGAAGAACATGGTTTGGTGGGTGGGTGGTAACCTGGCCAGAACATTGCTGATAGCATCATGGACATGGAGGGAAGTACCATAAGCACTGCAGTGTGGGGATGAAGGCTTGGTATTTATGTTCTTTTGAAATTTTCTGCAAAAGGGTGATGTTATGTTAAGGCACATTAATTAGTGAAAGGAAAAGGAGTTTTGTAACCAGATTTGCCATATTGCTGAAACTTTTGGGCAGAAAGTTTGGGACAAGTATCTGCTCAGAACCTTTGTTCAGCTTCTGAAGCCAAATTTGCACGTCCTCGTGTGCAAAGTTCACTCCTAAGAGGAAGTGGTCAGATATCCCCATGTTTGCCAGTTGTTAGCTCTGTGTGGTTTCATTTTCTATAAGAAATAAGCAAATTCTCTTGTGTCCCCAAGACACAAGTGGTAGCATCCTTGAGGGTGCTACTGCATGTGTCTGTGCAGTCTAAAGGTTGTTTGACTTGCAAGTTCTCCTATGCTGCTGATGGGTGTGTTTGATAGGAAAACAAAATGCCTTGGGCATAATCCCCTTTTAATCTTGACTGTATCCCTGCTAATTCAAAGAAGAAGCATGTCATGGAGTATTCAGTTTACAGGCAGTTACAGGTGCTCTAGTCTGAGCAGCCCTTTTCAGCTCTTTTGGGGTGTTGTCCTGTTATGTTTCTCTTGTTTAATGGTTGTGTGCTGAGAGGTGTCCTGACATCAGGAGACTGGCAAGGACTGGTTGTGTGAGACTGTTCTCTGGAGTGGGCAGAGGGGAGAGTTCTACATAGCTCGGTGCGATTCATTTCCGAAGAACCAGTGTCCCAGACAACATCCAGTGCTCCAAGCCTGCATGAGGCCGGAGCAGCTGTCCCCTTGGCTCTGGGGAGTTTTCATGGGGAGAGGTTAGGGCTGGTCAGATTGACTTGATGGTTTTGGGGGAGTTTTCTGACTCATCTGTTCACTTCAGATGAGAGACTCCTCAGAGCTCTTGTGTAAAGCATCATTCCTGGCCTGTAGCCATCTTCCAGGCTAAGCCTCAAATAATTCACCCATGGCCAGGAGAACTGTTTCCCGAGAGATTCTCCCCAGTAGATAGCTCAGTATGGCTGATGAGCAGGATCAGCGGGAAAGTGCGTTTCAGAGGAAAGCCCCTGTAGCCTTCAGCTCTAGGTTTCTGAGCTCTGAATGTGCCAATGTATGGTTTGTAGGGCTAAGAAAAGCCTGTTGCCTTCAATTTCAGGTGTGACTCATGGAAAATATGATTTTGATACAGTCTCTTTTGGTGGCTCTCTATGATGTGCTGGGGCCTCCCAGGTTTACGAGGTCTCCCAGAATCCTGCCTTTATGGGTGTCCCAGACACCATGAATGGTCTTCATCTCTTCGATTCATGGCATCTTTAAGTGAGAGGTGCTGAAGCTCCAGTCGTGGTGGTATCCTCATCTCAGAAAATGTTTTTTCAGACAGACTTTCCAGGTCATTTGGGTCCGGTACTGCTTCTGGAATTGCATTGGGACTGTGTGAAAAGGAACTGTTAAGGATGCCCCTTTAAAGCATTTCTTCAGGGGACTTGCCCTCTGAGGAAAGGGCTTTGTAACTCTGTTCACCCTTCTTCCAAGTGGCTCCACAGCTTTTTAGCACCTGGCAGGAGAAAAATTGCTCCTCTTTCCTCCTGCCTGTCCAGGAAAGGCATGGAAACACTTAGGACCTAGAGAGAAGAGAGCTGAGAGGAGCAAGTCATCCTGTCTTGATTCCTCAAGCTCACGGTGGCAGGGTCCCAGGGGTGATTTGTAGTCAATGGTTGAGAATCCAGTGGCAAGCTCAGTTTGGATCTTGGCTTCAGGGGGAGATCATGCTTTGTTTCTGAGGACAGGGGAGGTCAGGCTGCTGGATGGCTTTTGCATGAAGGTTTGTAGGTAACCCTCAGGCCACAAGCCTGAGTGTGTCTTAGATAATCTGCCACCACTTAAGGCCTTTAAATTAGGATAGATGCTTTTGAAAAATACATTTTAGCCCAGACAGAAAGCATGTACATGCTGAAGGAATTACAAGAGGAAGTGCTATGGCCTGCAGAACAGATGAGGTCAAATTAGATTATCATAATGTTCTCTCCAGTTCAAATCCGTGAACTGCAGCTCACATGTCTACCAAGGTGGTTTGTGTCAGGTCAGAACCTCCTACGTCCATTAGCAGGAAAAAATGGAAGTTTAGTTGGGCTGCAAAGGAAATGGTTTTTTATTTCATTAGACAAAATTCCCAAATCTGATTTTTCCATTTTGGCATTTCTGCTTTTTCTCCTATTTTTGTTTCGTTTTGTTTTCTTTCTTTGCTGTGTCCAAAACCTTCTCTCAACTTTGTAAAATGGAAGTGGCAAAAGAAGGGTGAAAATGTGTGAAAAAGAAACCCATAAGTATTACTTAGTGATAAAGCAAGAAAGGGAGAGGCTGGTACCCCAGTTCTTCATATCAAAATACTTGATTTTAACAGGCACAAAAGGTGAAGCTTCAAAGAAGATCCCAAATACAGTGTGAGAGTCTCTGCTTCTAAGAAGAATCATTTTGGGTTTTTTTTCCCGTCCAAAACTCTGACTAAAATACTAGGGCTACTGTTTTCCTGAGAAAGAAAATACAAAGGTTTTTTTTTTAGTACAGGGAGAGAGACTGAGAAGTGACCTCAAGCTGGCTGTGGTTTGTCAGGTGCAGCTGCAAGGACTTTGAACATAGTGGGATCTCTAGGAAACACTTCTCTGGTTCCAAAACTTGAATCTCTCTGAGATGCAAGCTCAGGCCATGCACATGCTTTCTAAAGGAGATTATTTTTTCAACTGTAGGGCAGAAGTCCTGGAAAGACTTTCATTCACAGTATGTGTAGCCAAGTAGTTTGGCTTAAGTTGGATGGTGTTGAACATCTTTAGACAGCACAAGGAATTATTTCAACAGCTTCTCTAGATTCAGGCTACCACCCTCACTGAAACCTGCAACACAAAGAGAGGAGGAAGGTGTCTTGCACCTACCACCTCAGGCACAGCTAGTCCTCTGTCTAGTTCAACATGTATGAAAATGCCAGAGGAGCTCAAGTTGCAGATTTCTCCTTTTCTACTTTGACCTATGGGAACAAGTTGTTCTGTATTATTTTTGGGGAGGAAAAGGGATTGTCCGTCAGAGTAATTTCTTTGGACTGTTGGGTCTCTGATCTTGTAAGAAAGGTTATTTGTTTCAAATCAAAACTGAAAAAAACTCTGATCATCTTTCTAATGCAAGAGTTGGTCTGATGAAGTTTTGTGGTAGAGAAAGTCATATAAATTGCAAGGTAGGAGAAGGCTTAGAACAAATAGTCTTTTTCTCATGGAGCATATATAAACTGTGAAATCTTTGCCACAGGATGTTGTTGCTAAAATTTACATAAGCTCCAAAATGTTTGGGCAAATTCATGGAAGGTCTTTTAACATACACAGACACCCCTTTGAATTCAGAAAATCTCCAAATCACAAATAGCTTGGAAGGGGATAGTGTTCTGGGATCTACGGTAATATTCTTGCCTTATCTTTATGTTCTTCCAAAGTTGTCTGTTGTTGGTTGATATCTTGGGAGGTTTTGGGCAAGGCAGAGCTCTGCTCTAACTTGGTGCAGCCAATCTTTCGCTTGTCATCAGGAGAGAAGCTGATCTTTACGGAAATTGGAAGTGCAGAGGTCCTGGAAGAAATGGGGGCCTGCACCCGAATCAGGTGTTTGAACTCATGGTTTTGTTGTATGCTTTTGCATTTGGTGAAGCAGCAGTGCAGGAAATACATTCACAATGACGTCTTTGCATGACTCACTAATCAGTTGTAGCACCAAGGGTGCTTGGAAAGTGCTTAAAACCAGTCTACATCTCTCGATGGGCCTGAGGTAATTGTGTGTGGATGAGTCGGTCATGAAAGCTTGGCCTCTCTCTGAGGCAGCTCTTGCCCAGAGGTTTCCTCTCTAAAAATACCCTGGAAGCAAACAAGAAAAAAGATCTAAGGTCTGAGGGGGGTTCTGACCTTTGGGCTGCCATCTAATACTTCATCCAAATTCTGGACCCTTTGCCTGAGAGGTCCTGAGATCTCATTGGGGTGATGGCATTTACTGTTCCAATGAGAGAAAATCACAGTATCTGAGGTGCTGGATCTGATGAGGGTTTGTAGGTCTGTTACAAATGCGTATTCATGTACTCCTGCCAGAAAAATGGGGTGGTTGATTTGGGTGTATGAAATGAGTTTTCTGTGCTGACTAATGGGAGACCCTTCAGATACTGATGGCAAATGTCTTTCAAGGAAGACTTGTTTCTGTGCATACAATGGGCATGATTTTCCTCACTTTGGATTGGGAGAATGTTAATTAATTAATCCTTAATCTGCTCCTCTCTGGAAATTTCAGGGATCAAAGCTACTTGTCAACCTGCTATGGATTTCCAAACTGGATTTTGGATTTTCTTCCACAGATCAGAGGGCAATTTATGTAAATTCTCACACTTAACATGGTTGCCATGAACAGATGGGGAGGGGAGGAGAAGGGGAATCTGATCACCTCTCTTGTGGCAGTAGGCAGTTTGGCCTGTGGTAACAATGCCTCTGGAACAAAGGGTTCTCTGTGCTCTGCATCTGGCAGGCACATAGCCGAAAACACTGTAGCAGTAATGGTCATTCTGGGGTTCATCTGATATTTGCCGGATGCCTGTGTGAGAGCAGGCAGGAACACCTGGACAGGCTGTTCTGCTCACCTGTGGCATGGAGCAGGCTCTGTCCCCTTGGCCAAGTCTCATTCCCAGAGTTCTGAGAGTGGTCAGCAGAGTGGGGTAAGAAGGGTCTTAATGGCACAGGACACCTGCTCCTAGGAGCCAGGCTCTCTGTCCATGCATCCTCCTCCCTGGAACTGGCCTGTCCTGTTGGTGTAGCTGGGAGAACCACACAGGGGTGTTAATGCTATGTGTCTCTTGACAGGATGGCTGAGTGGTTTCTAGATAATTTGGTTTATATTTTCCGTATGGAAGTTGTCTCAACAGTTACTATTTTTCTGCCTGACTTTACTACAAGTATGTTGCCATGATTCCTTCTAGGACCAGCTCAGCCATTTTTATTTGCAGTTCAGGTGGAAGATGTGCATCTCCACAAACACTTTGAATATTTACAACTTTCAAAATCTACCCTTGTGAAAGTGCATCCAACATTTCTGATCAAACTGGTATTGGAAATCATTAATTTTTAAATCTGCTTGAGGATGTCATTGGCTTCCCCCATAGCAGATAACTAGGAATGAAACAGGAAAATTGAAAGATATTAGACTGGGATTAAACCCATGAAAAACCCCAGGTATTTTGGCTGAGGCTGCATGGATCATTTACGATTATGGCACCTTTAAGTGAGAGGTGCTGAAGCTTCAGTCGTGGTGGTATCCTCATCTCAGAAAATGTTTTTTCAGACAGACTTTCCAGGTCATTTGGGTCCGGTGCTGCTTCTGGAATTGCATTGGGACTGTGTGAAAAGGAACTGTTAAGGATGCCCCTTTAAAGCATTTCTTCAGGGGACTTGCCCTCTGAGGAAAGGGCTTTGTAACTCTGTTCACCCTTCTTCCAAGTGGCTCCACAGCTTTTTAGCACCTGGCAGGAGAAAAGTTGCTCCTCTTTCCTCCTGCCTGTCCAGGAAAGGCATGGAAACACTTAGGACCTAGAGAGAAGAGAGCTGAGAAGAGCAAGTCATCCTGTCTTGATTCCTCAAGCTCACGGTGGCAGGGTCCCAGGGGTGATTTGTAGTCAATGGTTGAGAATCCAGTGGCAAGCTCAGTTTGGATCTTGGCTTCAGGGGGAGATCATGCTTTGTTTCTGAGGACAGGGGAGGTCAGGCTGCTGGATGGCTTTTGCATGAAGGTTTGTAGGTAACCCTCAGGCCACAAGCCTGAGTGTGTCTTAGATTTGCCATCACTTAAGGCCTTTAAATTAGGATAGATGCTTTTGAAAAATACATTTTAGCCCAGACAGAAAGCATGTAAATAAAATCACTCCTCGTTTTTTCCTTCTTATCTAGGGGACGTATAGAAACACTTAGGGTGTAGAGAGGAGAGAGCAGGGAGCACCAAGTCATCCTGTCTCGATTCCTCTAGCTCCAGGTACCAGGTTCCTGGGGGTGATCATTTACAAGGGCACTTAGTGACAGGACAAGGGGGAATGGCTTCAAACTGAAAGAGAGTAGATTTAGATTGGATCTTAGGATAAAGTTCTACCCTGTGAAGTTCGTGAGGCCGTGCCACAGGTTGCGCAGAGGACCTGTGGCTGCCCCATCCCAGTGTTCAAGGTCAGGTAGGATGGGGCTTGCAGCAACCTGGTGGAAGGTGTCCCTGCACACAGCAGCGGGATTGGAACGACGCGATGAATCCCTCGAGAATGCCGATTTGCCTGTGCTGGGGTGCTGGAGGCCCCCGTTGGGTGCTCTCCCGCAGCCCATCACAGGCCGCGGGCACCGAGCGCTGCGGGGCGGCTTTGTGAGCCGCTAATCCGGGCCCCAGCTGCCATGGCGGCCGCGTTGCCATCGCAACAGCCCCGCCGGCGGCCGCCTTTGTTGGGGCCCGGCGCAACCCAGCCAGGAAAGGCCCAACGCGGCGGTGGTGGGGGGGGAGGGAAGAAGGGGGGGCTGTGCTTCACCACCACAATAGCTGCCCAGTTATGGCTGGTGGTGGTTGTAGAGTCAGTGCAGGCACAGCTTTGGTGGGTGCTGGCTGTGGTCCCTCAGTTCGAGGGTCTGCCCAGGTTGTGTGTGGTATGAGATGTATCCCCTGTAGCAAGAGTTAGGGGGGATCTGGGCCCTGCTTTACCTCACAGGTGTGTGCTGAGACCACCCAGCTCAGCTCTCAGGTTGCCTTGAAAAGCGACATAAAGATGGTCATGTGTAGGTTTTAATGGCAATAAAATACATCAGTTATAGCCATACACAGAGTTGAAGCCCCGGAATTAAATATATGTATATACACCTATATATATATATATATACACCTATATATATATACACACACACACACACTTATATATCTGTATAAGATTTAGTTTTTAGCAGGAAACAGCTGTCAAATAGAGTACATGTGTTAAAATAAATACGTTTTTGCAAGGCAAGTTCATTTTGGGGTGCTGGGTAGACACCTGATCTCAAAGCAGAGCTGTAGGAAAAAGCTCAGAAGAATGAAGGCTACAGCTCTCCTCACAACATGAGGTGTGGTTTGGGATGAAGCAGTTGCAGATACACTGTCTGAGTGCTTGAGTGCTGTGGCAGTGCCCGGCCATTGCCTGGGATATTTCTGTGCCATGGGTTTGTGTGGATGTGCACTGGGCTCTGCCACTTGCAGTTGCTCCTGCTTCCCAGGCTCTGCAGAGAGGAGGGCTGGTCTGGCAGAGTAAGTTAGCAGTGGGCGTGTGCTCGTTGACACTTTTTTTTTCTTGTGCCCATCTCTCCTTGTGATGGGTTTGTGGTCTCCAGCTACCTGAGTTGGGAGTGGCACTGCCTCAGAGTGCCTTTGTCACAGCTTTGTCCCAGTGGGGAGGAGAACAGCTATTTCTCCAGCCTTCTTGTGAACTGGATGGGGGAATGGATCTAGATTTTAAAATGAACAAAACCAGATAATAAAACCTCTTGAACTATTTTTCAACCACATCGGGTTTCCCTCCAGCACATCACAATTGTGTTGTACCATGAAGGGAGATGGTGCAGATGCAGGAACAAGTGGCAATGGGGAATGACAGTGTGAGGAGCTGCCCTCAGTGCCCATTTCCCTAACTGTGTGTCCTGGGAAGTTGCTGAGGAGTTGCTTCGGGTCTGTGTCAAGGCTTATGTCCCCTGTGGCTCCAGCCTGGATGCTTGGCATGTTTCTCAGGTGTTTGTTTACTTGGCTGAGGAAGGCTGAGCCAGAATGGTAAGCGGGTGAGATGAGCGGGAGCCAGGTTGTTTGTTGTCACCTGGAGTGGATGTGTTAGACAAGGCCAAGAGCATCAAATATGATCTCTGTCTGCTTATGATGGTACTGGAAATGGCAGTAAGGCTCCTTCCATCCATCTGGCCGTGAGGTGGAGCTGGGTGTCCTGTGTTGTCCTGGGGGGCTGAGGGTAGGACCCTCTCCCTTTCCTGGCTGGGGCTGTGGGCTCTCTATTGGCAAAGCCCGTGGCTGCCTGTGCCAGGGCATGGGCAGTACTCTGCCCTCTCCAGTGACTGTTCAGGAGGAGGTAGCAATACAGATACTTCCCTGGGCGAGGCAAGGGAGTAATCCTGTGGAGTTGGGCGTGCAGGGCTTGCTGCTCGGAGAACGGCTGTCTCACATGGAGAAGGAGGAGGGCCAGGGCAGCTGCTGGCCAGAGACTGCTGCCACCTCCCCTGAGCACTTGCACGTCCAGTTTCATAATCGGATTAAGGCAGTGGTATTAGAGGAGGGATGGGTCAGTGGGACAGGTTTACACTGGGGCTTACACGGAGGGGATTGAAGTGTATTTTTTAACCCTGCTCGGGCTGACCTGTGGAGCGGATGCAGCTCGGCAAGGCAACACCCACGGGGAGATGGGGGGAAAAGTGGCACCAGGCGGCGATGTGCCGGGAAGGAGAGCAGCCCCAGGCCGGCTGGGGGATGGGATCCGGCCGCCCCTCCCCCCGGGAAGGCAGCCCCGCTCAGGCCTTGCAGTAAATTTGCTCTAATTACAGCCTCTAGCAGTGGGAAACCTCACTTAGAGGAAAGGCTCCTCGGGGGTGGGGGTGCTTCCCAGCTTTCCCAGGCAGGCTGTGTTGTCTAAGACCTCTGCTTCCCCTGCCGTTGGGAGGCCCCTTATTCCTCTCCCCTCTCCAGCTTTGCTTCTCTGCCCCCCTTTGATTCTCTTCTCCTCTGAGGCTGGGATTTGGGAACAATGCCCTCCCTGCTCCTTGGCCCCCGGCTGGAGCCACAGGCAAACAATTGGGGTCGCTTGTTGCCAGGGGCTGGGCTGAGGGGGCTCAGCTCGGCAGCACCTGCCCCGGGCTGGTGGAGGGACCGGGACCATGCTGGTTGTGGCTTGGGGAAGTGCCTGGTGTAGTAGCTTATGTGCAGTGCATATGTGTGCACACCCTGTTTCCTTCTTGGGGACAGGATTTCTCATCTTGATCCCCTCAGGTTTGGGGAGGGCAAGGAAGCTCTGAACAATTGTGTTGGAGGATGCTCATTGCAGCAGTAATAATCTGACTGCAGCCGTTCTCTTTGCAGGTGGATGATGCTATGCTGATGTTTGACAAGACAACGAACCGACACCGAGGTGAGAGCTGTCTTCTGGCCCTAGGAGAGGTTACTGCAGAGGGTTTGCCCCCTGCCTTGCCTAGGGAGGGGTCAGTATCCCAGCAGCAGGGGATGCGGGTCACAGCTGCTCTTTATCTTGCCTCTAGTCACCCCATTCTTTTGCATCTGCATCCTTTACCAGTGGCCCTTGCAGCACAGAGAGCTTTTGTCCAGTGCATTTCCTGTGCTGTAAACTTGTCGAGTTGCAGCTATGTGAGACGAGACGGCCCCCTCCTCTGTGTGCTCACCTCTGTGGCTCCAGCCCGCAGTGTGTGTCTTACCTTGTCCCGAGTAATCTGAGCTCTGGGAAAGCTGACACGAGAGCCTGAAGAGTGCCTGCTTCTCACCCCTTCCTCGGCCTGGAGCCCACTTATGCGCCCAGGTCACCTTCTCTTACCTGAGTCCTGCTGGTGGAGTCTGGTTACAGGATGGGAGCAAGGCTGTACTATTTGTGCTATCTGGACCCAGCCCATCCATGGGCATCCCTGCCTTCCTGGTGAGTCCTCAGACCAACTACCTGGTGGTGTGGCAGGGCTTGACACTTGCATCCAACTTGGAGATTTATTGGCAACAACTTGACCTGCAAACTTAGCTTCAGCCTCTTCCCAGTCAGGGTCAGTAACAGCCCTGTGCTGGCTGCTATCCCGTTGTTTGAAGCACTTCCAAGCACCCCTGCTCCCAGAGCAGTGAGGGAACTCTCCCTTCTGCTCTTGCTACACTCTGTGCCCTTCAGATTTTTGCTTTTTTCTAAAGCCATTAGATCTACTCTGACTGCCAGGCCTTGGCAGTCCGAGGATGTTGTTCCAGCTTCATCTTGAAAGGGAAGAAGTGTTAACCCCTGTTCCTCCATGTGACCCATGGAGGAACCAGTGACTGGAAGGCACCCCCATGGGTGCCTTCCAATCACTGGTCCAATTAGAGCTGTTAGGTGTTTGGGAAGCAGCAGGGAGAGCTGCCAGCCACTGTGTCAACAGTGAGGGGCTCAGCCCAGGGCACAGCAGGCCTGGTGGGGGTCTGCTTTTGACATCAGGGTTTTGCTGTTGAATTCCTGAACTCCTCTGCTTGTGGGTGTTGAGGTGAAGGCTGTGAAACTACCTGGGCACAGACAGATGGCGAAGTTTATTGGGAGGTGTTTCTGGCAGTGTGGAGAAAAGGTGGGGTTTTGGGCAGTGGATTCCCGTCTGCTTTTAAATGTTATTTTACAGCGCCATGGTATCGGCCAGTTCTGGAAAGCGGAAAGCTCTGCTTAATCCCAGCTTGCTTGCACGGCAAGCTTTAAGATATCCTCCCACCTGCCTCAGTTCTCCAGAAACAGCTGCAGTCAGCTGAGAGGAGTTCAGTCTGCCCACCCAAGGGGCTTTGCCAAAACTGTCAGCAAAGGGGTTGGTGAGAGAAAGGAGGTGTGAGCGTGGGCCAGGGGCCAGGAACATGCTGTCCTGTCTTACCCTAGATAAAAACCTTACTTCGGTGAAACTTTGCAAATCACTGTGCCTATATCTGCCTCACTGTATGCAGCTGCAATGCTGATCTGTGCCTGCTCACATGAGGCTTTATGGCCAGTGCCTGCGAGGGAACTGCAGGGTGTTCCTGCTGGTGGGGTGTGTTTAGTGAGAGTGGTGATGACCTGGCAAGCAGCTGTTGGTTTCCCCACCGACTCTTTGTGTGAGCATCTGCCCAGATCTCCCCAGTGTTACCAGCCATGTGGTTTGCCTCATAAATAGCGAAGTTTAAAAAAAAAACCAAACCTATTTTTGAGACCAATTGGGTGGGTCAGAGTGGGTGGGAAGTACAGGATGAGTAGGCGAGGAGAATCTATAAGAGGACAGTCCTGTTCTTGTGCATAAAAGCAGAATTTGCTGGAGAGGGAAGATGAGTGACAGCTGTTTTCAAAAGGGCTGATTGTACTGTACTTTTCTCCTGCTAGTAAAAGACTGTGAGTAGAGGGTTCAAACTGTGAGAGCTCTGACCTGATCAGGGAGTTTTGCTTTTTCTTTAGGATTTGGGTTTGTCACATTTGAAAGTGAAGACATTGTGGAAAAAGTGTGTGAAATCCATTTCCATGAGATCAACAACAAAATGGTGAGTGTCTGGGGCAGAACCTGGGGGAGCAGGGACAGAGGTGTGGGAGAGAGCAGGGCAGTGGCACAGGGGCAGGGTGTGAGGCACTTGAGTCCTGATGCATTTTCTCTGCTTTGGGGAATCAGATCGAGTATTTTCCCAAAAATCACAGCAGTCAGTCTGGGGAAGAAAGTCACCATATTGAGGTGAACAAGCATAATACTGAGTTCTCAAGGAGGAGAGCTAATTAAACAAGGAATTGTGCTGCGCTTGGAGGTTTTGAAGTTACACAAAACCTCGTGGTGGCCTGGGAGGGGACAGGTTTTACTTTTATTCAGAAATGAGGAAAATAAGGCTTTGAGACCCTGGTGCAGGGTCAGGTAGAACATCAAGGGCAGCACTAGGAGGAGAAGAAAAATGTTTGAGCTCCCCATTGCCTATGGTGGCTGCAGAGCAAGAAGGAAGGCTGGCACCATGCAGGCTGGGGACAGGGATGCCAGGGAAGGGCAGCGGAGCGGGCTGACGGAGGTGGCTGGAGCTGGGATGTGCTGTCATGCAGGCAGCCCTGCTTGGTCTGCTTGTGCTCTTTGGCCGTGTCCTGTGACAGCCTGTGATCCAGCCTGATCCTTACTTTCTTGTGGCAGGTGGAGTGTAAAAAAGCTCAGCCGAAGGAGGTGATGTCTCCAACGGGCTCTGCACGAGGGCGGTCCCGAGTCATGCCTTACGGGATGGATGCCTTCATGCTGGGCATCGGCATGCTGGGTAAGCCCCCGGACAGCTCTCCCGCGCTCCCCCGCTGCCGGCCGTGCCAGGCAGCAGCTTAGAGGTTTATTCCGGGAGCGGCGCAGTGGCCAAGGGCAGCGCTCCTCGTGCGGGGCCGGCGGCGCTGCGGGGGCGCCGGGACCTGTTCGCGATCGCAACTTGCCCTCTGCTGGCACCTGGAAAAACTGCAAACGTGCCACCGCTGCCCTGCGACAGCCCGGCCGGTCCTGCGATAGCCGGGCCGGCTGGGCACAGCCCCTGCGGGGCGGTTCTGCCTCTCGGCAGCTCCTCCACGGTCCCGCAGTGCCGTGGCGCACGGACAGCAATCCCTTCATATGGAATAGGATGTAACTGCAGAGCTGAGTGTGGAGTAATCTGCACCCAGGCATCTTCCTCCCATACTTCTACAGGCTTGCTGATGAATTAGTTGATTAAAAGAGCCCCTGAGCTTCCACTTGAAACAGTGGTCTGCGTAAATGTCCCCTCTGCCATTTAAAGACTGTTAAAATGCCTTTAAAGTTCTAGTTCAGTGTTATTTCACTCTGTTCCCTCCCTCTCAGGTACAGCAAATATCTGGTATTGCAGGGAAAGTGATACCTTTATCATGGGACTGTCTTGTAAGGAGAAATTGGTGACAAGCAGGCTGGGTATCATGTCTACCAATGCTCGTAAGGCAGAAGCATTCAGATAAAATTAAGAAATGAAAAAAAGAGTCATTTGTAGCCTCATTTTCCAGGTCTACAAAACCTCATGCCTAGATCTGAGAGTCAGCATGATCCTTCCAGTGTGAGTGTTGGTCCTGGCTTCTCTCTCTTCCCACTTTCACTGGAGCTCAGACCCAAGAGTACTGTTTGCTCAGGATCATTGCTGGTGTTGCTGGGCAAGGTGTACTCAGCCTGGCTCTCAGTGCTAAGCCTGCTGAGTAGCAGTTAGTCACTGAACAAAACCCCCAAAAGGGCATTTTTCCACCAATGTTTTCACTTGACTTATTGAAGGAAAATAAATCTCCAGCCTTTTTTTTTTCACTTGACTTATTGAAGGAAAATAAATCTCCAGTGGTTTTGGGTTTTGCCTTTTCTAAGCCATGTGGATTTTAAAGCAGCAAGATTCAAACTGAGTCACTGGGAAATCCACAGACTCATGTCTTGGGAGATCTCAAATCAAATATTAATCTGTGAGTCAATGCCCTGCATTCTCACAGGCTTGTTCCTGTAGGTGGTCAGCTTCCCGGAGAACAGCAGGAGTTGTGCTCCTGCCTGTGCCAGGAAGAAATATGCTTTGTACCTGCATTCACCAGCCCTTCTAGTGCAAAAGTGACTCAGAGCTGTTCAGCCATTCAAATGCCCCTTCCTCCTTGATCTCCAGTTTGTAAATCCAGCTGATGTATCAGAAAGCCTTAGTCTGCGGAGCTGTGAGTTTAAGAAGGAAATCTCCACGTCCTTACGTGTTTGGAGCAAGGAAAAATTAAATGGGTCTGCTAAAACTCTTCTGCAGGCTCGCACGCGTTTTGCGCTCTGCCCAGCACTCTCCTGGGGCTTCTGCTGTTACCCCTCTTTCTGCTGTCTAATGCCAAAGGATGGTCATGTTGCTCGTGAGCAGCCAGGTACTGCAGGCACAGACCTTGCCAGCTTGCAGTAACAGAGTCCTTTTCTCTTCCCCAGGTTATCCAGGCTTCCAAGCTGCCACCTACGCGAGTCGAAGTTACACTGGCATTGCACCTGGTTACACTTACCAGTTTCCTGGTGAGTAGAACTCCCTGCTCTGTTTTTTGGTCTGCCTTCAGGTGATGGGAGCCTCTGGCATGATCTATAACCCAGGCCCTGCCCCTTTCACCCTTTCCCCTGTTTGGTCTTTCTTTAAATTGAAGATGGATGTGGAAGGGGGATGGGAGAAGCCTGGAATAGGTGGGAACAGCCTGTCCTTCATTAGGATTATCCTCACACTGCAGTGGCAAGAAAAGCCCAAGGCTGCTCCGACACCATTTCTGCTGGCCTCCTCTGTAGGGCTGCTGCTGTGACACAGAAGGGCCCTGCAGCTCTGCCTGTCTCACCGCCTTTGTGTGTGTCTCTCTCTCTTTACCAGAGTTGCCACCACTCTGGAAGTAGAACAGAATGTTAAACCCTGTGTGCCAGGGAACTCCTGGGCATGCAAAAGGCAGGGGCCTGCAGCACTGCAGTTGTGTTGTGAACAGTGCCTGGACCACTCACCACCTTCACAAAGCATCTGCTTGGCCAGGGGGCTGCAGATCCCCTGCAGACTGGGTGGTTTCAAGCTCCCACCCCTGCCATGTGCTCAGAACATGGATTCTGAGATCAATGGCTGGAACCTGCTGTGCCGCAGCTGCTCAGAGCTTTGTGGGGCCTCTCCTCCCTCTCACTCTCTGCCAGGCAGGGAAATGAGGCAGAGCACATTTAAGGGACACACTGTGCTATTGCTGTTTTCTAGAGATGTGGCAACTCTGAGCATCCCTTCCTTACTCCATCCCTCAGTGTGATGGTTGATATATGAAGTTTTGATATTAGGGGCTGGGAATGAGAAGTTTCCCCTTCGCCTGAGGTGAGCCCAGGCTGACTGGCTGAAAGTTGCTGTTGCCTCCTGGCTGTCTGGAAGCTCTCCATGAATCCAGCTGTAGTGGCTTCAAGTCCCTCATTGTAAACCTGTGCCAGGCTGAGTGTGGCACGTACTGAGCACCTACTGGCCTTGCCGCTGACAGGTCAGATTGGCCAGGTCACAGAGCAGTGCTCCAGGGCAGACCTGAGGCTGCACATTGAAGCTTGAACTTGCCCTGCCCTGGCCACATTTATTCCAAGGATAAATGGATCCTTTCAGCCTTCAGGGCAGGAGTCGAGCACCTTTCAGCACCAGTTATAAATCAGTTTAAAGAAGACACTGGCCTGGTCGCAGTCTGGTTGCAGACTGCTCCCCCAGCAGACCCCGGCTGCTGTGTCTCTGCGGGGTCTCCCTTGGGGCATTTGATGAATTCCTAAGCTGTCTTGCATTTCGTTTTTAGAGTTCCGTGTAGAGCGGACCCCTCTCCCGAGTGCCCCCGTCCTCCCTGAGCTCACAGGTCAGTCCCACTCATTTCCTAAACTCACAAGCTGGAAGGGCAGAAGGGGGCTTTGGGCTGTTTCAGTGATGTTGCTGCTCCGCAGCCTCGTGCAGTTAGACTGGAAATGTGCCTTATTTCCTTCCTCTTTCATCTGGAAAGCTGGGGATGAAAAGATGGAGAGGCAGTCAGAGCCGTGTGCATTGCCTCTGAAAAGGGCCATGCAGGTCCTTTCCTGCTGCTTGCCTCATTTTTTGCTCCTTGCCCCAGGCTGTATGTAAACCAGATATGGAAACTGCAGAGAGCAGGGTGACTTCCACAGGTCTACAAATGGCTTTAACCTGAGCTGTTGCAAGAATGAAATTTGGAGTGCTGGGGGGAGGGAGAGGGTGTAGATGCACCCCTGGTTACTCTAATCCCATTTCCCTGGGCAGGAGGGGCTGCAGGGAATGCTTTCCCTTCTCTGGGTGGTGCAGCTCCCCAGCTACTCCCACACAGGCTTCCCAGGTAGGAGTGAGTGTGGTGGGACTTTGCAAAGTTCTGCAGTGCTTGTAGGGAGCTGTGGAACAAAATGGGAGCAGAGGATCATTGTCAGTGTGTTCAAAGTCCAAATGCCCTCTGGATCCTCAGCTCCCGGGGTGTGTGCAGTGTGTTCTCCCTACGTGATGTTCCTTCTGTCTCCTCTCCCCTCTATGGCCATGTTTTCCCCAGCTCTGTCCTGTCCATGATTTTTGTCATAGAAAAGCAGCTTTGTGTAGCACTCTGCTCCCTGTGTGCCATCTCATTTCTGTGGTCCTCCTTCCCAGTGCTTCCTTGCCCCCCCACCTGTTTCAGGGCTTGTATTTCTCTGCAAAAGGGTATGGAAAACCTTCCTGGGAAGCTTTTCTGGAATTAGCAGTACAAACAGGCTTGAAAGGGAGTTTCTGTGAAACAAAATTATGTTAATCATCAGGGACTCTCTACTGAGGTTGGTGGCCACCTATGAACAAATTTCCCTGAGGGAGGTGGGGGAAGACTAAATCCTGTCTCCCTCTTAACAAAACCCTTCCCTGACACAATGTATACAGCTGCATAAGCACCTTTGAGCCTTCTGATTAGCAAGCAAAGCAGATGGGGGTCCAGTTGTTTATTTACATGTGTGTTTTTCTGCAAAACCCATCACATTTGTAGCGAAATGTTGGTGACTTGGCAGAAGTGTTTTTCCCTTCATGTCCACCCCCGGCTGTCCTGTGCCTTTCCCTAGCAGAGGTGACTCACCTGATGCCTGGCTGTCACCGGTAGCCTGGGTGCACCAGGGCTCTGCACAACAAGAAGTTATTAATGCTGCTGTCCTGGCTGGATGCCACGTTAGCTTACAGTCCTGAGTGTCTCTCTGAAATACCAGCTGGAGGTCATGGCATTCTTCCCTCCTCGATATGCTTACCTCCTGTTAAACAAGCCCTGCGCAGCCGGCTGCGATTCCCATGTATAGGCTGGAGTTGGCCCCACAGAGGGCAGGGCCCCCGCTCCCACGAAGGTGCAGCGAGCTGTGCACTCAAGGGCCCTTGTGCCTTCAAGTGGCTGCAGCACACATGGGCTGCACTTTGTGGCTTGGCAAGGGGAACCAAATGGAGGGGATGGCACAGCCAGGGATGCACGCACAGGTGCTTTGTCACCACAACACAAGCCTGGTGTCTCAGTACGTAAGACTGCAAAGGCAAGAAGGGTTTTTCTTGGAAAAAGAACTGGAGCTTTTGAGAAGACCTCGCCTCCTTTCTCAGTAAAACCACATTCACTCGTGTGTTAGGGACTTGCAGCAGGGATGGGGTAGGAGAGTGGCTGCCAGAAGCCTTTCTTTCCCAGAACAGCATCTTTGGGGGTGATGTGAAGCAGCAACATGCTTGCATTGGCCCAGGGCCTGTAATGAGCAACTAACCCAGATAGAAGCCTCGTATGATGTTTGCTTGTAACAGGCTGGTGCCTGCTACTAAATATTCCCTCCTAAGCTAGTCTGGGTTTCAGCCTTTACATGATTGATTTGTTCTGACCTCTTTTTATGGTGCTCTAAACAGAATCACAGTGAATTTCACATTCAAGCATGAAATGCTGACCCAGTCATTTTAAGGGCAAAGAGAAACATACTGGCTAGATGCCTTCTGCCCCGAGGGCTGAATGCCTGTGGCAGTAGAGTTGGGAATTAGAACTGCTACATATAAATTAAGACTTAACTGTTTTAATTAAGCCATTTCTAGTTCCTGCTCCCTAGGTATATGTTTCCTGCTTTTCTACAATGAACAATGAGGTTTTGAGCAATTCAGGAGCAAAACTCAGTGTGAGAAGGATGGTAGATCTTGAGCAAAGAAATAGGGAGAAAGAGGCTATTAAAGAATAGAAAGAGGCTGTTATTCAAGAATATTACCAAGAGACAGAGGAGGGGCTGAGCCTCAGGATGTTAAGCTTCTGTCCTTGAGCTTTTCCTATTCTCCACATTCACTGCAAAATCTGGATCCGTAGCTTCAGATTAACTGCATCTTGCAAGCTTAGTAGTGACAGCATACATCTGAAATTGCCCACTTCTCATTCAGCTAGCTTTTCCATACCGTGCCTTTGGCTGCTCTGGGGTGTGGGCTTGACAGAGCATGGCTCGTGCATTCTGCTGGACGCTGGCAGTGCAAAAGAACACTGATAAATTCAGGGCTATGCATTTTCCTGTTGTCATCCTTGGATGTCCTCGGTGCACTAAGACAGTATGTATGTGTGGGCCCAGTATTTTGCAGTGGGAAATGAAGGCTGCCTTCGAGGAGTTTCCCATGTAGCCACAATGCTCCTGAGATGCCTATTCCTTCTTTTCCAGCAATCCCCCTCACTGCATATGGACCAATGGCAGCAGCAGCGGCTGCAGCGGCCGTGGTGCGAGGGACAGGTAACTCCACTTTCTCCCCAGCGGGGGAGTCTTGTCATGGAGGTTTGCCAAGGGGCTGTGGGAGGGGGGGTGGGATGGGGTTGCATTTTTGGGATCTTCACTACGTAGTTCTGCTGCCTGCTGTAGGTTCCACCCCCAGTCGCACTGGTGGGTTTCTGGGCACCACCAGTCCCGGGCCGATGGCAGAGCTTTATGGAGCCGCCAACCAGGACTCAGGGGTTAGCAGTTACATCAGCGCTGCCAGTCCAGCCCCAAGCACCGGCTTTGGACACAGCCTAGGGGTGAGTGCTCCCTGTGCCCTCTGGGGGGGAGGGAGATGGGGAGTGGGCTGTGTCTCCACATGGTGAGGGAGGTGAGCAGCAGCGGGCAGCCCCCTCAGCCTACAGCCTACAGCCTGATTTCTGTTTATGAAATACCACCCACTGCAGCATTGGCTGTGCCACTGCTGAGCCCCAGACCAAAGACAGACTGTGCAGAGTGCAGTGGCTCACTTGGAGTCCACATCCTTGGTTTCTGCTGGCTCTGCCTGATCACCACTCAAGGTCCTGATCTCCAGACCTTTCCCAGATCTAGCTCAGGCTTTCCAAGAGCCTGTCTTGGCCCTGACACAGCATCCTGCAGGGTGATGTGCTCTTTAGACCTGGCACCTCCAACTGAAAATAGTTTCTCTGTCATCTGGGCCATGACTGAATTTGTCGTGTTAGTAATTCTTCTTCACTTTTCTTTTGTTTAAGAGTGGGGTTTTAACTCTTTCTTCACAGGGTCCCTTGATTGCAACAGCTTTTACCAATGGGTATCACTGAAGCTGGGGACCAAGGAGGCAGGAGGTAAGAGACCTTTGAACAGGAGCAGGTAAAGAGAGAGAGAGGAGTGAGGTTCTCAGCTGGCCCCTGTGCTCGGGCTCTCAGCTGAAGCTGTGGATGTTGCTGTGAGGCTCCATGGCCTGGCCCAGTCGGCGGGAGGAGTCCTGTGGCCAGCCTGGGGCTCTCTCCTGCACCAGAGGCTTGGCAGGTTGGGTTCCTACTGAATGCTCCCCAGGCTGGGAGTGGAGAGTGTCTTAGTGTCTGGCACAAAGAGGAAGAAAATGAAGCACTGACAAAAAGAGAAAACATCTGCAGGGTTGGCCAGAGTCACAACCCAGTGGTGATCCTGAGAGAAAAGCTTGGCTCTTCTGTGTGGCTGGGGAAGCCTCCACCATGCAGCTGGTTCTTCTCACTGCTGCTGAGACCAGTCTCTGGGAAGGGAGGTTTTTCATCTCCTGCCTGGGAGAAGGGCAGAAGGAAAGTTTGATCAGTTCTAGTTTTGGTCCTTGGATGGGCTGAGAGGGAGCTGGTGGATATTCTTTGTTTGCTTTACAAATATGATTGAAGTTAGCTGGCTTGAAATTTAAAATAAATTCAACAACCAGCTTTTCAAAAAGGAGGGCAAAAACTGGAGGGAACGGTGTCCATGGACAGGAGCCCATGGCAGCCTGGCAGAGCTGCACTGAGCTGAGTGCTGGGGAAATGGCTGAACCCTCCTGCTATGTCCCAGCCCTCCCACGGGCCAGGCCACATGGTGTGTGGGACCTTGTTTCCCAGGCCTGCATGTTGCCATTAGAGATGGAAACGTCTCTCCCATGCCCTGTCCCAGCGATGTGCAGAGCAAGACTGTGTTGGGGCAAAGTTTGGGTATTGAGATCACTGTCAGATCACACAGGAAGAAAACCCCAGAAGGAAAGCTGTGGTTGTTCTAGATCCTGTCCCTTCCCTCTCCTGCTATGTCCTGTAGATTCCCCAGTGACCTAACCGAGGACAGTGAGCGGCTGGAGGATCTGGTGAGCCTCGGGGGATGAGCCAAGGTTACCTTTCTCTTGAATCAAACTGCACACTGCCGGCTGGCTGCCAGGCTCCTGCCACCCTGCCCGATCTCTCCCTTTGACCAGACCACACTGGACTGAACCTGAGGAGATCATCTCGCTTTGTTACTAACCACCGACGGTTTACGCTTCCCCCTCCCTGCCCCCAGCCCACTGATTCTTCTTTTATTTATTTTATTAGCTGTTAGTTTTATTTTTTTATTTTATTTTTTTATCGTTTTTGGGGGCTGCCCCTTCTTTTTGTTGTTTGCTCTTTCCCGAGCTAGTAGACATATTTTATGAATTGGCTTTGTGATTGTGTTAGGTAGTTTTCATTGAGGAGTATTTTTATTTGGCTTTGAAACTGTTTTGAATATTTTCAACTGTTGTTGTTGTCGTCAGTGTTTTTAAAGCACGGTATGTAACAAGAATGCAGTTCTGAAGGGAAGAAAGAGACAGAGAGCAAAGGCTGAGAGGAACTGCTGTATTTCTATTTTTTTTAAAGAAACTGTTTTTAATTGTTTCTGTTTTGTAAATGTGAGGAATGTGAGGCTTTGAAAAGTGTGAAACTCCAAGGATCCGAAAATGTTGGACATCGCTATGGAACAAAACAAATGTATATTTTGCTAAGTGAAAAACACTATCCTTACAGCTGAAAGATTTTTTTTTCCCTAGGTTTAGTTTTACGTGGGGTTTTCTTTTCCTCCTGTATAATATGTAAATATTGTGAGCTGAACCTGGCTGCTGCCTGCAGCCTGGCTCCAAGGAGCCGCTCCAGGTCCTGGACTTGGTGCCACAGCGCGAGCAATACTCTCCAGCAGAATCCTGACAGGACTTTGTTCTTTTTTTGTACACCTTTTACTGTAAGATGAGATGAAAGGGGGGCGGGGGGGGCGGGCGGGAGTGAAACGTACCAGCCATCGGCTGTTTTGCTGAGCGGGTTAAAGCTGCTTTGAATTGCTCGATGTACAGACTCCATCCCTGGGCTCTGTAGCGCCAGCTCTGGGCTGGCTTAGGCAAAGGGCTTTGCTGCCGTTGCTTGTCTTGGTTACTTCGAAAGGAATTCGCTCTCCAAACAATATCGCTTGCATCAAGATTTCCTGAGAAAGGGGATCCTCCTCCAGAGACGAGGGTATCAGAAGGGGTGTCAGTCAGGGGGAGATTTGGGTAGTCGTTCTCTGAAGGGCAAGGCTCTGGGATGGGGATTCATTAACAGGGGAGAAAAGCATTAGGGTGGTGATTTGGGGGCGGGTTAAGGGCTTCTCAGGGATTATATGAATTATAGAATTGCAGCTTCCCGTTTGCTTTACTCTGTGTTCTGAAGACTGTGGGAATTTGTCAGTTGTCCTGTGCGGGTGATCCGGTCCCTTCTCCAGAACCTGCTGGAGCTTCCCCTGGTATGATCCAGGCCCCTGCTAACCAGCACTCTGCCAGGGGAGGCCTCCAGCAGGAGTACACAGGGCAGGTTTGGGTCTGGATTTCAGTGAACCAAAGACCTTGTTAAGGGGGGTGATTAAGCCTTTTATTAAGATGCAGCCAAACTCTTTTCCCAGGGAAATAACAGCTTCATCTTAAGTTTAAAAATCATTCCCTCTCTTCTCCCAAACTGAGCCCCTATAAAGGAGATGGGCATTTAGAAAAGGACTGGGAGGGCCACAGTGCCCACGGGGCCCTTCTCTTCCATCTCTCCCCTGTCTGCTGGAATTTGTCCTGACCTGAGCGATGCGTTTGGAGAGTTCTGTTTAGTTAAGAAGGTACTTAACAGATCAGTACTGAAAACACAAAGCAATAATTTTTGTTACTGAGACAAGAGTCTGTATGTCTGTTTTTTTAAATATTTCCTAATTAAAGAAGAGCTGCATTTTATTGGGTTTATTTTTATTCTATATACTTCAAATTTGGGTCTGCAGACAGCGCTTTCCTCCCTCTTGGTGTATGCGCTGAGCTGCTTCTGTGCCCCCTCCAGACATCCTGGGCCAGCTGTGCTGCTGCTGGGCTGTGAGTCACTCTCTAGCCACTGCCTGGAGGCTAGGGCTCTGGTTTCAGGGTGGGCATTTTTTTAAAAGAAATAAAGCTGTGTTTTTAAGCCAGTAAGTTATTACACTCCAATGTTTGTTCTCTCCACACCTGTAACCCTTTTTCCAGATTTCAGTTTTAAATTCCTAATAAATTATTTGAAAACTGTCCTTCTCTGTCATTATTTGGGGGTGCGAGGTTTTCCAGTGGGGGAGATTTCAGGTGAACTTAGACTTGGCAGGAGTTGCATCCCGCCTCAAGGATAAAAGCCCCAGGCAGGTCTCTTACTCACTGTTATGCTTCCCTACTTGGGCAGTGGCCCAGTTTATAATGTGAGGCAGATCTGGTTTTAGTAGAGATTGTGTCTCTTCTCTACATTACGGAGGTTTTGTTTAAGTATTTGTAGGTTCAGAAAAGGAGATAATGTGGTGCTTAGAAGTTAGGCTCATACCCTGGATTCAATTGACTGTGGTGGACCAAGGAAGCTAGATGTAAGAAAGTAAAATGTGGAGATGGGAAGTAAAGTCCTTAACAGACAAAAGAGAGAAAGGAGAATTTTAACAGTGTAGAATAGTAGGGAACTCTGCAATGGGGCTTATAAAAAAGTCTTAAAAATAATTTAAGGCTTAAGCCTGTAAGTTGGAACCAGTTAAGAGGTTGAAATGCACTCACAAGTGTACTGAGGACCAGTGGCTTTGTATACAGCACAGGTTGGGGGGAACCAAAAATAGCATCGGTGAAAAAATCTTTACCCTGCTGGGATTTTTCTCATGAGGCACTCTTGTAATGCTCACATGCTTGCTTTCCCACACTTGGTGATCCTTTTGTTGAACTAAAAATGTAGGAAGTTGTTGATTTATGATTTTAAAAGGCCACTTGACTGGAAATTTTATAGCAAACATCAATAATACATCAGATACTGAGAAAAGAGGAAAAAGGAACCACAGATTCCTATGTTTCATAGGTACGAAAACAATTTTTTTTTTTTAAATGGTAAAAGCAGAGAAGACAGAGAGCACTTAAGTGGATATTGAAGGGAAAGTCGGCAGATTGATCTGTGGACAAAAGTTTAAATTGTTTTTTCTGAACTAACTGTGCATACAGACTGTCCTTTACGTCGGCCTTTAATGTTTGTTCAATACTCTGTTAGAACACTGAGAATCTTAAATCTGCAACTCGGCATCCATTTGGCTGTAGGTAATCCATGAGTGGGGAGCCCCAGAATGGGAGCGGTTGAAGAGATCAAAAAAGTTGGAATCGATCTGGTTGTTCAGCACCATGTCTAGCTTTACCTAGATGTCCTACAGATATGTCAACATCCAGTGGGTACTGTGGGTACCCTGGTGTAGTTTCAGACCCTATGAGGAGGAAGGTGTCCTCATCACCCTTTTTGGAACCTACTGGTGGGTGGTGAGCCCAAAGTTTCCTGCATGAGCACTCTGGTATATTGGGCTGTTGCAGAAAGGTGGCCTTTGCCTCCTCCTCTGCTCTTAAAAGCTGAGGGCTTGTTTGGTGCTTTGGAAATCAACACAGACTTGACAATCACATCTAATAACTGTATCTTGAGTGTGTCAAAATGCCAAACCTGTAGCCCTGAAAATGCCAGAGCCTCTGGGATCTAAATATGAGTGCAATGTTTTTACTTACCCAAGGCTGATTCCAGGAAGCTTTTTCTTACCCATTTTTTTGAACTTCTTTCAAGGTTCCTAACTCAGCTCATCCCTTGGCACAGAGGACCAAAGGTTCTTAACTGGGTTCTGCATTGGTGTTGGAGAAAGAGAAACTGCTCTAAGTTACTGAAGTCTGCTGTGTATGTTGAAACTTCTAAGCCCGGTTCATTTCCAGTGTAAATTGCTTAAGGCCACATAAAACCAGATACTACTCCTTGTTTAAGCCAAATAGAGAGGTTTTCCAGATCACTTGGCTCCTGTTTCTTGCCTAGTAGTACCTCCTTCTCTGTGGTTTTAAAGTAAAGAACAGCTTGATTTTTTTTCAGTTCAGCTCATGCCAAATAGTCATTTGATGTGAGTGGACAACCTGTACCTTATTTTCTGCATTACACCAAGAGAACCCATGGAGAGATACAGGATTAATGATAAGTGGGATACCATAAAAAGAGGATGCAAGCATTAGTGGCAGGTACTTAATTAGTGTGCCAGAAACTTCCAACTGAACTACCACACTGCCATTATTTTTTAGTAGAGAGCCCTTAAAAATATCCAGGTCTTTCAGGCTGACTTCTAATAGTAGCACTACAAGAATTTAATAGTAAAAATCTAGAGAGCAAATATTTGCCTTTCTGTCTTTCATGGATTTATCTCAATTGGCCTTCAACTGGTCACACCACAACCTGCCGCCCACAGCCTCTGATGGAAGAAGTCTGCATTTAGTAACATAAATATTGGCTGGTTTATATCACACCCATGTCAAGGTGACCCTGTTGTATAAAGACTCATTTCCCTTAGCAGCAGTCTCTGTGTCAAGTGCTGCGAGAATGAAGTTCCTGGCCCTGCTTTTCCTGCTGTCAGGTGTGTAAGTGCCCTTGCCCTCGCACTGGTAACCCTGAACCTGACACTAACCACTCTCTGTGTCTCTCCCCAGTGGGTGCAGCTAGCACTGAGGTCTCGCCCCGGGCTGTGTGGCTGTTCCGCGAAATGATCAAGTGCACCCTGCCGGGCAGCTACCCACTGCTGGACTTCGCTGACTATGGCTGCTACTGTGGCTTGGGGGGCACCGGCACTCCAGTGGACAAGCTTGACAGGTTTATAAGACTCTACTTTTACAAACCTCTTTCCTTGCTTGTACTTTTCTGGTTCAGCTTCATCTCAGCTGGCCCTGCCTGTGAACATTTACAAAACTCTCTGGCTGCTGTGAACGCAGCTTTTTCTCACAGATGGATTCAAGGGGAAAAGGATGTGCGCTATCACACCTTGATGCCTTATTACTAAGACAAAATATAATTACAGCAACTCCTCTTTTCTCTTCTATGGCAGCACAGTGTGCTCATTCAAGCCTTTTTTTTGCAGCAGTGCTGGGCCAGCAGCCTGGATGCAGCTCTGCACACTCTGCCCAGTGCTTGACCATCAACATGTGCAGGGCCGGATTGCACTGCAAAATGCTAGGAAATGGCATGGGCAATTTAGAGACACACAAGTCTGACAGCCAGGTCTTGGACTGTGTTGGCTGAGAGCTTGTCAGCTACCAGGCACTGAGCGGGTGTGTAGGGTAAACACTGGCTTTTGCTTTCCCTGTGCCCAACAGACAAGTGTGAAGATGCTCCTGTAAGTATATATATGTACTAGAACCGCTTGGACCATGAGCTGGCACAACTTTATCCCATTGTGTCTGCCCTCTTATCACTGGGTATCTTTTTTTTAATTGTTCAGTGCCTTGTCAAAGCAAATCTAGCATATTTGTGTGTCTTACAGGTCAGTTGAGCTTGCAATTCTGGTATTTTCTAACCTTTTTCTCCTTATTTCCCAGGTGCTGCCAAGTACATGATAACTGCTACACCCAGGCAAAGAAAATGGAATCCTGCAGATTCCTCCTGGACAACCCCTACACTAAGCTGTACCACTTCAGCTGCTCTGATGGGCAGATCACATGTAGCAGTATGTCCATTTCCACATCACTCCAGATGTTCTCCAGTCTCTCTTAGGAAGGCACAGGGCTGTGTTACATTCGCACCAGTGCAACTTCTTGCCAGGGGAACTGGTTGTTAAAAGGAGGGCACCTCACACAGGCACTGGAACAAGTATTCTCTATATAGCCCACAATTTAAAGTTTTATGAAGATATATGGTACGGCAGGATATAGGGAAGCCTGTCTACTCTTCAGGGTATTGAGTACTTTTCTGGGAGGCCCTGTAATGGCAGTATCCAAGAGATCAGTATGTTAACTGCGAATTGCTATACGTCTTCTGCCAGACACCTCTGATGAATAGTGGAGACTTTACAGGGCTCTGGAACGGAGGTAAAGAGCAGAGAGGCTGGCAAATAGGGCTGCAGGGAAGGGAGGAAGGGGCAAAGAGAGAGATGGCTTGGCTGGAACACAAAGCTTTGGGGGCAGTGGGTTAGTGGGGAGAAACCTGCGCACTCCCAGAACGATGGCAACAGTGAAACGAGTACACCTTGACAGCAGAAATGCCAGCCCGAGTCACTGCAGCGCCTAGCGAAGGAGCCGCGGGCTCTGACCGCTGCTCTCTCTCCTCCAGGCAAGAACAAGGAGTGCGCCTCGTTCATCTGCAACTGCGACCGCGCCGCTGCCATGTGCTTCGCCAAGGCGCCCTACAACCCCGAGTACAAGAATCTGGACACCGAGAAATACTGCAAATAATCGCCCTCATGTGCCTCAGGGCGGCCGCAAGACCAAATAAACAAATAAATAACCTAAACCGGTACTCCTAGCCGCCTCCTACCGCCGCGCTGAAGGGAAAGGACAGCGGGCGAGACGGGAGGGGAGAGAAGAAGGGAAAGAAAGAAAGAGGGAAAGAGAGAAGGAGGGAGACCCCGCCCCCTCTGCCTACAGCCCAGTGTGGCGCCTGCGGCGTCCCCGCGTTCGCTGATTGGCCCTTGGAGGTGGCGGGGGCGGGGGTGGGGCGGGGCGCACCTGGTCGCGGCCTCGGGCTCCCGCCCCTCAGGTACCCGCAAGCTGGGGGTGCTGCGGGCGGGGCCGTGGCTTCCCGCCCTCACCCTCTCGCGGCTCCTGAAGGCAACTGTCCCTGCTTGCCCTCACGCTCCTGAGGCTCCTCAGGGCGACCCTCTCTCCCTTACCCTCCCGAGGTTGCTCAGTGCTCCCCTCCCGCCCGCCTGGGGCTCCTCAGGGCGCTCTTCCCGCCCGCCTTCATCCTCCCGAGACTCTCCAGGCCATCCCTCTCGCCCGCCCTCACTCTGACGGCCGCCTTCACCCTCCCGCCGCCCTCACTCTCGCGCAGCTCCTCGCCCTCCCGGGACTCCTGAGGGCGCCCTTCACGCCCTCGCCTCTGCCGCCCTCGCCTCGGGCTGCCCATGCGTTAGCCAGAGCACAGCGGTCCCTCTTCCCCGGGGCATCGCTGCGTGACGGTCTTGAGCTGTTTGGTGCTCCTTTCTCCTGAGGGTCTCCTGTGTGCATAGCCCGGGGAGCCCTTCCCCTGCCCGGTGCTGTTCCCAGTCAGGAGCTGCAGGGAAGGAGACACTGTTCCCATTTAGGAGCTGGAGAGAAGGAGGTAATGTTGGCCTGGAAGGCAGGGAGCCCTTCTGAGGGACACTATCTGCCCCACTTTTCCAACCCTGCCAGGGTCCTGTGCCAAAGCTAACCCCCACCCTTGGTACCAGTTTTGCTGGCAGAGGCTTTTGGAGGTGTGGGTGAGCTCCCAGGGCAGGGTCTACACACACCTCTGCTTGCTGGCAGGGCATGAGGAGGGCCCCAGTTCATCATCAGAATGAACTGTACCCAAACATAGAGCAAAACCCAAGGATCTGAGAGTGGTCTGGGAAATGAGAAACATGGAGAAGGATGAAGCTGTCTTGATATGTTATTGGAAGGTATTTGCAATGCCTTCCTACTGAAAGTAAATGTATCTTTGAGGGCATTAGAATGATAATGAGAAAGGATAGTGAATTGCATTTTGTCCTAGTTTTGTACCAGTATTTGTTGCTTATTTGTCCTCAGGTGTTTGTGTATATGAATTTTCTGGAAACATTGAGTACTTGGAGTCCTCCACAGAAATCTTGAGGATCTTGGATGACATCCCATCATATGGCCAAAACGAGTCATTCTTAGGGCTGGAAGAGCAAGATGAGGCCTCCTGTACTCACTCTCTAGCTTAGATTCTCTGAAATTATTGTTTGTAGAACAGTAAAGTCCCTAAGTAAATGTTATTAAATCCCCTTGTGATAAATCTCATTGTAGAGAAAAAAACTAACATATCATCACTGTCTAGAAGGAACACTGCACCTTTGAGCTGTATTATCAGAAGTAGGGAATATTGCTGGAGTGCACTGGAAGCATTTCAGAAACTGTTAGTATGAATTTTGCCTGTAACAGGAACTCTAGATTTGAGGTGAGCAGTATATCTACTCCTGGCATTCAGCATTTAGGGCACACTAGCATTCCATGGATAAACCTTCAGAGATGAAGGCTCAAATTCATTCCATATCTGTCTTACTCCATATGGATTTTATAAGCATGTACTTATGTTTGGTCCCTTGATCATGCTTCTCATTCCCATGCCACTTTGATGGCATGGGAATCCAAACAATCCAAACATCCCCCATCTATAGGGAGCCTTCCCACATAATGCAGTGTCAGGCCCTAATGAATGGCTCAGGTGGGGAGGCTGAAGGGGTTGAGCAAAGCTGCTCATTAGGGCTTTGAGGAACGTTGTGGGAAGACTGTAAGAGCAGGGCTAGTGACTGCTTGAACTTCCAGTGTAGGGGAGTACAAGGAGTTCGTGAAGACCTTCTGCCATGCTGGCCTGTACTTCTGTTCCAAACCAGAAAGGAATTGCCTGGAACACAAAGTATCCCTGTTTTCAGCAAGTGGGAGCTCTGAGGCCCTACACAGCACCACAGCTGGTGCGCGAGATGCTGGAGGGAGAGCAGCTCCGTGGGCTCACACTGCAGAAGTGAAGTCTCACTCTCTTCTCTATTGTTGTTTTCCATGCCAAGATTTTTCACTCCCTGCAGGGAGAGCTGAATTACTCTTAACTATATGGGCATTGCACAGATGAAAAAGAGTGCTCCAGCAGAGGTGAGACATGCAGACAGCAAACAACTCTGCTCATGGTAATGATCCTGTGTCAATTTCTGCTTGGGCCTGGAGACAAT
This sequence comes from Corvus kubaryi, assembly GCF_017639235.1. Lineage (NCBI taxonomy): Eukaryota > Metazoa > Chordata > Aves > Passeriformes > Corvidae > Corvus > Corvus kubaryi. The sequence continues at coordinate 188,684 of NW_024582074.1, forward strand.
TCGAGACACTTGCACTGTTGCTTGTCCTCTTCAGGCTCAGCTTCTCTTTTTCTCTGCCATTGTTTAGTTAGTGGTGCAGAAGGGAAGAAGTGCAGAAAGTGGTACTGGGGTATCTTTCCTTAGTGGGAAGGGAGATGACAGCGAGCTGCACACAGAATTGCAGGAACAGTCTGGAACAGTGGTTTTAAAGCCCATCTGGCTTGACTCTACTGCAAAGGCTGGGAAAGGGCGATATCCCAGGCACTCACAGGGCGATATCCCAAGCAGTCACAGGGGAAGAAGCATGCTCTAGATGGTAGATTTAGTCATCTTCACTCCACTGAACCTCCCAAGTTCTCCATGCCCTGGATTTTGGGTCATTTTCCAGAAGTAATGAACAAGCAGGTGTGTCAGTAGGAGCAATCTGACTATAAGATGTGGGAGGCTGCACTTATACCACAGGTACCAAAACCTCTGGGCCATCTGAATTTTCTGCTGCCCTCACTGGAGTTCAGTATATGAAATACCTTCCTCAGGCTGCTGGGCTCAATTACAGTTTGCTCTGAGAATTTGCCCAGAAACAAAGACAAGATTTGCCAAATAGGAAGTAACTTTTATTTGCTTTGGGTAACTCCAATCCCACTGTCAGAGGAGCAGAAGAAAAATCCATTATAAGTTACTCTAAGCTCCTCTATCCAAGCTTCAGGAGAAACAGCTGTAAGAAAAAGGGAAGAGCAAAAGCTGTTGGTTCAGCTAATTTCATGCCACGGCTTTTGGTGTAGGAATTTTAGGCTCTCTCAGGCATTTCTCATGCGACCAAACTTTTTAATGGTATTTTGGGGAACAAGGTAAGAAGTGAAGTCCTCTGATCCTGCTCTAAAAAAGTCAATTTTAGTAGTGCTGGATCAACTTAACACAAAAAAGAAGGAACTTCTTCATCTCAGCCTCATATAGTTGTATATATTCTCATTAACATGTAGTAATAAACCATGCATGGGAAATTTACTGTAATTTTCATTTATTGTAAGCCATGGTCCTGGCGGCTTAAAAGTATGATCAGTGTCCAGTTGGGGTAATGACTCATCTGATAGTGATGCTGAAGAGACACCTGACTCCCCTCCCATAGGCCTGCAGAACTAGAGAAGAGGCAGGGGTAGATGTGGGACGTTTAGTTACCTGTCACAGAACTCATTCTAAGACTTGTTTTAGACTGCTTGGCAATGTTCCCACACCTTCTCAAAATGCTCTACTAGCACTGAACCTGCAGCCTCTGGTTTTGACACACCAATGTCATGCAAGTTTCAAGGAGGGGGAGAAGATGATGTGGATAGTGAGAAGCTCAGCCCCAGCTCCTCTGCTGAGCAGGCATCAGTGTCTCTTCTTACAGGGAAATCCCTATATGAAAATGTGATGTATGTGGAGATTCTGCTGTGCTTTAGGCATGATTTCTGCAATAGCTTTGGTTAGTGGGACAGCTGTACTATGGACAGGGCAGCTAAAGATGGAGTGACATCTGTGAGCTTTGTTCACTGCCAAACAGCAGACACCTGAGTCACTGGAATATGGAGTCACCGGAATAGGGAGTCACCATTCAATGACAGCAGAAGGCAGGTGGGAGTCCCAAACTGTTCTTGCTTGGCTTCTAAGTGAAGCTCTCTCCCCTCTAACCCAATACAGCCAAATCTTGAAACGTGTTAAGCATCTTAGTGCCCTCTACCTTCTGTAGAAATTGGATGTCTTATGTACCCCTTTGATTCTGTGCTTTATTTGCTCCTTCCTGGCATGGATTTGAACCAACAACAAAGCAAAAATGAACTTTGCATCCTCTGGTCAGTTGTCCTTGCTTTGCTACTTGACCTTTTAGCGGATGACTCTGGCATCCTTGTTTCCAACTTCTTGTTACAGTTCTTGTCAAAATATTAGTACAGGACATGTTACTTGGAGAGTAGGAGGGGGCACTCGGGCAACCCTGACAATTAAATCCCTCAAAGCTAGAAGGGGAATGGTAGATTCATGCAGAAGGTCGGGTCAAAAATTTAGTGTTCTAGTTTGTGCCAGGTTCTGTATTTTACTCTGTAAATGGTTTGACATGGCTTACAATACCACCCTAAGAATCAACAAAAGATCACTACCCAGTAGTGATGGATCTCCTGTTAGGAGAGTGGAAATTGCACCTATTAATAGAGATTACCTCCTGAGGGAGACCTATTGTACAGATTTAATTGTATTTCTCTCTTAATTCATCAGCTGCTAGTATTTACATCCTGCATTTTTGCAATGTAAAAATTGAATCTAAACTGGCTACTGAGAATGTACTTAAATAAATCACAGGAGGGAGAGAAAATTACTATGCAAGTAGTCTCAATCTTGTAAACAATTTTAATTGATTCCTTAGCTATTCGTTAATTAAATAACATCTTCAAAAAATGGATTCTGGAAAATGTAGCCACCTCACTGAAAGTAGTGCTGGTCAGATTAGCTTAACGTAACTGCTCTGGCACCTCAACAATATTTAATTTTTAAAGGATTCAGATAGGAAGCAGTTTAGCTCATCAACTGACAGTTGAGAGAAATGCTGACTTCCCCTCCTTGCTGGAAGACATCAACCTTATAGCCTCTGCTTCCAATTAATCTGTTACGAGAGCACTGTTCTTGTCCAGCTTCTATTTTGAACCCTTTTTCTTTTATGTGACAACTGCAGTTCCTCTTGCCTCCTTTTCCTCTTTGCACACTCCACAGTATCCCACCAGTGACATCAGATCCCTCAGCAGTGTTCTGGTTTCCCACATTGCCCTCCTGTGCTATAGCCTCAGAATCCCTGTCCCCACTTCTCCTCTGGGGACAACTATAAGAAAGGTATTTTGTCCTTGGATACGGTAGTCCAGTTATCCTGCCCCAGTGAATGAAAAGGCACTGTTTACAATGGCAAGGTAAGGCAGAAAAGTACTTTTTTTTCCATCATCATTCTGTTTCCGGGTAAGTGGAGATGGTTTCAATGGAGAGAACTGGTGAGGCTGACATGTGCAAGGCTTGCTGCCCTCTCCTGGTGCCCTCAGCGGCCGTGCACTAGATCTCACAGCTGCCTCTTGGATTGGAGTTTTCCCCTTTCTGAGATGAGTCCTGCAAGAGAGGAAGAAAGAAGCTGCTTTATCGATTGAACTGGTTACTTTAAACAGCAGTCCTTGATTAGGATTAGCTGGACCAATTCAATCAGGAACAGCTTTTGAATGGTCAGTTGCAAAGACAACGGCTGTGATCAGGTTCTCTGGAACTACAGGTGATCCTGTAGTTTCCTGATAGTAACAAATGGATTCGAATTCTACACTATTGAGTTTTCTGGCTACTCCTACCCAATCCTCTGGGAGTGCTAGCACTTAGTATGTTTTTTGTTTAACATCACGGGAAACAGTATCATGGCCCATCACAACAGACCAGTTACAGATTAAAATTTACAGCCACCTTTTGGTGCACAGTTTGGGAACATTTTGTCAGTCAGCACATCTCAGCCTCAGCATTTGCCAGGAACCCATATTCTTACCCTGTAAGGTGACTGACCAGGAAAGGTACTCACCTCGTAAAAATAACTTTAATCCTGATAGCTACTGAAGCTCAGCTGATTGGATCATGTGCAAACAATTAAGGGCAGCAGCTCTCCACAGCGGGAATTCAGCTTTAAAGATGCAAAGTGATCTAACCTGGTGGGCCCAATGTTAAGGACTGCAATTGGCAGCTTCTTCTCTCGGGCAGCAAGAGCAAACCTGTAACCAGAGTATACCTGCGGGAGTACCAGAAGACAAAATTACTGGCAGCTTAGGCAAAAGAAGAGTTACAGAAAGGAATGAAATAGTTGCTGTTGGCAATGGGAAAAGGGCTGTATGTACATGCTGTGTTAGGCAGCTGCACTGAGCTCAGGTAGGAAATGTCTTCGTTCAGGAGTGCACAAAAAAGAACAGCTTTTACCCTCTGTCAGTGAAGGATATGCAATTTCATAGAAACTGAAGCTTCAGAGCACACTGAAGGAAAATGTCCTTGTCTTTTAGTAAATCTCTGCAGCAGTTTTTGTTAGTTATCACAGGTACTTAAATGCTGCACTTTGATGGTTCTTGCATGGCCCAGCTTAGGTAGTACAAGAACGAACCTAAGGCATTTCAATCATTCCTGTACAGAGGATTATAAGATTAAGAAGTGCAAGCTCAAGGAATTTGTATCCAATATCCTGAAGCCAAGAGAATCACAATCAGGCAGCCTTGGTTTTTTCTCCTTCTGAGAGGTGTTAGAATAAGTTTTTTTTAATGTAATATATTTTTCCAGGAACAAGTTCTATCTTACACAAACACTACTACAAAAGCTTGTATGGGTTTAGAAACCCCTGTTGTTTAGCTACCTTACCTTATAGATAAGAGGCTAGTGGAGAAAACACATCCTGATACAAAGGACAACCCCAAGCAGCAGAGATATTTCAGCTCTCTTATTGAGAATTTAATAAGGAATGAGAGGTCCTAAAATCTGGTACTCTACACAGTGTGCCATGAAGCCTAAAAAACTACCAAAGGCTAAAAATTTCAGGCAAAAAAAAAAGTGAGGAATTAATTTTTCAGGTATCTTGCCTTCATGGACAATTGTGACCTGATGGAGGAGACAGCAGAGAGAGGTCTGAATGGAGTTATTTACAGCAGCATGAAGCAGACTGGCAACAGAATGACAGGGAAGCCCAAACAGGTCACCCATAAAGCCAGATTCCAACCACAGTAAAAATAAAATATAAACAAGCTCTGCAAAGGTTGATCTGATCCACAAACCATTTGTAGTCCTAAATTGTGGGACCAAGGATCATTGCAGGCAGAGTAGCAGAGAAGCAGGAATGCAGTTTGGGAGGCAGACCTACTTACCTGCATAGAGGATCCTGCTACCAGCATGGAGTCTGATTCTGCCAGGCGTCGGTGTACAAAACGGACTTTTTCCTGGCTCACTGTGTCTCCAAAGAAGGTCACATCAGGCTTCAGGATTCCACCACATTTACGGCAGGCTGGGACTTGGAAATTGTGCACCTGCTCATCCGTCAGGAAGACATCCCCATCAGGAGCCACACCGAACGCTTCAGCCTTCCAAGTAGGATTCAGAGTTTCAAAGTGCTCCTGGAGCTCAGAACGCAAGATTCGGTCTCCACAGGCCAAGCAGAAAACCCTGAAATTCAGAGCAAAGTCTTAATGGAGAGTTTCGTGTCAGCTGAGGATCTGGAGACTCTACCTCGTTCCTTAGGAGGCCTGTAATGATTTTCCAAATTTATTTACCAAATAGTACAGGTCAAGGAGATGTCTTTCTGCCTCTGATTGTTGCTTTGTAGGAATGCTCTAGAGGAAGTGCTTTGAGTCCTGCTGTACATCCTCTCTCAGCATGTGCTTTTACATCTGGAAATTTTGGATGATCCCAGCCAGGCTGTAGATGGCCCTTCTCCAGTCCATGCATCCCATGCAATTCTGGCACTATCCACTCTTCTTAAGGTGGATAATCCTTGCATCCTCATGATCCCCTTGTTCTCTTTACTAAGAGGACATTCACTGTACCAAGGAAAGGGGAAATGGATGCAGGCTTCAAGGAAACTGATCCAAATAATGCTTCCCAAAAATGGAGTGGGGGTCATGTTTCTTAAATACCGTGCTCTGAACAGCGCTGGGTTGTGATCTTTTCCTCCACCCCAGCCCAATACCACGTTTGTGCGTGTCATCTCCAGGAACACAGCATGGACATTTTGCCTCCTTTCTCAGCAGCTGACACTGCAGCTGCCTGTCAGTCACCCACTGACCAACCCCCCTGTGCCAGCAGCTGTACCTGTGTGTGCAGCCGTGCAGCTCCGTCATGCGCTGGCTCCCAGCTTTGGTGTGAAGGGCATCCACGTTCTGGGTCACCAGCCAGTGAAGCTTGCCCAGCTTCTCCCAGTCTCTTAGTACCAGGTGTGCCTTGTTTGGCTGGTGTGAGGAGAACTGGGGCCAGCCCACAAAGTTCCTTGCCCAGTAGCGCTGCCGGGCACTGGCACTGCGGATGAACTCGGCGTGCTGGACGGGCCGTCTGTCTGTCCTGGCGTAGAGCCCAACACCCTCAGAGCGGTAATCTGGGATCCCTGACTCAGTCGAGATTCCAGCTCCAGTCATTACAAACAGCCTCTTGGAGTTAGAAACAAAGCGCTGCAGCTCCTCCACTTCCACGGGATCTGGGGGAAGACAGGCTGGCACGAAAGTCAAGTTTGGAAAGGCTCTGGATACAGAATGGGATCTGAAATGATGCAGTGTGATGGCTCTGAAAACTCCAGAACACTTCCTGGCAGAGAACATGTTCAGCTAAAAGGCAAGAACAGAACACATGGCAGGTAAAAGAAAGTAAAAAGCATGTCCTTAACGCCATTTTCTTGGAATTCTCTAGAAAATTATGCTGATAAGTATTCTTTGCTCTCTTTTTGGTAAAAAACCAAATCATTTTGGAAACATTAACTAAAGCCCACCATCCAAGGACAGTATGTTCCTTTGGCAGAGGGGAACACTGAGCACAAAGTTAACAGCCCTGACTTGCAGGGTTCCTGCTGTTCTATCCTGGTGTAAAGGATGGGTGCCTAAGAGGACTTGTAAAGAGCCCAGAAAGACCTGTGCATGCAAAGCCTTTCCCAGGTATATGTAGCGGGCCAGAAAGGAAATGGCAGGAAGGCCAAGCACCTCACCCCAAAGGCACTGGCTGGTTTCTCCTCAGAAGAGAGCCTTGCTCTGTATTTTTAAGATTCTGCCTGCTCCAAATCGGTCTTTTTTATTTACCCCATCCTTTACATATGTTGTAGGAACGGAGAGAAAAACAACCTTGAAATATTATTTTTTCCTGACAAAGGCCTTGACTGGAGTTACTCCTGTGTGGTGTGTTTTGGTTGGGGTTTTTTTTGTTTTTTTTTTTCTTTACAAAGGCCTGGTGCAGAACAGGCCTTGAAATGGGACTGAAGATGATGAGGGCACTGTCTACACTGTCTCAGTGCCTCTGGCACCTCCTCTTTTGTGGGTGCCACCTCCCCAGAGTCAGTGGGGAGATGGAGAGGTACTGCTTTGCTTCCACAACAGGGGCTTTCTGAGAGAGAACAGATCATTAAAAGTGGTGGGGGGGGGGAGGGGTAGAAGGAACTGCCTGGCAGGTAGGAATGGGAGGGATACTCTGCTTTAAGGGAGGAATGACATGCCCTGCTGGGGATGGGCAGGATGGCTTTGCTGATTAAGTAGCCTGGAATTGTGTGCAGGACCTGTTGAGACACAAGTGGATGGGCTTGGACTTTGATTTTGTTTGGGCTTTCTAGCAGTCTGCAGTTTTTTCTCTATTTCACTATTTTAGAACTATTTTTTCTGGGCCTCTCTATGGTTTTGCAAACAATGTACAAAAAGCTTTGAAAGCAATGGTCCTGAGAACTGACTGGTATTTCTGCCTCCTTAAATCTCCCTAAGCAAGGGGGCTTGTACAAGATGTGGAAGATGGAGGAAGAATTTTATTTACTGATAAAAGGGGACGATCTCCTGAACACCTAAACTTCAGATGTATTTAAATATTGCTCCATTTACTGTAAGACCTAGTACTTGGGGGCAACTGGGGGCTTAGATACATCTGAGGTTTAGGTGTTCAGCTTTAAGTATTGTGATTCTAAATTCATGCTAGTGGCAAAGAGTAGATTTGGCTCAGATAGTCTTCAGTTCTCAAGGCTTTTTGTCATCATCAGTTGAAATGCAGGGAAGATTGGACAGACTCCATAGTCTGAATTACTTTTTGTATCTAAGCAGTGATTCTGTTTGCAATGATTTTCGCTTTGTTTTGCTGTTTAGCAGGAGTTGTCTTGGGCGTTCTCTCTGAAGAGGTTTAATTTCCAATATGAATTAATTGGAAGGGACAAAGTCTCCCGATAAACTAATTTGCTTTGAGAGCAACTTGTGTCATGATGGTCCCCACAGACTCTTAAGCCAGTTTGATGGTAATTAAATTGCTTTCACTGATGAAAACTCTTAATTCCTGCTCCTTATCATCAAAAGATCTCTCAGAAGGAAATGTTCAGAGGGGAAATGTAATGGAAATGTAATAGGGCTTGGCCCACAGGAGAGAAAAATCAAAAATTACAGATACATTTGAAAGCTGCTGTGAACCAGGTAAGGACTATGAAAGAGAGAAAATTAAAGGACAGAATATTACCCGTCAAATACAAAGCTGCTTTTAAAATGAAAGTGCTCAGATTTAAAAAAAAAAAAAATACTGTACATAATAAGTGAAACTCTTTAAACGTACCTACGGAGATCTGAGGCTAGAGTTTGTTTTTAGCACACACCCAAGATGCTCCACAGAAAAAGATCAGGCAAGATTAAGGTAGAAGATAAACAGGATCCTACAAACGGCTACAGGCCACAAATCCAAACGGACTCCCACGTCATCTTCCCACGTGTCTCTTGTGCTGTGATAATGGCGGAGCATTATCGGTGACAGTCGAACCGAACCCGTCTAATGAAATAAGAGAGATACGGTGAATAACGCTGAAAACTCACCTTTCATGGTGCTGCCGTGCCTGGCCGCGGAAGGATAAGGCTGGCCTGCCGGAAGGGGAGCCCTCTGGGAAATGTAGTTCACGGGGGAAGAACAAGCCCTAAGCACAAAGACTACAATTCCCATGCGTCAAGGCGCGGGTTTAGAGGGGAGAGTGGGAGCGAAAGTGTTCCCAACATCCTAACAGCTGAGTCAACTTGAAAACGCTGAGAACTTCATAACAGCCCTCACGGAAACGTATAAGATTAAAATCCGATTTAATTTGATACAAATGCATGTGATAGCATTGATAAAATGCATTGTAGATGTTTGTCCGTATAAAAGATGCATTTTCTTTTAACTGATACTAACAGGTTTTAGGCTTAAAATGTGACTAAAATAATGGAAGAAAAATCCACTGAGGGGTGCTAAAGGCATCTCTTCTAGCTGGGGAATTGGGGCAGTGCCAACCTGTCTGCTGCCGACTCTGCACTCTGGCTGGAACCGATCATGCCTCTCTGATTTGTGCGGGTTTCAGTCTCAATAATCACCTGGTAATTTGTACAGTTTGCCTGGCAATAAGGAGTTTGCATTTGGGTTTGGGTTTTGTTTGTTTTTATTGAAATGAGACTTATTTTTCTGAGGAACAAATAAATTGAGAAAGGCCAGACTGCTCCAAGGTAGCAGCCTGGTGCACTGGATGCTCAGCTGTCTTACAGACAATGGGCTCTTTTAAACATTTGGACTGCTTTTTAAATGCATTCACCAAAGAACTCTTGCTAAACAGTTCAAAACATTGCAAAAGTTTTAATCCATTTTTCTTGTCTCTTACAGTTATTTCAAAGCCCAGGTGAGCCCGAGCCTCTGTGTAGCAGTGCGTAATTTTGTGATCACAAGGAAGAAGCGTATCTTGCTCGCTCGGTGTGCAGTGCCACCCTGCCTGTCCTTCTGCCCCTGGGCAGAGGTGTGGAATGCAACCCTCTTTTTGGCAGCTTCGTGAGTCTAAATTACTTTCAGTGATTTATACTTTAGGAGTTTAAACGTGTTTTAAACTGTTGGGTGATGACTTTGCTTTGCACCAGGGTGGTGAGGGCAGGTGGCACCCCCAGACCCCGTTTCTCCCTGGTACTCCCCGAGAGTGCCCCTCCACCCCCCCGTTCCGTGCGCTCCCTTCCGGGATTTTGGGCCAATGTCCCCGGCTGGAGCAGCGCCTTCCCTGACGCTCATTACCATAGTGCCCTCCCGGCAACCTCCGCGGGTCCCGGTGGTGCCACCGTCTCCCGGTCCATTCCTCCGTTGCCTCCCGGTCCATTCCTGGCCGCCCCAGCGTTGCGCAGGCTGTGGGGAGGGGGCTCGGACGGGCGCCAGCGGGATCGTGCCCACACGCTCTAAGAGAAGCGGGGGCGCGGCGGCCGCGGGCCCGGGAGGGGGCAGGTTGTTAGTAGCTTTGCGCAGCGGCAGTATCGTAGCCAGTGAGGTTAATCCGAGGCGCGGTCATTGCTAATTGAAAACTTTTCCCAATACTCCGCCATGCCGACTTGAAGTACAGTCGACATTGGCAATTTTTGAGAGCCTTTTTACGGGCGGGTTTTGTTGTGGTTGAAAGACAGATACGCATAAGAACAATGAGAGGTGCTCTTTTTTGGAGGTTGTGTTCTCAGGTGGGGGGGCTCTCTAGTACCTAGATTCCTCCGCTTCTAATTGCACTGATCCATTCCTCCGTCAGCACCTCTGAAAGAAAAAGACAGGAACTAAACTCATTATCTAAAAGCGCGCTCAATTTATTATTATATTAAAAGTCTTTCGCTGGAGCAGGTAGTGGGGATGCTGGGGAAAGACTCGTACTGGGATGGGGCACACCGATGGCGGTGGCCGCTCCGGGCTGGCTGGAGCTCACGGCCTGGGGGTGCGCGGGCGGGGATGCCCTGAGGGTGCGCGGGGGCGGAGGGCCCCCCCTCGTTCCGCGCGGGGCTGGCCTCAGTGACGTCGCGCTTACTTTGCATATTCCCTCCCAGCAGCCTTCGCGGGTCTAACGGGGGCCCAGAACGGAGGCAGAACGGAGCGCCCTGGTCCCGGTGGGGCATGGGGAGCGCGGGGCGGGCAAGGGGCACTGCTGGGGGAGCACAGGGAGGAGCCGACTGAACGCGAGGACTCACCCCGAGCTAGGCGGCAGCCCCGGGGCGAGTGGCGGCGGCGACGGAAAGTGGGGCGTCAGCTTTGCGCAGTGGCAGTATCGTAGCCAATGAGGTTAATCCGAGGCGCGATTATTGCTAATTGAAAACTTTTCCCAATACCCCGCCATGACGACTTGAAATATAGTCGGCATTGGCAATTTTTGACAGTCTCTACGGAGACTGAATATTTTGGTAAAAGAATAGATTCCTCGCAGTAATATCGATAGCATTCGCAGTTTAGTTTTGTTACGAACCTCTGCGCGATGCCTGTAGAGGTTCATTACAAAGCGTTAGACGGCTTTTGACTATTTAGCGCTGCCAGCGTCTGCTGCCGCCGAAAACGCGGTTTAATAAAATGTGGGAGCTTTTGCATAAAAATCTCCTTCTTTTTCTCTCAAAGCTGCTGAAAAAGGAGTCGGTCAGTGAAAATGCAAGTGGTGGGGCTTAGGTGCTGGAGAAAGGTTTCTCGAGTAGCTCTTTTTGAGCAGGATCCTTAGAAGAGCTCAGCCTCTCAACAGGCAGTGAGGAGGTTGGGGGGGGGGGGGCGAAAGTCTGAATCGTGCTTCCCTAGCTACAGAAGTCCTCGAAAATCTATTAGGGAACACTTAGTGTAAATACTGTAAACTCCATTTTGTGTTCATTTCTTTATGTATAGCCATTGGCACCACTTGAAGAAAAAAACCCCAAAACAATAGAAAAAGGCTCCTTATTGTCAAAGAAATCACAAAACTTTACTCCGGAAAAAGCAGCTGCTGGTGTCAAATCCTATTATGTAAGTAAACCCCATCCCTTCCTAATTTGCAGCAGTTGTCTTATTTAATAGCTAAGCAGACCCTATGGAGGGAGACTAATGACCAGTGCACACCAGCTCCGCTGAGGCTCTACTGCAACTGCAAGCTGTATGAATGAGATGTACCTTATGCTGCTGACAGGTTGCCTCTGACTTTCTCCATGTCGGCAGAGAATCAGATCCACGTGTGCCATCCGGATGCTCCTGCCCTGCCAGTAAAACCCTGATCTGGGCAGCTGGTTTAAACTTCCGTAGAGTAAAAAACTTTGTAGTGAACATTAGTGTTTCCTCTTAATGATTTCTTTTTTTTTTTTTTTTTTTTTTTTTGGTAACATTCAGCCATGCTGGAGTATTATACATAACAGTGACCAAGAGTGACAGTGAAACCTCATAGATTGCCTTCGTCCCCCCATTTGTTCCTACTGCCAGCAATATCAATTGAAATCAAAACCTGAAGCATAGGGATGCCATTACCCTTTGGCAGAACAAGCCACACGGGTAAATAGCAAAGTCATATGCAATTTGCAGTGAGTCATACACTTCAGGTAATTTATTGTTTCTGTGTTGATAAATATTGGGTTTATTCATTTGATTGTTTCTCATCTTTGCTGGCAGAATTGTCTGTGATAATGCCCTGGTGTGGTGCTTTCAATCTGCATTGCAAAGTCATGTCCTACATCTTATGTCAGAAACCAAGTTTGTTTTGCTGTAATAGATCCTTTAAACAGGTGTGAAGGTGGACCTCAAACGGGGAAGTTGCATGTTGTGATTTACTGCTATTTCCTGAACCCTAAAGCTCTGATAGAATTTTTTTTTCTTGCATTCACCTGAAGAAAGAGCTAAATCTCCTTGCATGATGTTCATGTGGCACAGCACAGAGGGCACACACTGCAGTGAAGGCATTGTCCTTGTTCTGCAGTTTCAAGTCACTCTCTGGAAAGTGCGCAGGTAAGTTCTAAACATGCCTTATGAGCCAGTGTAGCTTTATATCTCTTCTCTGACATAGATTGCAAATAATGATGCTTTTCTTTGGTGGTACTATGAAATGAGCTTGGATCACTGCTCTGTTTGGCAGCCAGTCTGAAATTACAGGAGCAGGTGGACAGTTAATCCACCTACTCTGAGGCTCCCATGTGTGCTCACTGGGTTAAGCTGCCCTTTGAGGGAGCCGGTCTGTTACTGGTAAACGATGCTTCGACAAGAGGGAAAGATGTCTTGAGCAAGTACTCTGGACACAGGTTGTGTGGAGTCAAAAATACTCTGAACACGGATTGTGTGGAGACAGGAAGCCCTAAAGTCCAAGATTTTGTGGATGTTGACTCACTGTCTGACTTCATTTCCAGTTCCCAGCCCTGTTTCCCATCTGCAAATGGGGGTGGTAACTTCTTGTTAACACCTTCTGTGAAAGACAAGGGTAAACCGTAATGTATCTCAGTCACAGGGCACAGTGTAAGAGGAAGGCCTGTGTTTCTATCAGCAAGGAGATGTTCATGAGTCAGTGAGAGTCTGAGGCAGAGAACAGGTAGATGATGAGGAAACAGGAGTTCAAGGCATTGGGAAGGACAGGGTGAGCATTGCTTGGGTGAGTTTAGCTTGAGCCCTCACCACTGAGTAGTTGTCTTGGCAGTTGGGGTTTAAACCTGCCCCTACTCCTTCAGCTCTCATGGGAGGGTTAGGGACTGGCAATTTTAAGTAAAAAATGTCAGTGTGTGAAGAATTCAGTTATGATCAGCACCTGGCTATGAGCAGGTTGATTTTAAAAGCAGTATGACTAGAGGATAGTATCATTCATGGGACAGCCCTGCCTTCCCACCTCACCAACCCTTTCAAAGCAGTGCTGAAGCCACAGGCAAAGCTTTAGAAGCAATGACTTTATTTTTGTTTTTAACACTGAGCAGCTTGGACACAACCCATTTCTTGTGGGTGCAACCCTAACTGGTACTATGACAGCTTAATTTCAGCCCTGAGACACAATAGAAACTGCTTTCTTGATTGGCACTCACTTCCAGACTCCCAAAGAACACTGTAGGAAGCTGAAAAAAACCCCCTGCATACCAGGCTATAATATGAACAGAGCACACTAGGCACTTTATTTATGCAGAGGTGAAAATACAACCCAAGCTGAGGCACATGCCTGTCACATGTTGCTGGAGGAAACATACTGACCCCAGGAAAGGACATGCTTCTGATGACCTTAGGTCTGCTCTGTGACCAGTCAGTGCTAGTGGTTTATGTTGCTCCACCTGGGGACACACATCCTGAAGCTGTCACTGTACAGCCAGTGATGGATTTTGAGAAAATTTAACAATCCCTCCAAATAATGTTTTACATTTTGCTGAGGGAGACCAGCAAGGGGGATGTCAGGTGAGATCTTTGGCATGGATGGTGAAGCATGCAATGAAAGTCTTTGCTTATATTTGTGTTATACTTAGATCTTGGTAAGGATGTTATTTTCTGACAAGTCCTGTATTTGGAGTAAAAGCTGTAATGAATTTCTTGGAGGTTGTTGACTATTTGTAAGCACTGGCTGGGATGAGGGAGGAGGTATTTCCCTGACCCCCTAGCGATAATTCCCATTAAAGCATGACTTAACACAGGAAATAATGATGACTGACTTGTGCTAGCTGGGGAAACTGGGCATGTTTGTGCCCAGAGAGTGAAAAATACAGCATTGGAGATTGCTCACAGCTGACCTCATGGCCTCTGTTTTATGAAAATACAATCCTGTAATCTCAGCTCAACAGCAGGACGTGTGCTGTTCAGCTCTGGGAACATTCTCTGACTTGGTAGTAATTTTGTAAGGAGAAGAGCTACAAGAGTCATGTTTCCTGGATCCTCAGCAGTTTCCACACTGATATTTTTTGGTACATCTCTCATTAGATTAGGAGATGAACATTTGGGCTAAACTACTGCATTTACTGCCATGTCAACTTGGCTGAAGTGCCATGGGAAACAGTATCTCTGATGAGGGTGGAGCTGTGCTGTGGCTCGGACAAACCAAGGACCTTGCTGCCTTGGGGTGTTGTTTGATGGAGGTTTCAAAGGAAAAACCAGTGGGAAATGATGGTTCAAGATCATCACATGAGAAATCCAGGTGGGCTGTTACGGTCTTTGAACACAGCAAAGGAGAAGTGGCTGATGACTTTCCTTTATGGTGGCCACAGCTTGTGGAAAATTGTTCAGGAAAGGTTTCCGCCGCCCAGCTTCCCTGGGATGGGGTAAATTAGCTGGGGCTCAAATGTTTGTTTGAAGGTTTCGGGGCACAACCCTACCGCAGCACCCACCAAGCCCGGCGCGGCTGCATCACTGCCCCCGGAGGACGTTCCTCTGGGAAAGGGTCCTGCTCCTCCAGTGAACAGTGCAAGGGTTCGTGTCGTGTTCCTGCTCAGTCTCTGATGCGCGTGGGGCCGCAGGAGAGCGGGACGGCTCCTCTGCGGCAGGACAGGCTTCGCCCCGGGGTCAGAGCCCCGCGGGCGGGCGGACGGGTGGGGGCTCTGGGAGCTGCTGCCTCCCCCGACCTTTCTCTGGGGGTTTTCCCAGCCCGGGGCTGCGCCCCGGAACCGGGAACGGGACCGGGCAGGCGATCCCCCGCTGCCCTCCCCGCGGCCGGGCTGGGA
>NW_024582074.1:204169-254783 GCF_017639235.1 Corvus kubaryi
GGCGGCGGCACCGGCGGGGCGGGAGCGGTTCCGGGCGCGGCACCGGGCACGGTGGCACCATGGACGACTTGGGTGAGTTCCGAGCTACGCGGGCTCCCCGCGACGGGGGCCGCCGCCCCTCCGCGCCCCGGGCGGTGGCGGCCGCGGCCGCGGCCCGCCCAGCCACCCTGCGCCCCTTTGCGCCGTGGGGCTCGGGCCGCGCCTGCCGGCGTCCGGGGACGTGTCGCTCCCCGCGCACTACGCCGGCTATCCCGGCTCTCCACGCCGCCGCCTGCGCCCGGGCCCCCTCGGATGGGCTGTCCCGGCGCCGCCCGCTGGCGGCCAGGGCAGGCGGTGGCTATCCTGGCCGGGAAGGGCGCCGTGCGCTCCTGTGCCCGGAGCAGCGTGGAGCGTGCTCGGGTTTCAGCAAGCACCTCCTCTCCTGCCCCGCCGCAGCCTCTCTAGCCCGTTCTTGGGCGAGATCTGAACTTTGCGCGGGTATGGAGTGGGGAGCCTTCGGGGGTAAGCGGAGCCCAGCCGGGCTCGGAGCTCATCGTCGTCCTCCCTCTGCTTCTCCCCGGTGTGCTGCATTATACGGTTGCCTGAAATCGTGTAATGGAGACATGTCAGGCAACTGGTCTCAAGGGAAAGATCTAGAGAATTTGAGTTCCTTTGGTACCAAGCCGGAAAGGGTGTGGATATGCCAAAATCCCTTGTGCTCTGGGAGGCATTAGGACGACTGATTTCCGCTTATGAAACTGATTAAATCAGACACTGGGGAGGGGCTGTGATCCGTTACTTCCATCCTACCTTTAATAGAAATCAGACGTTCTCTTAACATATAGTCCAAGAAAATTGCAGGTTTATTCCTGGACCTGGAAGCTCACATTACGGTGCTGGCATAAAGCTGGTGGTCACACCTTCAGAAAACAGACTTTGAATTGGGCTAGTGATAAAACTTATGGGGCAGGGAGTCCATCTGCTGCATGGCTTCCTGGTGAAAGGTGTGCCCACGAAGGATTGATCCTTGGGAATTGAAACCGTACCCTCTGCTTGGGTGAAGTAGCTGTTGGTGGAAACAGAATTAATTTCTACTGCAGCTTCTTCTCATGGTTATTGCTCCTTTAAGTGGAGACAGCTTTGTTTACCTTTTCTCATATCCCTCGTTCTGGTTATCTGTTGGAGATTTGGTGCAAGATCCAAGCATGTTCAGGAATGCATTGCTAGTCAGACCAGGATTCACCCAGTCACCCAGTATTGACTTGCTGAGTGGCCCTTCAGAGTGAGCATACGGGTCTGTGTAGGCCAGTTTAGTGTCTCACCAACATGCTCTTGAGTAAACCATGGGAGCTGTACTGTGCCCACTGCAACAGTTGCATTCCTGAACAGCAGTAGTGTGACTTCCCGCTTGTTGGAATAGGCTGCTGCAGTTTCTTAATATTTTTTCTTTCCTCTGTAGGAAAATTAGAGGTGAACTGCAAAGAAATTGTGAAAAGGATCTGAATTTATGCCTGGTTTGTTCTTCTGAGCTCCAAAGTGTATTGAGACAACCAAAAGTTAAAGTTGTGATCTGACTTTGAAAATAGAACTTTTAGTCTCAGCAACTTGATTTCATGAAGTCTTAATTACACTGCATCTGTCTCAATTTTCATGCAGCCTTTCAGACTGGACAAGATCTAATTAACAGTAAGCAGCTGAACAAAAAAGTGTGACCCTTTCTCTCTCTAAGCTTTTCTGTGGTGTACAGAATTCACCATGGTAAAGCACACCAGCTGTTTTCCCTCTGCGAATCATTGTTAGCTCCAAAATGTCTCACTTCTCTAAAGCCATTCACCTTGGGATGCACACATAATGGAACAGTGCTGTGCTCATACAACTCCCCTGAAATAAGTCAGACTTTTGAACTCAAGTGAGAGTTGTTTTATTTTCTTTCCTCATTATCTACAGGTGGATTATCTGAGTTGTGGATTAACTGTGCCATGGATACAGATGTCTGCACTGGCTCTGTCCAGAGTCAAGCTGGTTAGGCAGGACTTGTTGGTTCAGGCACGGTGCCATGTGGACAAAGCTGCTCTGCTTCCAGGGACAGTTTTGGCCCAAAAGGAGTTTGGTATTGAGCCGGTACTTGCAGGTTCAGAGTTGATGTCGAGTAAAGTCAGCTTGGATACTTCCACACCTCACTTTGGAATCTGTGTGGTGCAGAAAATGAGCAGTGAGTAAAGGGCCTTGCTGGGCATGAGGGAACCCCTCACAGAGACCACTGGTGTGTCTGTTCTTAACTCCCTGCTTTTATCAAAAATCTCGTCCCTCTTCCTAGAGCTGGAGGATTTGATCAGTGTGTACTTGTGCACTGTAAAATGGAGGTCCAGAAGTATCTCAGTTTCGTGCTTGGACTGGAGAGGTCATGAAACATATGAGAGTGGATTTGTCTCTTTTTGGGGATTCATTTGGAATTGAAAAAAGTCTTTGTTTCCTTTTTTCCCCCTCTTCCAGTGTTGAAGAAGCTCACACAGGAAACTTTCTGCGGGCTGGAGCTGCACCCTGTTGTTCTGGGGGAGCCTCTGTGGCACAGGACACACAGTGCTGGGGCTGGATGTAAACTAGAACAGCCCATGGTAGGAAGGGGGAGGAGAGCAGCTGGCCAGGCTTGCCCAGATTGTCTCCCTCCAATCTCTCTAAGGAAGCGCATTTTGCGGATATGCTTGGAGTTTGACAGGAAGTTTGCTGAATGAGTTTTCTGCAGTGCTGTAAATTGGCACAGAGAGTACAGCTTTGTCCTAAAGAGTGAGAATCCTGACTTGGGGCTCTTGCTGCTTTCACGGGATTGCCAAAGCACACCTTCCAGCACATAAGTGACCATCCACACATACTTGCTTCAGACAACCTGAGCCACTGAGTGAGATGTTGAGTTACTGGTTCTGTGGTGCTACCTTGTCTAAGTAGTATGAGGGAACAGATCCATTAGGATCTGCTTGTTGCAGAGGAAGAAACCTAATTTGTGTCATGTGTCGTGTATTTGTGGTGAGAGGAGAAGAGAAACTTTACATTTGCTTTAGTCAGATACTGTTCGATTTTTGACTCCAAAAGTTTTTTACAGCCTTTTTCTGAAAGGGGTTGTTTGCAAATACTACTGGGAAACTTTCTGGTGACTCCAAACAGAAATGCTGTGGCTTTTAGAAGCTTTCATTTGATGTCTTTGAAATTCTCACTTCTCTACTCCTATTTTCTTAAAAAATTTTGTTTTCAAAGGCTTCAGATATTTTTAAATTGGATTTTGCAATCAAAACCAAAACAGCATTCACTGGAGCTTTTAAAAGGTGTTTTACAAAGAAGTTATACCTGTTTAATGGGGACATATTTATGGCAGTATTTTGGCTGTGCATGTAAACTAGACTGTGAGCTGCTTTTTTTAGGTGTGCTTGCTCACTTCTAGAAGGATTTTTCTTTTGCATAAGGTTTGTCTAGCAATTTGGCTTCAAAATTCTGGGTGCAAAGGTTCAGTGGCACAAGAGATTTTGCTTTAAAAGTTGTTTCCCTCTGTTTTAGGAACTCTAATCCACCCTCTCTTCAGTGTTTAATCCCCTCAAGATTGACTTTAAAGGGAGCAATCTTGCCATTGATTTTTTAAGGGAGTGTGGAGGGAGGTGCATGTGTTTCCATCTGTCATCTGTCCTTACATTTGGAAGATTGCTGTGCTCTGCAGGGCGGTGCTGTCTGTCCCTCTCCAGAGGGGGATGCTTGCCTGTTTCTGACTCAGTTCCTGTAGTTGGGGGGTCATATGCTGTGGGTTTTGGGCCCACTTAACTAAAAGTTTACTGTGAAATTGCTCATGGTCAGCTACGCCCAGGAAATGGTATTGGGGGGAAGTACTGGTAAAGTAATTTGGTGTCTTGGCTTTCTACTGGCTCAGATTTCTGACTCCTTCCTGCTGCTGGGTGAGAAGGCTGTAAACAGAACTAATGCTCTGCACAATAGGGTTCTGACTTGTTTCAGCTCCTTAGCTGTTGTGACCCCTTGTAAAACAGGGACTTCATTGTCCTGAGGAACTCAGACAGGGAGTCCTCTGCTTCAAGCAGTGTGCGATGAAGAAAGAGGCTTCTTTTCTTGTTGCTCTATTTCCACAGAAAGGCTGGACTCTGTGATGTCTTTAGCTCCTTTGTCCCTCATGGGAGAGGTCAACTTATCACAAGTGTTCAGCTGCCCTTCTGGTTAGAACTGATCCTCTGACACCATCTCTGCCACTAGAGAAGCAAATGGGAAACTTCTCATACATCTTCAACTCTCTCTCCTTTTTCTTTCTTTCCTAGGGAATTGTGATACTTCAGTTTCTCTGGACCCCTTTTTCCTTACCTCTTGCCCTTTGGAGTGTATTTATTATATGAAACAAGTTGTGAAATGGTAGAAATGACAGCTAAAATTCTAAAGTCTGGCAACAGAACAAGGACTTGTATTTATTGTATTTATGCACTTGTATTTAGATCAGAGTTGGTTTTCTGATCTGCTGCTAAGAGACAGATAAATCCTTTAAATTAAAACTCTCTAACTAGAGGGTGGAAAAAGCCTGTCCGTGGCCACTAAACAAATCTGTTGGAATCGAACTAGTGTGTTAGTTGTGATATCCAGGATCTGCTGCAGCTTTGGAGACAGACAGAGCAGATTCCGAATGCAGTTGTGTGCGCTAGTGGAAAATCAGTGCAAATGAATAGGATCTCTGGTCCCAGTTTCCTGCTCTGGTCTCAGCCTACGCTTCCCTCTTTGTGTACTGATCCTGTGTCTCCCTTTTTGTCTAATGCGGAAGCTGTTAATGAAGATGCTCTTCTAGTCCAGCTGCCTGAAAGTGAGACATTGTCTGTGGGAAGCTTTCTCATGCTGTGATAAGATGATGGGGTTTAGGGAATGAGTTTCTTACTCACTTTAGACCTGTCCTAACTAACTGAGGTTTAGTAACAAGCCCTGGAAGTACAGGTTATCATGACCGTTAGGATATTGCATTTTAAAATGATAAGTAGGGAACTGTCTCATCTGTGGTAAGATTACTACATCCAGTAGTGCAGAGTAG
Source organism: Corvus kubaryi (assembly GCF_017639235.1). Classification (NCBI taxonomy): domain Eukaryota; kingdom Metazoa; phylum Chordata; class Aves; order Passeriformes; family Corvidae; genus Corvus; species Corvus kubaryi. Next base: position 209,208 of record NW_024582074.1, read on the forward strand.
AAGCAAGAAGTGGCACCATTACTTTCCATTTTGGTTGAAGTTGAATGGGTTAGGGAATAAGCTGTGAAGTTGTGATCTCAAATTAGTTTCACCTGATTTAACTGCTGGCTGCTGAGATGTTGTTCCCTGTGGCCATCTCCCTTCCTTGTGTCCACAATAACTGTTAACTGGGTCAGTGAGCTGATTCTCCTCAAAGTCATTTTTTACATAAACAGTGGACTGGGAAGTGAGGCCACCTCTTTCAGCTGTGGGTTATATTTAATATAGCATAAGGTAACCATTTATCCGCAGCCTCAAAAATGTACTCTAACTTAAGGCTTGTTGTTTCTCTGTCTGTGAAACAGCAGTAATTACTCCTTACCTGCAAAGCGTGATTAATGTTGGTTGAGATCTTTGTGTTTCTGAAATAGCTTTCAGCTGAAAAGCTTCTTTCAAGCTTTTCTGGTCACCATTGCTGGAAAAGCTTACAGTGGCACGTTTGAATTTCTCAGCCCTGTTGAATGTTCCCTCTCTGCTTTCTGATTGCTCATCCTTTCTTCATCGCCTGTTACGACAGGCTGTGAGTAGGGAGAAAAGATTTCCTTTCCGTTCCAAGTTCCCCTCAGTAGTTGTACCCTGGTCTTTCCCTTTACCACAGAGTGTCGTGAAGTCATTTGAAGAATGTTGTGTGCTAAAGATATACCATAAAAATAGGAGGTGGGTGATGACTTTCTCATATCAGTTTTAGCTGTTTTTCCCATTCATGCTCAAGTCTCTTTGCAAATGGTCCCAGAGCAGCAGCTACCAGCTGGCTGGGGGCGGTCTCCCTTGGCTGATGGGTGTTAAAACCCATGCTTTCTCTTCTGTGCATGTGTGTTTTTAAATCCTGATGAAGCAAACAAAGTAGAAATGGCAACTGGAGTGCTGTGGAAGAAGTTTGGTGGTGGTGGTGTTTTGGTTACAGGAACTGAGTCCCTGAGGTTTTGTGTTTGTGCTGTTTAGGAGTCTGGTAAACTCTTTTTCTGCTCGCACAAATGCAGCTTTTTCTTGTAGCAGACAGTAACTATTCTGAATTTACATGGGAAGTTTATCTAAGCGGTTTGAGACAACTGTAAATTGAGGAGCCAAGAGAACTTATGGCACAGGGGGAGGCAGCCTGCATTGTTAGTGCTTGGCTCCTTTTTTCCTGAGCTGGACTGTCTCTACACTGTGAACAAGTACAGTTCAAATTATTTAAATGGTGATGAGGTAGTCTGAAGTTGTCCAATGCAGCTTGTCATGTCACTTCTCACAGTGTTCTTATTACCATGTGCACGTTTGCATAGATGGCTCTGCTGGGTGAGGTACTGACTGTCTAGCTGGCAGCATGCAGTGGAGTGTAGCTTGATTTCTTGTGGTTTTTTACTGGTTATTGGATGTGCTTAAACCTCTAACATTTTGCAAATTATTTGAAGAACATCAAAAAAAGTAAATGGCGCTCCAGGGAATAAACCTTCTGAATGACAACTCTGCATGGGGAATTGTGCTTTAAATGGCTCAGCTATAAATCAGACTATGGGGGTCCAGGAATAAACCAGTCCCATGTTTTTGTCACAGAACTGAGCTGGCAGACAGAATTAATCTTGTGTCTGACTAGGTGCCTCACAGGATCTTGCTTTATTTCCACTGCTGCAGAGGAAGGTGAACAGAGAATTTCACTTTGTGTTTCAAGGAAGTTTGTGGTGGTTCAGGGACTGTGGTTAGGCTGAGTTTTAATAAGAGTAGGAGGTGGTAAAAGAAGCCAGAGGTAGAAAAAGGTCATGGGCAGGAGGGCTGTAAAATATGTGCTGTGGATTAGGGGCATAATATTCCCTTGTTTTATCCTCTTCCATGGTTCTGAACAAGTTCAGGGCTTCTCTGAGAACAGGTTTCTTTTGGGTTGAAACCACTAATTTCAGCTGGGTCAGACAAAAAAGCCTAAGGCTAACTGCATGTCACTTGAGGTTACTGGTGCCCCATGAGCTGGAATAAGATGATGGCTTGGCTGGTCTCTGCTGCTCATCTTGTTTGACCATTAGTTGCATCTGTTGCTCCCCATTTCTCAGCACCACCAGCTGCCTTGGGACTAGGTTTGGTTTGCTGCTAGCAAATGACCCCTTTTGGGCAGAGGTGATCCCCAAGAGTAAGGTGCCTGGAGGAGTACTTCTGGTTTGAATCTCCTGTTCGTTATGGTTTTATGGGGGAGACTTTTTTTGGGCTGTGTAGGCCTGGTCAGGCAGTGTGACGCACAGCTGGAACTATTCTGCCTGGCTGTGAGCAACTCCAGCAGTTAGACAGGATCCCTGCAGAGAGCTGGAGCACTGGGGGAGGGAACGAAATGCCATTTCATCCACGTCATGAAATCTCTTATCAGTGGCCAACTCAGTGTTTTGAGTGGGTGAGCTGCATTGGCCAGAAGAAGCTGCCTTTTCTTTCTGCTGTGAAAGATGAGGAGCTCAGCACTGTCAGTGAGGCTGAGAGCTGTGGAGCAGCTGTGTGGAGTTTGGGATGAATTTGTCAGTCAGGTTCTTATAACCCTAAGCTTGTAGTTTTCAATCTATCCTGCTTGTGCTTAATCTGGGATTTGCTGCTTGGCTGTCCTAAGCAGTTTGCTTGGGCAGTGCCTTACAGCTGCTCTGGCATGCTGCTCCTGTACTTCTTAACTGCTTAAATCCAGTGCCTCCAGCACCTTCTCTCTTGGGATCATGCTTAAAAGCCTTGGTGTGAGTTAGAGAGAAAATCTGTTAGGTTATCATTCATTTTTCTGTAAGGGTTGGTTAAGGGCTTTATTTGTTGGATGCTACTTTCCCATCAAATGCGAGGAAGAAATCTACTTGAAAGAGATCACCGCGGTATGGCTGTGGTGATGTGAAACTCTGAAACATTCTGGGCTGTCTGGGCTGGAGCCCCCTGATTGTATTGCTTGGGTCTGGAAAATGCTGTATGTGGGATGGGAGAGCCAGTGGGATGCGAGGCATTCAGAGCAGTGTTTCTCTGGAATGGTCCTGTCCTTGCAGGGTTGGGAGGCTGTTTGCTGGGGAGGAGGGGTTGAAGGAAGGGGCTGGGGGTGGTGCAGGGAGGAAGCTTTATGTAATTCTTGGCTGGCTTTTGAATAATTGTTTTAATGAAATGGAATGCAGTGTATTCAGTACTTGCTTGGCAGAAACAGCTGGTTTTTTTTTCTTGTTTTCTATTTTGGGGGGGGGAAGGAGTTGGAGTTGCTCTATTTTCCAGCTGCTTTAAACACTTAGGCTTGGATTTGTCATGAAGATAGAAGTGGAATATTGTTCTTGATGAGGGGGCAGTTGCACTGTTGTGCATGTGTGGGAAGTTGTACACTGGATGTGTAAGTGGCAGGGTCTGGTCCCTGTGTTCCTCTGAGGGTTGTGGATGCTGGTGTGGTTTGAGGTGGAGCAGGTTAATTTTAAAATACCCAACAGTAACAGGATGAAAGTGATGTGGGTAAGTACATGTCCATATAAAATATATGTGTATCTAGATACTTGATAGGAAAATTAATCTCTTTTCCTCTGTGCCCTACTTCAGGACATAGCAGGGAAGAACATGATGAGTTGAGACAAAGAAGTCCACTTAATTTTCAGCAAAGCAGAAATGTAGGCAATGGGAATCTTGACTTCTTTAGACTAGTGCAAAACAGTCTCTCCAGTTATCTCCGATGATTGTTGACTTTAATCATAGGATTGGTGGAGGAACAATCAGAGATTGTGCTGAAACCCCCTTTTAAGAAAATAATTTGAAGAAGGATTTATTTCATGTACCTCTGAAAGGGAATTTTATTCTCATGCTGCTTCTATTTCAGTATTGCTGCCATTTCCATTTTTGGTCAGTGCTAGAGATCGGTCTCTCTCACTCATCTTTACCTCTCAAAAATCTACTTTCTCTTTGGTTTTTGTAATTTTTCTTTCCAGTTGCTCTTTTCTGTGGTCAAGAGTTCTCTTGCGAGTAACAGCCTTTGGTTGATAGAATAAAATTTTTCTTTATCACATAACAACAACAACTTGTGTTCAGGGCATGGAGATGAAAAAGCTGTCATGCGTTTAATTGCTTTGTTAATACTGCTCTTGGTAAAAAATCCTCACTATTTCTCTTGCTGCTGCTGCTGAAACAAGCAAGAGACTTGTAACTAGTACTTGTGTCATGATGCCAGATGACAGGTAGAACAATGGGTCATCTACTTTCTCATGTAGGAAGAGATAAGAAAACCTTAAACATTCTCTAGCTCTTCTCCATCTACTGACTCAAATATACTCCAGTTCTAAAAATATTAGTTTTCTGTCTAGATTTAACAATTTTCTTTCTTTCAGTGGGCCATTGTGAAACTCTTGAGCCACATTCTTGTGCCAATACTAAAAAAAAACCCACCTAAGTCAGAGCTCTGCAGCTGTAGAGCCATCAGCAGTCTCCATCAAATTGCCACCCACATATCCCAAAGTGGACCGGGAGACCAGTTCCCACATTCATTTCTGAAACACTGTCCACCTTACATTCCCAGAAGCTGCTTTTAAAGTGAAAAGAAGCTGCTTTAACTAGATTTTTAACCATGTGCTTCTTGGCCCCTTGTACTCTGTTTTCTTTCAAAGCTGTTGCTTGTCCAGTATCTATGATTACTTGGGTTATTTTAAGTTACAGTGCAGTGCTCATCAGACTGAAAGCTTTATTTTAAAGCTTTCTACCTATTATAGTTATAAGTAGTACCAAGATCCACACGACTGAAAAATGTGAAATATTTTGTTGTCATTTCCCCTTGCCCTGTTCTGTGAATTTACGTTGTGCTTTTGGCAGCGCTTTGTCAGTTGTTGGTGATGACTTACGCTTTTTGGCTTACAAAGAGTTCAGTGTTGCTTCCAAGACTACTCCCACCCTGTTGCAGAGAACCCTTGCAGAAATGAAAACTTCTTAAAAGAAACATCCACCATTTTAAAAGTACTTCCTTAGTAATTAGATTTTTAACAAGCCAGTTAAACCACGTATGACATTTGACACAAGTTCCCATTTTAAAAAAAGGGAAACAACTCACTTCAGAGTGGTTGGCAGGTCAAGCCAGCAAGTGTTTATGTCTCAATATACTAATTTTTTATCTGGGTGAGATTAGCTGAGACTTTGTATCTCCTTATTGACACAGGCTTTTACAATTTGAGATACCTTGGTTTTTTAAGGGTAGATTTGCATTTGCTGAATGTTCTTTGCATTTATGCTCTCTGGAGATATGCTTTTTTCTTACTGAATGGGAAGTTGCTGAAGCTAATGAATGCTTTTCAAGGACAAAATCTGTCAAGTTTGCATTCTGATATCCCATTTAAGAGCCTTCAGGATAGGAATGCCTCAATAAGACTGTACTAAATATGGATATGATTACAGACTCTCTTTAGTGTGCCCATTCATTATTACTGGAATCCTTCTTTTGCTGGTAACCAGGATACTCTACATTTCATTGGCAGAATTTGTGCTTCTAATGCTTTTAATGAATTCAGAATTTACACTAGTATTTCAGTCATTTATTTAATCATCTTTATGTGTGTCTCAAATTTTGTAACTGGCACTTTGCCTGAATGGGTCTATCTTCAGATCTGTTTATGTTGCTTGGATAGGATTCCCACAGCTTAAAAGATGCTATTTTTTTCCCCCTCAAGTTCCATGTCTATTATTGCATAACCATGCAAATCCTACTCTTCCCTTTATTGGTTATAGGGTCCACATGCTTTCCTGTTTCTGTTACTTCTAAAAAGGTAGATAATTAACTTGGAATGTGCAGGCTCTGATGGTATTTTGTCTGCAACTGTGTCCAAATCCATTTTTACATATGCAGATGGAGAGGATCACAGGGATCTTCAGCGGTGTTGTTACTGAGTGTGGTTACCTGTGTGCTGCTGGGGTGTCTGAGGTGGTGGTCCTGCTGGTGGTTGAGTCAATACAAGGGCTTGTTGCTCCTGAAGAGGAAGATGGCTTTACTTTTACTTGTCCTTTCTCCTTCTGTGCTCTCTGACTGTTTGGACATAGCCCTTCTTGCTGACTGCTGTGCTCATCTCTTTCCTGACCCAAAAGAAGACAGCTTTTTTTGACTGGGTGTATGTTCTGTTGGATTGGTTCACAGAGGGGACTTGTGAGAGCCAGAGCCTGCACAAGTAAGTGGCAGCTGCATATGTCTGGAAGAGGGAGTAAAACCTCTCCATTTTTGGCAGTGGTGAGCTGTTAATTTGCCTTTCTGCATCTTATGAAACTGTATCCTTCACTCCAAGGTGCTCACTGTCCAGTGGAACTCCTGTGCTCTGTTGCACTGTAAAGTCTGATGCAACATGTTTTCCTTCCCTAGATGAGTTAGAATCAACAGTTACCAAATTATGATCTCCAAGTTGACAAGTGCTCTACAGCTGTTGTGAGGGGTCCCCTTGAGAGGTCAAACCCATGCACTTGTCATTTCCACCTGAGGATGCACACGATTGCTGTTGCCCAGAGATTTGGAGACCACTGCTGTATGTTAACAATGTTGTGATTTGCCACTCTTGATTTCACACTAAGCTACTGCTTAGAAGCTGCTTGGAAGAGTGATACAGTCCTGGATCAGCATGTGTTGTAATCTCAATGCTGTTTATGACAACTTTCAGTTACATAAATCTCAACCAAATACCAATGCAGGGCTTAAAAAATGCCCTTGTCTATCCTCTTTTCAGTGGGCATGTGGAGGGTTGCTTGTTGTAGCTGGAGTACTACACACCTCTGCACTCAAGCCTTGAGCTTCTGTTTATGCCCTTTACCAGAGCTGTGGTTTAAAATCCACAGTGTCTTGTTTCCTGCTGGTTCTATTCCCATCCTCGGGCTCTTTGTCTAGTGGACATCTCCTTTGTACCAGATTTGTCAGATGTTTGTAGAATGGCAGCGCTATGTTTTGACCTAGTGCTTGTGGAGTAGCTGCTCGCTGGTGTAGCAGGAAGGGTCTGGTTCCTCAGATAGCTGGCTTGGCTGAGCCCCTCTTCCTGTAGGAATACAAGGGAGTTGGTATTTTGTCCAGAGGCCTTGGCCTTGGAAATTTTCCGTGAGGGGTCAGTTCAGTGGCTGCTTGTTTGGTGTTCATGAAATTTTTTTTTGTTTTGTTTTGGCAGAGGAGAGCAGATCCTGTTGGACTTCTAGAGACTTTCAGAGGGAAGCCAGCAGCAAATTAAAATTCTTATGATGTGCATGAGAAGGGTTAACTTAATATTTTGCATGCATAAAGATAAATAAAGGACTAAAAAAGACAGTGTATTGGTTACTAGTGGTTTTGAGTTTATTAAATTTTTTTTTTCCCATCAAGAATGTTGGCTAAAATCCAGCCCAGGTCAGTACTGAGGTGTTAACTGTTCAGTTGTTTGTGTAAAATGTTTACACTCACTCCAGTCTGTTCTTCCCACCAAACTGGACAGGATGCCATTTCATTCCTGTTTGTACAGAGCAATGTCCCTTGCTTTAGCCTGAGCCAACTCACCTCCCTCCCAGAGACAGTTGGATCAGGATTGGCCATTTACTATTGCCTTTGTCTGGGACTTCCTGGAAATGCCTGAGGATGTGTTTGCTGTCAGGCAGAGATCAGAAATAGATCTTGCATAAGAAGAGCCACTCCAGGAGAAGACTGTCAGAGGCTGTACTTACCCTCCTGGGAGCCCAAAGCTGTTTCCAATTTCATAGCTGACACACGGGGAGACTCTCTAATTTGTGCAGATAGTTGTTCCTTGTGATCTTTTACAGGGCTAGCTATAACTGCCTGTTGAACACCAGTCAATTTGCTTCCAAAAGGAGAGGATTCTGACAAAAGACTTGGTGGCCAGTGGAGCTCATAGCAGACTGCAGGCTGAGAAATTCCAACCTAAATATTTTTAGTACAGGCCTGAGAGTCAGATTTGCTTTCTATTCTGATATAATGTGGACTTGCCATGTTACGTTACGCTGTTAAGGGCTGCGTCTCAGTTCTCCATTTCTGAAAGGTACATTTCTTTTGTGCTGTCAAGGAAGTGAGGATTCTGATTTGTGAGCCCCGTTGGGATTCAGGTGCAGTGGCTGCAGACTTTACTGCCTGCAGACTTTACTGCCTGCAGTTGCTGCAGGCCACAGCCAGTTCTATCTGGAATGGAATACGTGGAGATTCAGGTTTAGGGTGTGAAGCTGTGACTGAAAAAGGCTTCTGTGTGATAAGTGCTGTAACTTGTGGGTGGGATAATCATCTGAGGACAGTGGTGCATAAATCATAGGGGTCTGAATCCCTGGAGGTCCGGAGCTGGAGTACTGGGTAAGGCTGGTTACATCTGCGGGAAGCGTTTTACGTATCACCTTGTGATACTTGTGCAATCTCCAACTTCTCTGTCCAGTGAAGCAGAACCCAGCTTTGTGCTCTGCAGCATTGTGCAACTGTTGAGGTCGGTTCAGCTTTTGCACGCGCTGTGTCACAGGATGTGCTGCAGCTGTGACGTGCAAAGCCTTGACAAACTTTTCCTCATTCTCCTGAAGATTGTTCATAGAGCAGTGAAAGAATTTTTTGACTGCGGTTATAACAGTTTTGGAAATGGTTTCCTGTTATTCAGGAGTCTGACAGTCCAATGAATCTAGGTAGAAAGGAACCACACAAGGGATTATTTTCTGTTTTAGCTTCACAGAGCCATGAATCTCTGAAGCATTCAAGGCTTGTGTAGCTGGATCTGGCATTCTCAGGAGCCTTTGGTAGCTGTGAAACTGAAAACATGTATTTGTTTAGTAAGCTGGAACATGAATTCAGATTTAGGCAGCTAGTCTTAGCATAGGGTGTTTTTACTTGGCATGAGCTGTTTGCTGCTCAGGACTATAAACAGAGGGATGTAAATATAAGATGTCTCTTTTCACTTTAAGTGTGGAGAAAGCCATGCTATAAAAAAGATGATGCTGTATGTGGCAGGAAATAATCCTTCCCTCCCCCTGATCCAGCATTTCTGGAAATGAGAAATAAACGGGAGGACACACCTTTGAGAGGGAACAGCCTCTTAAAGTAGCTGTCACAGTACTGCTGCTTAGTTCGAGTGCTCCTCTTGGAGGCAATAGGTGAAGAGTACAACAGCCAACCTTGCTGGCTTTGTATGGCCTTGCTTTCTTCTGTGCTGTCCTTAGATCTTCAGTGCCAGTAAGAGTTTGTTCTTCTTGGTATTTCTGTTGCCAGCTTTTGAATATGATAACCAAGGCAGTGGAGTGGACAGCTGAGGTTAATTTGAAGAACTTCAAAAGGCTACATTTGGTTTTAGCAGCTTTTTGTCTGAAAACCGAAAAAACTTACTCAAACCATATTTTTTGTTTCTCTGGAACATCAGGTACATCCCTTCTGACAGGAGAAGGGACTTAAAGTGCAAATCGTTTTCAGTGTAAGGATGCTCAGCACACTTGCAACATATTGAGGAATATTTATCTCTGTGAAAGCAGTTACGTACCTTGTGAGGCTGCCTTTATCTCAGCCATCTAATGAACTGTTCTGAGACAGTGGAAAGGGGATGGAAGCTTTGATAAGGAAATTGGAGAAAGCCAGAATAACTACATGTTTCTCTTTTGTAGGTGGTGGTTCGTTTCTCTCACCCATTTTGAGCTGGAGTCTAGTTTAGTGTTCAGAGAGCTAAGTGGAAAAATTCTAGTCCTACAGGAAAATCATTTGTGGTTTCTTCACACAACTTGGACTGTAGGGCAGGGAGTGCTGTGGATTTGTATTGTTTCATCCAGGAAACTGTGATGACTCAATCTTTAAAGCACTTGCAGTGTCTTTCAGCCAGCACGCTGAGTTGGTGATGCCATGCCCTGTGGATCTAGTTAAGATTAGTTTACCTGCCAGCTCAGTGATGTGAACGGAGCCAGCCGAAGGATTTCCCAGCCTGTTGCATCCAAGATGACAAGAGGAGGCTCTGAGGTGCTCTCTCAAGGAGTGGGGCTGTGATTCCCAGGGACTGCTGGTGTAAAGCTGCAAACTGGTCAGCTGGTTTTCCTACAGTGTCGTCGTGCCCTTGAGAGCCGTGCAGCTGCTGGGCTGCACAGGAACCTGCTGACTCCACGTGATGCTGCCCGGCACTCCAGCACCCTGACCATGCAGACAAATGCACCACTGCTGAGCGTGCAGGTCTGGGCGTCACAGAAATGTATTCATTTGCAAGGAAGTGGTGTGGGCACTTCCAGGAAGGATCTAGCGGTGATGTTAATGGTTTTTCAGCACACACACATGCACGCACAAATAGCCCTCCTGCCCATCAGAGGGATCAGGTGGAAGGTCTGAGTTCACATGATGGCTTCTGTTGGGTTTTTGTAGCATACAGAGTTGGCTTGTCTTCAGGTGTATGGTCAGCAGTCTCTGTCAAAAGCTTACTCTTAAGCTCAGCAGCACAAATGAGAGCACCAGTGGATACATAGCGTGTGCAGCCCTAGGGACTGAGCTGTGTCACAGTTCTGGGGGTGGAAAGCCAAATAAAGTGTCAGCGTAGGCTCAGGTGGAAGCGGCAGGTAATGGTGAGGGATGTCTCCAGAATTAAGAGCACTTCAGTTTGAGCTGTCTGCTGATTGCATCTTTTCAGGCTGCCTTTTTTTCTGGTGTGCATCTGAGCTGCAGATGAATTATGGGAATCTGACAGGAGGGTAGGTGATTTCTTTCAACTAATGGCAAGATGGGCTGGATTTACAATTTGTGTTCTGGCCTGAGTTTTGAAGGTGGAAGTAGAGCATTTCCCATTTAAAGCAGAAGTTTTATTCGCTTTATTCACTTGAACAAGGGCTCAATTCTGGCATTGGTCTTTTTAATACATATTCTAAAGAGCTGCTTAAGTCAGAGTGGTTGGAGTTGTGCTTCCAAGAAACCGAATGAGTTCATCTGCAAAAACCAAACCAACACTTCAACAAACTTCTGTTGAATTAGTAAATTGAATTAGTTTAGAATGTGTCTGGTGATCAGCAGGGCAAGTTCCAGGAACAGCATGGGTTTGCATGCTGGGGAAGGGGCCCTGGGCCCTTCCCTTACACTGGCACTGCATGATGGTGTCAGCTCTGCTGGAACTACAGCCAGAGCACTCCAGGGGTTTGCAGTTCATCCCCAAATGTGCAGGGAGTAGTTACTGATAAACAGTTCCTGAAAGTGCTTTACACAGGCTGTATTTGCACACTCTTCTACAATTTCAGGCTTGGGGTGGTAGTAGTGCATGTTAGTTGTGACCAGTGAGTTGGCCACAAGCTCTGGAATAAGCTCTCCAGCTTGGGTCTCAGTGGTTGGGAAAGGAAGTCACAGTCATTGCTGCAGCTGCTCATGTGAGACCACATCTCACATTGCAGTGTCTTGTCTTTGTTTAGACATTTGCTGATAGTGGTCAGAGCTGGGTGCATGGGCTGCTGTACTGGGCAAGGCTCACTGGTTTGGCTGTCAGTACTCCGGTTATGGCACAGAAAGGATTCATGGTGGCTGCCACCACCTGATTCTGACAGCAGTTCTGTCTGTCACAGGATGAATACCTGCTCAGTTTGTCTCTGCAGCCTGGGGTAGTGTAGGTTACTGACGGGTTCGGTCGGGACGGTCGGTGACGGAGACGAGAGATCTCTATAGTCTGATCTTGGGACACAGGCGGTTTATTGCAAAGGGCGTGGGTACAGGGGCACTGCTCAGAGCTGCCAGACTCAGCTCGGAGCAGGCCCAAGAGAGCAAGCGGGTAAGAGAGAGAGAGAGTGTAAGAGCAAAGAGAGTGAAGAAGAAGTAGTAAGAGTAAGAGCAAGAGTGTCTGAAGTCCTGGTTACAATACAATAAATCATCTTCTGTACTGAATATTCTAATTGTCACTAACCAATCTAATACAAGATACAAATCCTATAGCATTTACATACAGCCTATAAGAGTTCTTATATTACCATAGAGTGTTACATCTTAACTTCTAAAAACTACTCTTTGGACCCCTTCTGCTGAGCTAGTAGGGTCTGCTCTGACCCTTGGACCTGCCTGCAAGCAGAGGGTATTGTTCAATCAAGAGGGGATTACCTTCAGTCGGCCATACCATTGTTTTCCAGTTGTTCAGTAACTAAGACTTGGTATTTCAAAAGTGGCTTTCATTTCGATGTCGCCTGTAGTTTTCATATTCCCAAAATCTTTTGTCAGGCAATCATATTTATAAGGCTTTCCCGTTTCATCTTCCCCAACAGGTAGCCAGGCATAACTGCTGCTGGGTGGCTGCCTTTGCTGTTGAGCTTTTCAGGAGGACCCACATGAATTTGTAAATCGGTGGCACAAATGCAAAGTTTTGCTAATTTTAAGGGGCAGTTTTGGTCTGAAGGTACAGAGAAGCTTTAAAATTTTAATGGATATTGTCTTTACTGTAATTTACCATACGACATACTGATATTAGTTTGGACATTTTTTTGTTAAGCAGTGACACAAGGCATGACTTGATAATGAGAAAGCACAAGGCTTTAAACATCAGTACATCAAAGAAAGAGCTGAGTGATTTTACTGACCATGCAATCTGAACTTCCTTTAGGCAGATCTGGGCAACATGAAGTAAAAATCCCAGTGGCTGCTCTGTACTGATACTCCAGCAGTTGTTAGGTCTGGAAAATGACCTACCTTTTGTGCCTTGATTTTTTGTGTATCTTAAATAACAATCTGCCCCTGCTTCACAAGAAAGCTGAGAACTTTTATGTGTCCTGTGTTCTAACCACCTTCTTGACATATTGGTTAAATTTTGGAAAACTTTTAAATGTCATCTCCTCAAAATGTTTTACACAGTAAGCCAAGCTATTTTACGTGCTTTCTGTATATGTGAACTGGAGAACTTAAGGATTTTAAGAGCTTCTAATTGCACTTCGAGTTTTTAAGGTCTCATTTTGAATGTAGCCTTTGTATTTTATTGCTTTTGTAGTCTCTGATCTTTTTGCATTTAAAAGCATTGATTAGAATATAATGCCTTAAGAACCTGTTAATAAATGTCTTTTACCTGGAAGTCAGTGCCTGCCTTTACCTGTTCATGATTTTCCTATTTCTGATAAGGCTCTTCCATTTTGCTGAGAAAAATCAAAATGGGAATTCCTGCCGTCAGTGTTTGGGGCTCCCCACACATTCTGCTGTCAAACTCCAGGGCAATGAGAAGTCCCTACAGCAAGGCTCCAGCAAGTTGTCTTGATGCAGGTCTTGTAGAGCACTGCAAATATTTCTTTTGAAAGGCTATTTAATAGGATAAATATACCCAGGCTTCCCATTCCTCTGCAGTTACTCACAATGTAAAAGTGTCGTGCCAGGGATTGGGTTTCTGCCTTGAGCTGTCTCCCTATATGTGAGCTGGAGCTGCATTTACTCCTGGAGGTGGGGGGAAGAAGACTTATTTGAACCTAATGAGATTTAAAAAGTTTTCATTCAGGGATTTTGCAAAGAGGTGGCTCAGATGAGGCTGCAAGCTCGAACTTTGGTTCTGGAGATGCAATTCACTTCCCCTCATTCTCTTAGGGGACAGCAAAAATCAAGGATTTGAGTTCAGCATCTTGCAGGTATTAAGAAAAAAGGGCTGGAGAATGGTGTGTGATTCTACAAATGAGAGGTCTGCAATTCATCTTACGCAGAGTGAGATAGGATTAGCATGTAAAGTCCATGTCCTCATTTAGGGCTGCCCTTACGGGTATCTTGATTTTTATTTCTATTTGCCAGTCCTCTAGGAATCTTCTGCTGCCTAAACTAGGAAAACTTGTAGCAGTTCTATTTATTTCGGTAAGTAGAGGCAGGGGGGAAAATAGGGTGCAGATAGGTGAAGATGCCTGTTCTGTGCAGCCGCAGTAGAGGAAGTACTGTAGCTTGTGCTCAGACACCTCATCCTCATTCCTCAGTGTTCTGTGTCTAGGCTGTCAGGGATGTGTGGCACCAGAGATGCTGGGGGAGATGGGACTCTGTGGCTGAATGCATTTGCTCTGTGTGGTGGCTGGATGAGAAATCCTGTCTCCAGTGCTACTCTATTTCCAGATGTCCCAGGCAAGAAGCCAAGCTACAGGCAACGTGTGGTTTGATACATGTGCAGATGTGGCTTTTAGCTGTTGAAAATGAAAGGCGGATATATGAGGCATTTGAAGTATCTTGCTTCAGTTATGCATCCATTTCCTCCCCAGCAGTAGATGAGATGTGGAAGAAAATTGACCACCATCCTTTTGATCTACTCACTATATTGATAATGCTGTGATTTGCTGTGTCAGCACAGCTTAATAATCCTCAGTTGTTGAGAGAGATGAACTGCATATGGAAATCTTTTCTCCAGGGGAAAGCAAATTTAGATTTCTCTAAATTGCCTCACTTTAAAAAAAGGAAGAAAAAGATAAATTCTAAACTGCTTATGAATAGTGGGAAATTATTTACTTCTTGAGGAAAAATTAGCATTGAAAAGCTGCTTGATGTAAGTTGGCAAATGTGAATTTGTCGATGTCTTGTCATGACAGTTTTTCCAGAACTAGTCCATGATGTGTTCTGCTTCACTGTGTCACCTTAATCCAAGAGCATTTTTGAGATACACAGGAAAGGGGAAGTGAACAAACTTTGATGCTTTGATATCCATGGGAAGATACCTCTAAATATATATTTATATATACTTTTCTTTTTAGTAATTTCACTCTACCTATTTAAGGGGGCTGAGTACAGCTCAGATTGCTAGAAAGGGGTGTTGATGTATGCATTAGTACGAAGGGGCCCCGGTGTTACCCATTGCTGTTCCAGACCAGAGCAGTGCTGTAATCCCTAGGCTGGTGTTAACTGCTCTTTGTCAGACAGACCTGGCCTCTTGGGAAGCTGAAGAATGTGCCCCTGGCTGCACAGACGCTGTTCCTGCTGCAGGATGCTGCATCTGCAGGCCAGCGAGTGCTGACACGAAGCGATGGTGAAGGAGCCTGCCTTGAACCCCTTGGAATGTGTGAGCTGTTCCTCGGCCCACAGAGGTGTGGGCTGGGGAGATAGCACAGGAATGTGCAGTATAGAACTTGCTCTTTTCAATGCAGCTTGAACTGGTAAATGAGGCTTAGCCTAAAGATTTGCCGCGCTCTTCCATCTTGCTACTTTGGTGGTAGAAGGGATACTTTCTGAGTGGTTCAATTCGTTGGATGTCAGCCTGAGAGTTCTTGACCTGAGCTGTTGAAATGACCAGCAGAGCTTTGGCTTTTGCTGGGAATTACCTTGAAGCAATGCAGTTGGTATTAAAGGGCTCCTTATACATATCTAACATATGTGCAGAGTGGTGTGGGGGATTTGTAGACCAGAATCCCAAGGACCTCATAGTCAATAATGATTTTTGGCAAAAGTGAGGAAAGGGACAGAGGAGCAGACTAATGTCCCTGGACCTCCAGGTGTCTCGGAGTGCTTGATAATGGTAAAGGTGTCAAATGTGGTATCATTCTTTAAATGCCCCTCCTCCACAGGAAAACCTGTGTAGAAAACCCACCTGAATGCAAACACCAATGTCCTCCCATACTGGGGAGGATGTGGTTTGAGTAGCCCTCAGGCCTGAATATGATTTCAATATGAGTGGCCCTCAGGCCTGAATATGATTTCAATAGAATATGTAATTTTTGGGCTGCCCAGTGGAGGGGAGGAAGACTCTGTCCTTCTGTTTCATGTTTTTACACAGCTTTACCAGGTGGGTGGGCCAGGCCAGGTTACCTGAGCCTGTGGGGGACCAGCCATGTACATGCTGAGGTGCTCTGTGCTGCAGTGGACAGTGAGGTTAGGGTTTTGTTGGCTGTGTGATCGCTCCAGAGTAGCCATGATAAGCAGGAGTGTCCACGTTGGTGTTTTAGCAGGTATCCCTTTTGCACCCTCCCGAGCAGCACCCTGCTAATGGAGTGGAAAATACAGATTTCTCTATGCACAGCCCATGCATAGCTGAGCCCTACCGAATCTTTGGAAACTGGAGTGATTCTGCTCCATGCACATGTCTGTGAGTTGACATTTTGTCTGTGGGTTGTGTTAGTGGGTTTTTGTAGTGGTGAAAAGTGGAGAGAGGGGTGATTCTGCAGAGGAGCAATTGGTTGAAGGTCCATTATAACTGTGGTTTACTTTACTGCTACAAAATGGTTAAATCTATTCTCTAGAGATAACTAAATTTGTGGTCTTTATCCTTGGGAGGTTCTGCGTCCTAGAGCTGTGTCTGTAGTGTTCCAGAGGGTATTTGGGGCAGCGGTAAGGCTGTGGTGAGGTCAGTGTGTGTGGTTGTTTCCGGAGTACTGGGCGGTAGCTGCTGTGAAGATGCGCGTCTCGGTGGGGAGGTGTAGCACACGTGGCACCGCCGAGTTTGTGTGCCTAAAACAGGGGCAGGTTCCCGGCTCTTGCGGGGCTGAACAGGTGAGGTGAAGGCACTGCCAAGCTGGGCACTGCCGTGGGTTTCGTCGCTCTGTCCCTGTGAGGGTGTTGGTGGTGCCCTCTGATGGATGGTGCCCGTGGGCACTGGCCCGAGTTCACTGCCTTGAGGTGACCCAGTCAGCTGCTTCCTACGGGTTGTGGGGACTAACTGGCTGATTCACACCTCCTGCAGCACTGTCCCTCAGGGGTCACCTTGGGCAGGAACACTTCATTACCCAGTAAATCGATCGAGACTTTAATATTTCTATTTAAGCATTTAATAGTCCATTTAAGGAGCGGCCACTGTAGTGAACTCAGAGCTGTGATGAGAAGTGCAGCACTGCACAAGGGACAGCATCCCTGTCACAGTTCATCAGGTTACAGATGCTGGGCCCTTTTGTAAAAGAGAGAGCAATGCATCTTTTTCGATTAATAAATCTCCCTTCTTCCCCCTCATCTCTTATCTTACATTGTCTTCTGGTAGTTGCACAAATCCTAAATGAATGCACCGTGCTTTGGGACCTCTTGGGATGAAGTGCTTCATGCAAAACAAAATGTTAATCCCTTTGGTTAATTTTTTGGTTGGGTTTTGAATAATTGCCTCAAGTCACACTCTGGACTGCAGAACTCCTTGGGGTGACCTCCAAGGGAGTGACCTGCAGCCCGTGCCTGTGGATTGGCGAGTCGCTTCTCTCTGGCAGGGTGATGTCCGTGAGGTGGGACAGTGCCACTGCCACTCTCACCCTGCCTTCGCCGGGGACGTTCTGCTGCTGGTGTTGGACCCTTTAAACAGGCGCAATATCTATCCCATTTCATCAGTTTCAGGGAAGTGTGGTTGCTGATGGGATTGGATCCGGGAACAGCAACGGGGAGGGACGCGAATGGGGAAGCCCTGTCTGTCGTGGCTGTGAGCTTGGAGCGGCTGGGGCGCAGGGAGGGGAGGACACGGATTTGTAGGACTTGGGGGCGAGCAGGCACAAGGAGAGGTCCTTTGGCATCGGGAAACCGGTGTATGAGCGCCTTTCCTGTCCCGCCGGGTTGGGGTGGTGCCTTCGTGCAGCTGCTTCGGTATCAGTTGTAAAGTTGGAGTTTAGTTTGAGTAACCGACTGATTCCTCTCCAGCCTTTTTCTCCTCCCTCCGCTTCTCGTTCCTCGGCTCTGCCTGTTTGCTCAAGTCAGGAAGGGGGAGGATATGGGGGAAGTTAATCATTAATCTTAACTCCTTCACAGCCACGGGGCTCAGTGCTCCTGGTATTTCCAGACCTCCCTTCTTCCGCAGACTTGTAGAAGTAAACCAGTGCGTGTAGCCGAGCTCGCTCTGTGTCATTAGCAAAAGGCAGCGGGTGTCCGTCCCATGGATCATCAGCACAGAGAGGAGCCGAGCAGGGGAATTTATGTGGCGAGATGGTTACAGCTGCCGGTCCTGCACTGAGGGCTGGAGGTGGAGGGTGGAAAAATGGTTTGGGTCCCCTCTGCAGGGCCGGAGGAGCCCAACATCCTCACGGGATTTTCACTTCCTGGTGGAGTTTGATTTGCCTTTGTCATTGGAGAGGAGAAGCAAAAACCACTCCTTCTCGGCAAGCACTGCTCTGGGAGGTTGTGTGCCTGAAATCTGCAGTCGTAGGACCTGCCTGACTGTAGGAATTGCAGCTCATCGGCAGTTTCCTGGAGGTATGTGCCTTTCACTCTGGAATCTAACCTTTTTTTTTTTTTTTTTTTTTTGCTTTTCCTTAGAAAGAAGATTCAGTTCATTTTTCCCCAGCTGCAGAATGCTTGTCTCCCTTCAGAGAATCTGTTTCTGGGATATTTTGGTCCCTTTAGGAAGATAGATCCTGTGACTTTAATGGTTTGGAGCATCTTTTTAACTAAATGAAAGGTGTATAGAAATAATTTAACACAGTATTTAATTTGCTAATGGCTGTATTCTGCTCTCTGAGTTCAGGACCACTTATTTTTTCTTTTGTGATGCTTTGGTTTTTTGAAAAGAGTCAATATAAAAGTGGCACCTTCCTCATCTTGTAATGCAATAGTACTGTCCTCTTCTAATACATTTTCTTGAAGGTTTGCTTAGTGCATTGGCTGCTGTGGAGTGCTGTGCTCAGGAAGTGGCTCGGGGCTGGCAGGTGCTGCCTGGGGAGCTGTGGGTGGGCAGCCATTAGTGCGAGCAGTTGCTCAGTTGCTATTCTGGTACCACCAGACAGCTCCAGCTCCTTGTGACCCGGGGGACACTGCAGGATGGTCATGCTCAGGCTGAGCCCTTGTGCCCCAAATCTGAGTGTCAAGTACCTGCTGTGTGCAGGCAAAGGGACCTGCTGAGACTCTCTGAGGACAGCTGAGTCTGCTTAGGGGGAAGGGAGATCCAGGGGGGTTCACAGAGTGTCCCCTCCTAATTCTGCTGAAGGTGCATTACTGTTTTCTGGTGGCATTCCACATCTCCAAAGGGACCTGCCAGGTATGTCCTGATGCTGTTCCACGGAGAGCACAGATGTCCCCAGTGAGCTGACTTCTCTCTCTGCCTTCCAGAGGTGTGCACTGATGCTGCTGCCCCGGTGGAAAGCTGGGCACGTGGCCAGGGAGGCTTTCTTTGGAAAGTGAGCGCAGCACAGACCTGCAGGCGCTCACTGCAGTTCCCCCCATAGGGACTGCAATGGGCTCTGCAGGGTGGGCTCATGGAGTGGAAGGTCCAACAGGTCAGGATTTGCCTTTGAGTCACCACAGAGGAGTGCAGGGTTGGGAATGGGCAGAGGATACATTTGCAGGGAGAAATCCAGAAAGCTGGGAATGCCTTTTTATGCCTCACTTCTGAGGGGACTTCAAGATTTTTGAGAAGTGCTAACTGTCTGGCATGAGTGACAGTGCTCTGCCTGGCATGAGTGACAGTGTTTCTAGCTGGTGGAAGTTTTCCTTTTCTTCAGGAATTTGTGAGCGGTCTCCACCCAGCTAGTTAAGAATTGTTTCCAGGAGAAGAAATGGCATTTACCTGGCAGCCTCGGGAAACTTGTTAACTGTTTGTATGCTGTACTGAGAGGGCTTTTTGTTAAGAAAACTGAAACGCATTCTCCTGCTGCACTGATGGACTGATCTGAATGTTTCATGCTTCTTCCACGACCTTGGACTCTGGAGAAAACACCTCCTGAGATCTTGTTTCCTGCAGAAAGCAGTGCCTGCGGCCACAGTAAATGACTCTGTGATGATGTGGGGCCTGTAATTAGTCTGTGTCAATACCCTGTTGGAGTAGATCTCTGGACAGGCTTGCCTAGGTTGCAGTTCTGCAGGGTGCAATGAGACTACGGGTTCCTGTTGTTGGGTGGTTTTCCAGTTAAGGCAAAAATCTGAGACTGACACAGCTTTTCTGGCTGCTTTGTTACATCCTGGTGTTTTCTTTGTAGTAGAAGTTTGATTAACTCGTTCATTCCTGGACAGCAGCAGTGTTTTTCAGGGCATTTGGTAGATTACCCTAGATGAAAAGTCTTCCCAAAAAGCTTCTGATACAGATACCTTGAATGAGAAGAAAGAGACAAAGCTGTAGTCCAGGCTTTTACCATTTTGTTGGGGTTTTTTTGGCTTTCCTGCAGACGCCTTACTGGCAGACCTGGAATCCAC
The DNA here is from genome assembly GCF_017639235.1 of Corvus kubaryi. Taxonomy (NCBI): domain Eukaryota; kingdom Metazoa; phylum Chordata; class Aves; order Passeriformes; family Corvidae; genus Corvus; species Corvus kubaryi. Next base: position 229,132 of record NW_024582074.1, read on the forward strand.
CACCTCACATATCTCCAAACGACCAGTGTTTCTCACGGAGGAAACTCCTTACTCCTACCCAACTGGAAACCACACGTACCAGGAGATTGCTGTGCCACCCCAGGTGCCCCCACCGCCTTCCAACGAGGCCCTGAATGGCACCGTGATCGACCCCTTAGACCAGTGGCAACCCAACACACCCAGATACGGCCACCAGCAGGTAAGTGGGTGCGTGTGGGTGGGAGGGTGCTTGTTTTGTGGGTGCAGGATCTCTCCGGAAAGTAAGGAGGAAGGAATAGAAAGAAGCAAAGATGGATTTGGCTATGAACAGAGTGGGGAAATGGGGGGAGGTAGGAGCTTTTATTAGAACTAACTGGTTGCAACAAATGGCAGAAAAGAATTTGAAGCCATTGTCATTGTGCTGACAAAATGGTAGTGTGATGAGATTAGTGTTAGTCATCTGTCTTGAGCCTGTGGAAAGCAGACTGGGGATTTCCAGCACAGAGCTGCGACTCACAGGCAGGTCTGAAGTAAGGGGAGAAAAGTTGTTGCTCGTGTAGCTCATCTGATAGAGACCGGCTTGACTAAAGAGCAGGTCTTTTTTTTATTTCTGCTGGGCTTTGTTCTGCCCTGTTGATGTGTCGGTTTGCAGTGCAGTAGTGTACGTATTTGTTTTGTATTTTCTGTTTCCAACACAAGTCTCGTTTCCACAGCCTCAGTCCCAGTCTCCCATATACAGCTCTAGTGCCAAAAGCTCCAGTGCCTCAGTTCCTAGAGACGGGCTCAGCTCTCCTTCTCCCCGTGCCAGTGAGGAGGAGCACGTCTACAGGTATCTTGTCCCTTTTAAGAGATAAGCCTGACTCACGACTTGAGCCTGCTGAGGCTCAAGCTGCCTTCTGTGAGTGGAAACGAACAGTGCTTCCCGTGTGTGTTACATTGCTTTGTGTCAGTTTTGATTGCCTCTTTTGTAACATGCCACTGTAACTTTCATACTCACTTCAAACGTTGACCTGGCCCCTTGGCTTGCTCAGCTGCAAGAGGTTAAGGATCCGTCAGACAGAGCAGGATCTGGACAGTCTTGTGAAGGATATGATCCAGACACAGGTGACAAATCCATTCCCCTGTTAAACAGCACAAAAGTTCTTTAGGAGGTGGATGACCTTTGGGTTATTTTTCTGTGGGAACTCAGTACTTGTGGCCTGGAGGGATGTGCAGAGACTCGAGTTTTCAGGTAAATTCAAACTTCTTAAAACCTCCATCTCAGTAGGTGATTGATAGATAACAGGTTTACACTTGAAAAGGCATCTGTTCTCACTCTGAGAGGTTGGAGGAGACAGACTTTTCTGCTGACATAGGGATGAGTGATGCAGAGGCTGTCAGAAGTTCATCCTGGGCACCTTTTTACACTTTGGAGACTGGTGTTTCTTTGGAGTCATAATCTAACTATGCCAGCTCCTTCTGCTGAGCAGGAAGTTGCTTCTAAGCAGAACTAATTCTGGGTAGAGCTCAGCTCCTCTCTGGGCAGCCTAGCCAGAGATGGTCCAATGGAGACAGTAATTGCAATTTTTTCAGATGACTGCATGCAATTAGTATGAAATGAAGGTAATTACAGCCATAAGTCCTCTTGAGCAAGGGTCTGGCATGGCTCAGTTCTGGTGTGAATTGCAGCTGGTGTGTTGGTTTGGTGTGAAGTATGTTCTCCTCAGGTTGCAGTTGTGGATTTTGTTTTTCAGTCTGGAGAGAAGGATAACTTCCCTTATGGAATTCATAATTGTCACTGGTGTTGCTGGTGTCAGAGACCTTAAGCCTGCTAGATGCTAACTTTTTGAGCATAATGTGGTCCTGTGCACAAGGCAGAAGTTCCCATTTTGGATTTGGAAAGTGTCTTTTTGATAAAATAAGAACTTCTACAGCATTAGAAGTTTTTTCTTCACTTGTAAAACCAGGAGAAAAAAAGTGTTCCTGCCACTGACAATGGAAAGACTGTTACTACAGTGCAACTGCTATAAAAATCACTGCATTGATGTGAAGTTCTGCTTTGAAACAGTTGGCAATTCTGTGTGGTAAATGGTATCACCCATATAAGACTAGCAGTAATTACAGCCAGTGCTTTATACATGCATGTGTATTTAACACAATAGAAAATAATATCAAGTTACCTTCTTATAAATTGAATAGAGTTACTCAAATTAAAGGTGTGAGGACTTGGGGAGACCTTGAGTGTTGCAAGAGGCTATCACATAACCTATTGCTTCAGAGTTTCTGCTGATAATCTGAGGTTTGCACTTTGCCTCTCTCTCCAGTCTGTGCTAGCCCTGCATTCCCTCGCTCAGGGAGGGTGAGGTTGCTGTGGTGTCAGCAGAAACAAGTCATTTTCCCATATGTGAGCTAATGGTTCTGCTGCTGTTCTGTGCATTTTGGATCTGCAGACAGTTAACTCTTTCCTACAGGGCCGGGCAGCACGTAGTCCTAAAATCAGAGGCCCTGTCCATCAGTGCTATTTTTGTAATTTACAAAAGCAGCAGTGGCTGTGTTTAGTCATGTCACAAAGCAGATGTCTTCTTTCCCCCCAGAGCTAAAAGCATCAGCCTGAAAAGAGCACAGCATATGTGTAAACTTTGGGAACCTAATGTGAGGTTCCCTCCATCCTTCTGCTGTATCTTGATGCAGAAGTTTCACATTTCCCTTTTATCTTCAGTTTCCCAAACAAGCAGAAGTCTGCAGAACCATCTCCCACAATGACCAGCTCCTCTCTGGGCAGCAACCTCTCAGAACTGGACAGACTCCTTCTGGAACTGAATGCTGTTCAACATACTCCTGCCAGTGGCTTCACAGCAGGTAAGGAATAGGAAGACATTTGGTATGAGTGGATAGTTTGATTCTCAATAGTAGCTTGCTTTTTCTTTCCAACATCCTTAGTGAGGAAGACTCCTCCAGCCCTTAATCAAAGATTCATTTAGTATGACTGGGATCACTTGAGGTCTGAGCTGCAAGACCCTGCTCAAAGCAAGGCCAACTTCAAAACTGCCTCTAACTAAAGTTTTGAAGTTAGGATAGGTTGCTCAGGCCCTTGCACTGTTAAGTTTTTAATATCCTCGAAGATGGATGTTCCACAAGATTTCTGGACAATTTTTTGTTCCTGCCTGTGATTAGCATGTGTGTGTGTTTGTGGAATGGGGCTCTGAATGGCTGTTTTCTGCTCCCGTTTCTTCAGATGAGGCTGGCAGAAGCCCATCACTGCCCAGTGTGGCTGGCCCTCACTATGTTGTCCCAGAGAGTAGCAGCTCTGGGGGAGGGAAGGCTGCACCCGCAACAAAAGAAAAGCCAAAGCGAAATGGTGCACGAGGGATTGAAGATGTGCGTCCCAGTGTGGAGAGCCTGCTAGATGAGCTGGAGAGCTCTGTGCCAAGTCCAGTGTGAGTAATGTTTTAGTGGTTGCAGGCTTGGGTGGGGTGGGATGGGATGGGTTCCTGTGGGACTGGTGACTGTAGTGTAGGGGCAGCTACTGCAGGAGAGTGACGGATGGAAGATGGGCTTTGTGTAAAGGGTCAGAAGTCAGGCAGGTGCATGAAGATGCTGGTGCTTTTTAATCTACTTCTGGATGAAAAAATGCCTAAGTCATGCATAAGAGGTGGACTGTTCAAGCTCAGATTTACAGCTGACGACAAACACCCGTCTGACAAAATGAATGTTTGGGCATCATCTGTTTCTTACCAGATGGGATGTGTGTGCATACTTGAGGCAGAGTCTGCATGTGTTGGGGAAGCTGGGCCAGGTTGGGCTGTGCTGATGAAACTCTTCATGCTCTGCTTACTTGGAACAGTGGGACTTCCAGTCTAGGAGTGCCCTCCCAGGCTTAAACACACTCTTCTAAAAATTTTTATTTTATTTTTTTCCCTGGCCAGGCCTGCGATCACTGTGAGCCAGGGCGAGGTAAGCAGCCCCCAGCGCGTCACCGCCAGTCAGCAGCAGACCCGTATTTCTGCTTCTTCAGCTACACGAGAGCTGGATGAGCTGATGGCATCTCTCTCTGACTTTAAGGTACCCTGTCATGACAGCTTAATGCTTCATCTTGTCCCTACCCACCACAGTCTCTCTTGCATGTTAGCCACATTTGCTGACCTTGGGTGATCTCCAGAATGCCTCCTTTACCTCTCACATTTGCTCTGATAAACTTCTCATGTGGTGTATTTGTGCTTTCTGAGTGGTGCTGTAGGTGTCCTTGACTGCTATAAATTCTCATCACTGGCGCAGGGTAAGGCAGTTCTGGGATCTGTTTTTCCTTCAATTCTGCAGTTCGTCTGTTTGCTAAAGATCATGAGCTTTGTTACTGCTCAGTACAGAGTGAATTATTTTGCTATGCTACAACTTAATGAGAAGGAGAGGGGCATGGGGCACCACTCTGCTTACTGACAGAGATCAGGCCCTTCTGCTCTGTAGGATGACTCTCCTCTCTGGGGTGTGTTTCTACCCTGATATGCTTTCCCTGAGGAGGATGGATATTCCAGGCATGTGGTGTGGGCACTGAAGCCTTTGCATCAGACCGAAGGAGATTTCAAAGGTTTTGTCTTAAAACAAAATCTCTTATTCGCCTCAAAATGGGATTAAAGTTTGAGCTTCTTGTGGGGGCAAAGGATAGCAAATACTATTCAGTCTTGTCATACATACTTGAATAACTTTTTCTTTATTCATGTGGATATGTTACCATTCCTGCGCTAGATGATGAAGTGTGGAAGTTGTTTTCATGAGACTTCATTTACCCATAGTCATAGCAAAATGAAAAATATTTTCTCACTCTACTTTCAGCTGCTTTGCTTATAGTCTTACTGATCTGTTGACTTGGATTTGTTCTGAGAGAGATGGAGAAAGCAAACATACTAGATAATCTTTGTTTGCCTTTCTTGCATACGTATCTACTTTCTAATCTGAAGTCAGTTCCTAGCTCTCTGTTTTATCCTCATATGAAAAATTCTGCTTGATGCTTGAGGTTTCTTGTCTGTGCTGAACTCCATCCCCTCCTAGATGATGTTAGGTGGGGCAGCCAGAGCTGAGCAATGCTTTGTGAGGAGAGGTACAGGACATTCAGTGACAGCTTTGTTGTTTGCTGTTCTTTCTGTGCCTGGTGGGTCCCATGGAGGTCAGTACAATACCCAGAGTTATGACAAGTGTGTAAGCTCAGAACCCAGCACTGAGCACACACATTCTTGAGAAGCTTCACTTGGCTTGTGCTTGCTGGAATGGAATTCAGTCTGCCATTCCTGGCACATGCACCTAATTTGGTGGAATCTGGGAATTACTCAGTGTTTTCCCTAGACTTACTGTAGTGTGTGTTTAATCAATTGCAAATACTGACACCTTAGTGTTGCCTTTTTTCTCCTTCTGAGGTCCTAGGGTGGAGTGCAGGATAGCCACAAGCTTTGTTCAGCCTGGTTGAAACACTGCAGTGTTGTGAAGCTGGAGGGAGTTCCCACTTGTGCTGCTGGCATTCCCTGCCCTGCTCCTTCCATGTGCTGTGGAAGCTGAGTACTGTGGCCTTGTGCCCCTGCTGCTTTTATCAGGAAACAAGCTCAGGGTGTGGCCTAGCCTTTGCTCTTAGGTGTGCTCTTGGCAACTGAGAATGACCTTGCCCAGCACAGGTTTTTCTGGCAAGATCCAAGGAGGAGACATTTTTAAGTGTCGGTGTTCCAGTACTTTGCACTCTTGAGAAAAAGCTTTAGAATCTCCAGTAAAACCTGAGTGACAGAGATGAGCTGCTGTGACTAATACACCACCTGCCTTTCTGGCTTAATTTTCAGTTGACTTCAGAGAACAAATTGAAATCCGGCAAGATTTTAAGATTTGGGCTTTATTAAGCACAGCATTGGTATTTTTGTGAGGCATTGAGCTCATCTGTGCCCAAACATTCTTCCTGGAGCGCAAGGAACATAGCTTCTGTGATTGTTTTCCTTTTGTTAATGATGTCTTTGAGTGTTTTTAAGTTACTTTCATTTATTCCTGTCCTCCAGGTTGCTTCATTTTCCCTTTAGTCCTTATTGTTTGGTTATACCTCTTCTGTTTGTGCCAGCTGGTGGTGTTAACTTGTCTGTAAAAATGTATTCTAATCTGTACCAGTGTCAGAATACAAGGGAGAGAAGGGGAGTCCTTGCAAAGGAGGAAGATGAAAGGCTGCTGTTCAGGTACCGGACCTGTGTGTGACTACAGGAAATAGGATAAAAAACCAAAACCAATACGATGTGTAATTAGTTGGAGTTGGTAGAAGTTGCAGTAGATCGCGATGGGAGGAGTGGAGGCACTGGTGCTTTATTTGCCTTATACCCCAGAGTAAAAGGTGCTGATATATTACCCTTTTATCATCTTTTGCTCACTTTAATTTGTTGCCCCTTCTTTTTGCTTACAGAATCCATTTGATTTTGGTTATCTGGCTCATCAGTCAGCGGCCACTGAGATTACTTAATGCACTTGTTTTTTTACCCTCTGCCATTTCTGTGTAATGTGATGCCTGCTTACTGCATAGCTGGATGCTTGTAGTTAACTGTTCTGTTACGGCTGGGTGCTCGCCCATTGCTCTTATTTTGGAATTAGTATGGTTTCAGTATATTGAAAATACTGATGTTTGAGCAAAATGTTACTCTTGCCTTGAAAATGACTGACTTCATTTTAGGAAGTCTGGAAACCAAGTGTGAAGCACAGCATCAAACCAGGTTACTTTCACAGGTGTACCCAGCTTAGGCAAAATACCGGGTGAGGGCACTATTGGGAAATTCCCTCATTTTAATATACTTGCTAGTCATTTTCCTTTCTGCTATGACTATGGGCCTGGCTGTGCTACTTGAGGGGAAGAGCAATCTAATGAAATTTGGTCTCCTATTGCTCTTTCCTTCCTGAGCACAGTCTTCTTGTAGCACTACTGGTGTGACTTTGCAAATGTGTGCATGTGTGCCAGCTCCTGGCCCCTCAGCATGGCAGGAGCTCAGGTCATCTGAAGGTTATGATTCTTCCATTTACTGACAGGTTTTGTGCATGTTCTGGTTAATTATATCATTTTTTTCATTATAAGTATCTCAGAAAGGTGAGTAGAGACTGAGATAGCATACATGGGACTTAGGAAGTTATGTGCCCCTCCACCTTATAGCGTAAGCATCTGACTTCTTTAGCCTTCTCTGGAAAATATGACTAAGAGTCAGAGCAGGTCTTGATAGCTCTTGGATTTGGAGATCCTTTGTGGATGCATTTTTAAAACTGAGAAGGCCCAGTCTTGGTCTTAGGTTGACCTGCTGTGTGAGCTTGTCCAAGTTGCTGTTATGATTCTTCCTTTTTAAGAAAAACGAGTAGTACCACTTTGTCTCCTAGAGTTTAGTCAGGAACTACTGGAAGTGGGGAAAGAAAGACCCATAAGCTTTTGTTTTCAAAAGATCCTGTAAGTCAAGGAAACCCAAAACCTCTGTATTAGTTGCTCTTTTTAGATTTTTTTTTGGATCAAAATTAATACTGATTCTATTACAGTATCAATGTGGAGTCTTTTGCCTGAGAGGAAGAGGCTAATCTGCCACCTAAGCAATGCTCACAAGGGCATGGAATGACTGGCAGACTTGTATAGATTCAGTATGTGTCACTTCCAAGGTGAGATTAGTGATATGAATAGAGCAAAGCCCATGTCATCTGCTCTTGCTATGAATGCCCTGAAGCTTTGTTTTCGCTGCCATGAACTTAGCCAACTGGAGAATTTTATTAGTGTATCAAGAAGAAAATGTCATGCTTTGTTCTATTCCATGATTGAATTTTTTCAGCTTTGGAATATAAAATCTACATGTCTGGCTTGTGAGTAAGTTATTGTGACCTTTATTCACAGTCGAGACATTCCTGGGTTTGGAGCTGGCTTCCCAGCAGTGGCAGTGGCTGTGCCATGCCCCCATCACAGCTGCAAGTGAACACTGAGCTGTCACTGAGGAGAAGGGCACAGGAAAAGGATCCTAGTGGCTGTAGAACTCATGAAGATCGGTACAATGTCATACTGGTTCTGCACTTTGGTGTCCCATTTCTCTTCCTTACTCTTGGAAGTAAGGCTTTGGGTCAACATGGCTTTTTGATTTGGAAGTCATGATTATTGTAATGCTTAATTCTTTGCTTTTTTTTCTTCTCCTTATCTCTGTCTTTATCTTTTCCTCTCCTTATTCCTTCTATCTCTTTTTTTTCAGACTAGTTCCACTATGTCTCTGATTTCTGAATCTTCCCTAGAACCGGTTCCCTGTTCAGCAAACGCAGACTCCAGCAACACTCACCACAGTTTAACAGTGCTGTCCCATTCCAAACACCCTTCTGCAAGTCACAGTGGGAACTCAACAGCGCCAACATCTGTCCCCTCAGCAGACCCCTGCATTGAGGAAGGCAGTGAGACTGCAGTTCTGCCTTCGTCGGGGCATCCTGCTGCCCCTCCACCTGTGCCCGGTTTAGCACAAACTGTCCCTGTGCCCCCACCACGGAGTTCCTCTGGTTATGCTACTCGTGGGGAGCAGGTGACCTCTGCAAGCTTAGTTCACCTGAGCAGAAAGCCTGACTCTTCCAGAAGTACTTCCCAGGCTGTGCCAGCTTCCAGTGTGGAGCTTCTCTGTAGATCTGCTAATGTGGAGGCATGGGGCTTAGGGTATGACTTGGCAGAGACAGAGAAGGAGCAGAGAACTGACCTCAAAATCTCAAGTGTACCCATTTCAAATGCTTTGAAGGGGCAGGTACCCAAAGAGCTGCATCAGCAGGGAGCACTCAGGGACAACTCAGCTCTTTCCTCCCAGGGCAGAAGTGTGAAAACAGCTTTAGATGAGCTGGGGGCCCTTGCACTGCCTACACATGTGCCAGAGGTGCATGCAAAGAATGTCGTTTTGGATTCTGTTAATGAACCTTCTGTTGTTGCCCTGGATTGGTGGGATGTCTTCCCCGACACTAAAAACCAGTTGGGCTTTGTAGTGGAGCAAGGACAGGAGCTAAAAGCTGAAGTGCTACATGAAACCAATCCTGGTCTGGGCAAGAAGAGTCAGGGCAGAGACAGAACTCCTAGGAAGGCAGGCATTGATAACATGAACAAGGCCAGAGGAGACCAGGAAAATGAGCAGTTCAGAAGCTCTGCAGTCACTCCGGAATCTCCTGAAAGCTTTGGGAAAGCTGAATGGGATCTGCCATGTGTCTCCAAACCACCCATTGAGAGGATTTCTGCATCAGGCCAGGCAGGCACTGAGTGAATGTAGGAGTAGGGCGAGTCCTAGCCAGGACTGTACTGCCAGTACACTAACTGTGTGTGTGTGCAGTGAGCGTGCCTGGCTCACCTCCACTAACAGCATGAGCTCTGAGTGGTGTCAATGACAGCTGCATGTCACAGGGCTTCAGAACCCCCGGCTTTATCTTGTGGTCTCTCCTGCATGTGGTTCAGCAGCACAGAACATGGCAGTTTGTAGGGTTGTCCTTGTGAAATGGACTTTATTCCCTAACTGGGGTAAGGCTCAGTCCACAGAGACCTCCAGGAAGCTGAAAGGGCTGTTTCATGCCACTGATGGGGATGGCAGCTCCTCTGCTCTACTTACCTTTTTAGGTTTCATTGCTGAAGCTGTTATTGTTCCTTCCCGTGCTGTAAGTACACTTTGTGCGCCAGACATCTCTGACCAAGAGCCTTGTGCCTGTCAAGGGCAAGCACAGAGAGGCAGCTCTGTGCTCTTGTGATGCTGAGGTTTCTGTAATGGTCAGTGGAGTGCTCATGCTGCACCTCTTATCTTGGCTTCCTGCTGGTTAATCTTTCTCTTCCTTTTCTAGACAGTTATTTTTGGCTGCTGTGATTATCCTTATGGGGCTTTTCCTTGCACTGAGTCACTGTTCTGGGCTGTGCCAAGAGGAAATTTGTCATTGTGGAATAAATGACATCACTTTTCCTGCTCACAATTGTCACTAATGTCTTTGAGTTTGTGCTGTTGTATCTTGGGGCTTGCTATGACATTGCTCTTGTCTGCTGATACTATTGCCTTTGTCATTTAGATTAAATCTTTAATCAAGAGGACAAAAGAGACTTCGAATGTGCATCCAATGTCTCGAGACCTCTCTCCAAGGCGTAAACTAGGTCCTGCCATATTCCACAAGACTGAGTCCCAAGATGGCTTGATTGAAGAGCTTCAGGACAGACTGGGCATCGATAACCAGGAGCAGGAAGAATGGCAAAGCCAGGATGCTAGGCTGACAGAGGGGGTCATTGTCACTGCCAGGCCCCGGGGGGAAGAGCAGAGTGGTGAACAGCAAGTAGAGAAGGTAGAAAGCAGGGTCACTTGTGCTGGGGAATTCCAGCATGTCCCTCTGTCCAGGCAGCATTGTGTGGAGGTGCAGATTGAGTTTCTGAGCATCCTAAACAACACGGAATGAAGAACTAACTCTTTCTATTCATCCTTGTCTGGCCTGAGAAGGAAAGCAACACAGGGTCCTAGTTTTGGGTGTTTAAGAATTGGAGTGGGATCTGAGGGAGCTGCTGATGGTGTTTGTTGATGCAGTCTGCTGCTATCACATCTCAGATGTCCATGTGGGGACTATTTTTAAAACCACACTGGGAAGCCTGACATGGAGACGTACTTTGTTTTACCCAGTGCTGTACCTGTGCAGGCTTTCTGGGGATGAATAAGATGGTGCTCTTCCTTGAGCTACACAGAGCAGCACCTTTTCTAGTTCTCTTTCTTGCTGCTTTTTCCCCTCAGATAACATACTGGTAGCAGCCAGCCTTCCTGTTAAAGGAAGTGCTTGTTGGTTCCTCTCTGGATTTATTCACCTTTCTTCTTCCTCCGTGTCTTTCTAGGTGGTTTTTCCTCCAGAATCCCCACTCCTCCCCAGGAGGACAATCTCTGTTCCAGCCTCTTCCCAGCTCCAGCCTTTCAAAGAAACTGCAAAGATAGTCCCTGCTAACACTGCTCCTTTTCCTGTCTCTGGCCCTGCACCTCTTCTCTCACTCCCACCTCAGCCTTCCCATGTGTCATCTACCCCAGCTCCTAGTCCAGTCTCTTCCTCTTTCTTCAGCTTGGCTCCCTGGCCTCTCTTCCAGTGGGAAGCTTCTGATAATGGTTATCATGTGGTTTCCATTGTGGACACCCCTCCTAATGAAGATCCCAAACATTCCTGTTCTCCCCAGACCTGGACTCCTAGCAGCAAGACAGTTGTCTCTGTTGGCTGTCAGACTGAAGATGAAGCTTTCTTCCCAGAAGTGCAGGCAGGCTTCTGTGTTTTTAGTAGTATTTTCCAATCCAACTACTGCGTGTAATTTGAGAGCTCAGTAGATACAGTGTTGAGGTAAAGCCTGGTATGAACTGCTGGATGGGAGAGAGGACTCATGGACAATATCTAATCCCAGCTGTACACAGTACATGTCTGTGCAATAACTTGCTGGGATATGTGGGTCCTGTGTGTCCTGACAGTCACTTTGTGCAGCAGGGGCTCTTACTGCCCTCTGAGATTAAGAAGGTAACTCTGAAACACAGCCTGCAGCTTTCCCTGCCGTAATCTCTCTGAAGTGAGGGGAGTAAAAGATGGCAGAACATCCATACTGGAAGGAGCAGCTCAGCAGTCCTTCGTGTGTTTGCCCTTTTAGACAGGTGTCCACAGTACGAGTGGATTTGGGGGAGGAAATGGCATGGTCAAGAGCTGAGTTCTGCATCTCCTGCCAGGGAAGGGCTGTAGCTCCAGGGTGCCGGGAAGTCTTAATGTATATGTGCAGTCCAGTGTTAGTGTACAGGCAGCTCTCAAGCAGTGAGCAAGGAAACACCTCTGCATCTTGATCTGTTGTACTTTTCAGGTGGCCTCTGCTCCTCCCCTTGTCCACAGTGCCAGTCTGTTGGCTGCTCCTGCACCCCCGGGCCCCCCAGGCCCTGACAAGGCAGGATCCCCCTTCTGTTTCCTTAGCATGGTGTGTGCTCTTCTGGTCGATGAGTGTGCTGGGATCTGCTCCTGGAGCTCCCAGCACCATTAATGTGGATAATATCCTGTATTGCATGGTTTGCTACTCATAGAGCCCTTCTCTGAACTTGAGTGATGGCAGATCTCATGGGTGAAGGGTGGGAATTTGAAGGGCCTTTGCATGATAAGTTTATGTGGATGCTGTGCTGAGTGTCCCCTGCAAACAGCAGGCATTACCTGCAGGAGGTGGAAACAAACCTCTTTCAGGTGGGGGCTCATTTGTGAGCTCTCAAGAAGGCTGGATGGCCAGGCCAGCTAGAAATTGAGGTGTGCACAGGTATTTGTGCCTGCTCTGGGATCAGACGTGACTGGCAGGAGTGTGTGGTCCCTACAGGTCACTACAAGGGTGAAGTGCTCTGTTGCTACATACTGAATTCATCCTGTCTCCTTTCTCCCTGGATGGTATTTATCACTTGTGTGTGGCATGTGTGCCTGCCCTGCATGGCCATAACCCCTGGCTAGAGCAAGAGAAGCTGTGATTCTTTCCACAGAGTGCAGCCCTTTTCCTCCTGCTGCACCATGCAGGAAGCCTGGGCTTTATCCTGGGGCTCTGGACAGGCTTTGTCTCCAAAAACCTGTTGTCTCCCTCTGTGAGAGTCTCCTTGCAGTTGTGTGTGTGCTTTGGAAACAGTCACTGTAACAGCTTTTGGTAGCAAATGTCTGCTGTGTGGTGAAGGGTTTGTTTTAACCTGAGGACACTGGGGTGTGATGGGGCTGCTCTGTGCTGCTGGACTAGGAGAGGTTGCAAGTTATGGGAAGAGAGAGGAGGAAAAAAGCTGTGTGTTAGGCTCCGTTGAGAGTCATGCTGCATGTGAGGCAAGACTGGGGAGTGTGTGGATGTGTGTGTAAAAGCAGCTAAATTCATGTATGTCATGAGAATTTTTATACAAACGAGCAGAAACCAGGATTTGTCATTGAGTAAACTGGTTGACTGCAAGGACAAGCAGCTGCAGGACAGGGAGTAGAGCTCCTCCTGTGGCTGGAAGGTCAGGGTCTGCCAAGGCTTGGAGCACTTCAGTGTGTCCCTGCTCCGTTGGCTATGCTGGCAGCAGGCTGGTGGGTTGTTCACAGGCATAGATTTTGTCTGTTTTAATTTACCCTTTCACTTGCTGCAAACCCTACTTCTTCATGTGTCCCTAAACCTGACAGTAGCTATGGCAGTGCGAAGTCAGCTAAAATAACCTCTTAATTCCTTGCTGGGGTTTGTCTGCAGAGGGGCTGTGATGGCCGAGGAAAACATACACTTTGTTTATAAGTTATGAACCTCAGTAAAGCATTTCTCTGCTCCTCTAGGAAGTCTTTTCACACCATGTGTGCTGTGGTGGTGTGAGTTTCAGAAATGGCCTCTGAGACAAGTATCCAAATCCCCTTCCCCCACTGGTGCATTTCCAGCTCTGACAATACATGTGGCAGCCCTGTCTGCTGGGGATGCACTGTAGGTAAACAGCAGGCAACTGGGAGGGAGTTACTTCCTTCCTGCTTCCAGTTGCTTAGCTCAGGCATGGGATGAGAACCACCTGAGAGTGAGAGAGAGAGAGACTTGGAAAACAGATGTGCAGAAGTTGGTGCAAAGGGAGATTTTCTAGCTGAAAGGGGAGGTGAGGTGAGTGAGAGAAGAGCATCTCTATTAGAGAGGAGAGACAACTGAGAGCAAGAGCATAGGAATGGAGAGAGGTCGAGGAGGAGGGGCCCTCTGGATGGTGTCTGCTTTGTCAGCAGGCCAAGAACTGATGAGGTAAAGGGAGATTTTTGCCAGAGGCTTAGAGAGCACTGTACTGAGTGCCTGGGATGTGCTGATGACTTCTGCTGTGTGCGCAGTGAAGGAAAATCAAATCCTCAGTTCGCAGCTCTGCTGTTACATATCCCAGCTTCTCTGCATGTCTCTGCATGGGCAGAATACATGTGTGTACTTGATCCTGGCTCTCACCAGCTTCTTCAGAGAGCATAGCTGACTCCTGTCTGTCTCTGCAGAGGAGCCACTGGCAGCAACAGCAGGAAATTACCTGATAAGCACAGCAGCATTTACCTTACAGTATTTGTTTTCTCTTACCTGCAGTTCATGGCACAGGGAAAAGCCGGGAGCAGCTCTCCTCCATCCACAGCCACCAAGCCTGGCAGTCAGCTGGATACCATGCTGGGAAGTCTTCAGTCTGACCTGAATAAACTGGGTGTAGCTACAGTTGCCAAAGGTGTCTGTGGAGCCTGCAAGAAGCCTATTGCTGGGCAGGTGAGTTGAAGGTGCTGCCTCATTGCTGAACCTTGGACTGCAGCTGGGAGTAGTGGGGAGGGCTGTTTCGTGAGGCTGAAGAGACTGGAGATGCTGGAGAAACTGAAGTACTCTATTTATCCACTGGCTAGGTACGCTGTAAGCTCCTCCAGTGACCTCTACCCTGCCCCTGAGGGACTGCCCTTTCCTGAGATGATAGGTAATTCAGTTTTCATGCTACCCCAGTCCAGGGCTCACTTGAGTAGTAGAACTTGTCATTCTTGCTGACCTCCAGCTGGTATCTTGTCATGTGGTCTAGGGGAGGAAGAGATAGAGTTGTTCTCCATAATTTGTCTTCCCAACAGGTAGTTACAGCCATGGGGAAAACCTGGCACCCTGAGCACTTTGTCTGCACCCACTGCCAGGAGGAGATCGGGTCTCGGAACTTCTTTGAGCGGGATGGGCAGCCCTACTGCGAGAAGGACTATCACAACCTCTTCTCTCCACGCTGCTACTACTGCAATGGGCCCATCCTTGATGTGAGTTCCTTGGAGGAATCGTGGTGCTGGCAAGTTGCTGCAGGCCTAGGTGTTAAAATTCCACTTCACCCATGTGTCCTGGGTGGAAGATTTTGTTCAGGAATTTCTGTATTTGTTTTGTCTTTGCTTTGAAAGGGAAACAACTTGGCACAGTCAAGTTCTTACACTAGTCAGTGGAGTTAGTCCCTCTTACCTTTGCTGAAGTTCCTTCAGAACTCCACATGGCTCCATCATTCTGGTAATGATTCCTCAGCTTTTGTTGTTGGTAGCCTGTGGTAACAGGCACCAGGGCTGGTCCTGAGGACTGGGTGGGGCCCTGTGTAAGGGAGGAAGCAGTGCCCAAGATCCTTTTAGGGTAAAAAAAAGTGTGCAGTGGGAAAGTCCGAATGAGCCAGAGGCAGGGGTGAATTGACTCTGCTCTCTAAAGGACAGTCTATTTTAATGCTTGCTCTTGTCAGCACCAACATTCATGTGTTCTCCCCTCCCTCCAGCCCCCCCTTACTCACCTCCAAGCTGAAGCCATCATTTACATGACCTGCACTTTGTGTTTTCTTCTGAACAGAAAGTGGTGACGGCTTTGGACAGGACATGGCACCCTGAACACTTTTTCTGTGCCCAATGTGGAGCTTTCTTCGGACCTGAAGGTATTGCTGGTTTATGCAGGGGGAAAACAGTCTCCCCCCTGAACTGCAGACAAGGGCGTAAGGCAGAGCTGCTGCTGGAGGGACAGCCTGAGGCATCACAGGGGAACCACTGGAGTTCCAAGGGAGCTGTTTATGGGGGAAGGATGCTGCCAGTAATCATGGCTTCCTCCTGGGAAGGAAGAACGTGCCTGGGATGGGATGGGAAGGGAACAGAACAAGGAACAGCTATAGCTTCTGTGTGTGTTACCAGGGGGAAGGATGATCCTACCCATGCAGGTTACCCTGCACAGCTTGTGTGGCTGCAGGTGAAGATGGGGAGCTGATCCCTTTGCCTCTCCTCTGCTTTGACAGGATTTCATGAGAAGGATGGCAAAGCCTACTGCCGCAAGGACTACTTTGATATGTTTGCTCCCAAGTGTGGAGGCTGTGCCCGGGCTATCCTGGAAAACTACATCTCTGCCTTGAACACCCTGTGGCACCCTGAGTGCTTTGTCTGTCGGGTAAGAAACCCAAGGTCCTTTGCTGCTGCCGTACGACCCCTCTTGTTTCCACCCTGAGGCATCTGGTCCCATATCAGGGAAAGGCATCTGTGGGGTAATGAAGGGCAGCCAGCCCCACAACTTAAAAACCAAACACCTTCTTGTTCTCTGCCTGTTTACATTAAACTTTTGAGTTGCTTTGCTCTTCCTGTTCCCAGCTGCAATTACGGGCTCCTGCAGCAGCTCACAGATAAACAGAGTTATTTTCTGTGACCTTTAAATACTTACAAGCTAAGCTGCTCTCTGAGCACTTGCCTCAGCAATCAGATCTTGAGGATCTTCCTCCCATGCTCCATCTGACAATGTAAACTAATGAGACTGACCTTGTTCAGACAAACATGCAAATCGGTGAAATAGTGGCAGGCTCCATACAGCAAGCATAGTAAACAGGAATATTGCAGATTAAATACTTGGCAGTCTTTTAGAGAGCATTGCAAATATTAACTCTCACAGTCCCCAAGAGATGAGCCAAATCAACCACTGTTTCGTAGAGTGGGAGAGAAAGGCAGAAACCAGATCAAGCAGTCAGAACCACAGCCTGCTGATTCCTGGTGTGATGCTCAGAGCAGACGGTCACCAGCCTGTTGGGACTGTCTGGCGCTCCTGCAGTGGTGTGCAGTGAAAGAAGCAGAAGCCATGCCTGACTGGGGCTAGGGCGTGGGGAGGGGCTATGCTTTCTTGTGCAGAGATTGAGACTTCATCAAGCAGTTTTGTTTTCCTTTCCCCCTGCTGTGGCCTGAATTAGTGGGGCCAGCACAGATTTCTTCCAGGCCACAAGATGTGATTCTCTTCCTGTTTCTGCTAAAGCAGAGCAAACTTTTCAGCTGACTGAGGGAAAAGACTGTTCACTGAAATAACTGTCAGCATTAGTAAAATCTTGGACTCACTGCAGGCAAACTGCATTCCCCCAGTATTGCAAGTGTTCAGCTGCCTATGCTGTTTGTTGGACTCCTGTCCACATGCTGGGATCCAGTTGTGTGTGATACTCAGTGTCCTCCCTGGGGAAGAGGACAGCAAAACCAGGAGTCAGGAAACTGGCTTTTCCTCTGGGTCTTGGTGCTGATATATTTGTAAGATCTGGTGGTGTCCTCAACTCTCTCCCTTACTCTGCTGCCTCAGTTTCCCACTCCCACAAGGAGAGGAGTCTCCCCAGTCTGGTGGGTGCTTCTGTTGCAGGTTCTGCAGTGAAGTGTTCTCAGCTGCCTGGCACTGAGGGGGAGGGGCAGCTCTGGACACTTCTTACCACATAGCTGGTGTATGCTCTTCCCCATATCTTTTCAACATCAGTAGCACTGTAAAACAAGCAGTTTCTCCCAGCAGTGACCCATGTGTAACTGGTGGAAATGTTTCAGGCTTGACAATCCTTTGCAGACTGTACCTGTCTAATGCCAGCCATTCTGGAGAGGTCACTCATAAAGATTAATTGTGCCTGATTTTCTCAGCTGGAACCAGTCCCATGCTCATAAGGATTCTGCTGCATGAAAGCCTGAGTTGGTCCTTGCTTCTCCTTGCGCTTGTGGGGAAGCTGGAGTGAGGAAAAAAAAACCAGGCAAAGGTGCTGCAGTGTTTCCCATTTCAGGGGAGGAATGCTCTCTTTTTTCCTGGCTGGATATATCTGGTAGCTCATTCATAGTATTTTCTTTGTAGAAGTGAAGCCAGCTGGGCAAAGGAGCTGGTTAATTCCCTTGCTTGTGTCTGTATCTGTCCATTTCTCAGACTTTTTTGGGAAGCTCTTTGCAATGGGCAGAATTTGGCCCTGGATAACAGGACAGTGCTGAAAGGCAGCAGTTCATCTGCCCACAGCACAGTTGGGCTGTGCCATAGAGCAGAGGAGACTTGTGGAGCTGCCCCTCCGCACCACCCCAGCTTCTCAAACAACCTGTCCCCTTTGCTTTGTCCTGCTGCAGGAATGTTTCACCCCGTTCATCAACGGCAGCTTCTTCGAGCATGATGGGCAGCCCTACTGTGAGGTGCACTACCATGAGCGCCGTGGCTCGCTTTGCTCCGGCTGCCAGAAACCCATCACAGGACGCTGCATCACTGCTATGGGCAAAAAATTCCACCCCGAACACTTTGTCTGTGCCTTCTGCCTCAAGCAGCTCAACAAAGGAACCTTCAAAGAGCAGAACGACAAGCCCTACTGCCAGAACTGCTTCCTCAAGCTCTTCTGTTAGAGGCACCATAGATGGGCGCTAAAGCATCTTTCTGCCACCCCCTTGGCAGTTCTGTCTCTCTGAACATTACTGTGATTTAGGATCCTTACCAGGCAGGGGAGGAGGGGGGTGGGGGGTGGGGGGTGCTGCTATGGAGAGGCAGTAGATCCAGGGATGAGATGGTCCATTAAACTGGAAACGCCCTTGCTGTGTCTCAGGAGAGAGAGGCTGAGATCCCTCATTATGCTGTGTGTGTGTCTGTGTGTGTGACTGATAGCTGAGGTTAGCTCGAGGGCTCCAACAGGGAGATTTTCCCAGCCCCCTCCTGGCAGCAGGAGGCTTTGCCAGTACATTTCAGCCTGTGTCAGCTCTCTGAGCAAATCGTGACACTTGCAGGCAACACAACCCTCTGCTTTGACACCTCCTTCTCAAGCTTTTGCCTGCACGTGTGTAGGGTGAGCGACAGCACAGCGAGGGCACCCTGTGGCCTCAGTGCCACTCTGGCTCTGCTCACAGAGTCACATGGTGTGTGTGACTTCCTGAGACTGGAGCATCAGCACAGGCAGCCAAGACCCTGCAAGGGTCTCTCCAGTTCCATTACACTGTAAGGCGATAATACCACTTGCTCTTTTTTTTTTTTTTTTTTTTTTAAACTAAGAGGAATCAAGATGTTACTGTGTGGGGTGTTTTTTCTTTTTTTCCCTAGTTTGTTACTCCTTATCTCAATGCCTTTTTCTCAGCACACAGGAGCAGGAGGTGGGGCAAGTCTCGACCATCCCTCAGCACTGTTGTGCTCTGCTGTGCGGACAGCCTGTGCCAGGCAGCTCCGTAGGCACCCAGGCCAGCTCAGGGCATCTGCTCCCCTCACCTACTGCTCCTGAGAGAGAGGAAGAGGCATCACCCCTTCTTTAAACACAGGTGCAGAGAGGTCAGCAGCCTTTTTCATCCATCCCTGTCATGAGTGAGTGTGACGTGCGTGTGTTTATCTGGCCTGAAACTCTCCCATCTATCAGGGCCTGAATCTGTCACAAGACTGGGGAGAAGGAAGGGTTTAAGAAGCCAGAAAAAAAAATCTGAAATTTATATCCTTTCTTCTTCCAGTTTGCTAATGAGACCTATCAGCTCCTTAGTATTTCCCTTTTCTGTACTCCTGTTAAACGTGTTCTACTGAGAGATGCTACAGCAATAACCTTTTATATTGACTGTTACTGGTATAACAAGTCCTGGGGGTCAGGTGTGCATGACACACTTGGAGTTTTACTATCAAAGTGAATACTGTATCCTGTCTTTGATAAGAACTAGATTTCTACACTGATTTTGAATTCATATCTAATTTACTTTTAATCCTCTTATACAGAAATTGTTTTTGAAGTGATTTTAAGAAAGCAACTTTTATATCAAGCTGTGCTGTTCTAGACAGTGCCAGTTGTGCTGGCTTACTACATCTGTAACCTCAATGCTTTGTTAAGCCTAACTAACATTCACTATTTCCTTTTTGTTGCGGGTTGGGAGGGCTGGAATCTATGGGGAAGGGAATGTGACTTGTATTTTTTTTTCCCTAGCAAAGGCAGGTGAACTGTGAATAGGTTTGGGGGTTTTTTTTTTCCTCCTCTGGGTCACCTAAAAGTGTGATTCTGGTTTTTATTGTAACCTATAAACTGCTGTATTTGAATCACCTGCTGTTCTCCCAAAGCCGAGCTTCCAGGATGTTAAGAGTGAGTCTTAATATGATGCTATGGGAGAAGGAGCTTAGACCTTTGCCCTTGGCTTCTCATCTTCAGCTGCCTGAAACCAGAGCAGGGTTAATTGGGGAAGGGGCTCCTTTTCTTTTGTGGAAGAAAGGTCTTGTGACTGAGGAGAAGAAACTGGGAGACAGACTCTCTTCCTGACTAGCTGTGCAACTTTGGGCAAGGTTACTAAACCTTACCGTGCCTCAGTTTCCCCATCTGTAAAATGGGGGCAGTTTAGCCTGGATTTGTGAGGTTATTCTGAGGCCTAGTTCATGTTTGCTAAAGCACTTTTAGGTCTCTGGCTGGAGGGTGCTATGGAGAGGGAAGTATTGCGGTGAAGTTCCCGGTGGCCATTCTGTGGTACCAGCCCTGGAGTGGTGTTTGGAATTACTGCTCGAGAGAGCTGCTGCCATTGCAGCACAACACAACCATTGGCATCCAGTTGTGTTGTGCAGCTCGGCAGGTGCATTATAGGGGTCCAGGGGCAGCTGTGTCAGAAACCAGCCCTGAAAGCCTGGGTCACTGCCCCATGTAACCTCATTGCAGTGCTGCCCTGCTCAGGTCACTGAAACTGTCCCACTGATTGCTCCCGACAAACAAACCTCACTCAGTGTGTGGGTGGGAGGCCAGAGAGAGCTGTGGGAGCACTAGAGCTGTGTCAGCTGGGCTGAGCACAGCTCTGGGAAATTCTTGAGGCAAGAGTCCTTACGCATTTGCCTTTTCATCTTGTGAGTCTATTTGACTTAAAATGGATGCTCCTAAGCTGCCTGTGTTTATCTCGCTGGAAAGATCAACTTCCTTGGTGCCGCTGAGGGGACACACAGCCGTTTTGTGGAAGTGCTGGAGAGGCGTGAGATGTTTTTGGCACTGCCACTTTGTGGGACACCTGCAAACTGTGTAATCCTGTGCCTCTCTTTCCCTCTCTGCGGAGTCTTTAACCTATCTCGCTGCTAGCTGAGGCTGTGTCAGTGACACTTGTGGCACACCTGGGTGCAGGGTGCTGTGTAGGGTGCGTGGTGCTGAGAGGAGGCTCCTCTGGCCTTAGTGCTTAACTGAGATAATTTCACAGTCACCTTCTGCCTTCATCTGGTGTCTGACATGCTGGGATGCCACACTGATGCTACTCTGCCAAATAACGCCTTGTGGTGGCTGCCGCCACTGTGGGTGTCCAAAATGCCTGTTCGTTCACTGCAGATGCGGTTTTAGGGTAGCACAGCCGCTGTTGGGGTGCGGGGGTGCGAGGGCTGGAGATGGAGGTGCGCCGGCAGGGTCTATGAGTGCACCCCCGGGCCAGGCGCTATCCCTGGGGAAGGCCTTTCACATCATGTCCGGGCTGGGCTGGGGGGGAAGCTCTGCTGGGTCAACAATTATTTGATTCTTTCCTCCCTTGTAAACTTCTAACTCCGCTTTTTTTTTTTCCTCCATTTAAAATTGTTGCAGTTACGCCAATAAAATTTTCACCATTATTGTCACGCTTGTGTCGTGATTGTTTCCCGCCCCGTAGCTTGTGAGGGACCGGACCCAGGGCGGGCCCCGCTCTCACGGCTGAGAGGGCTCGCGAGGGGAGGGAGGGAGGGAGGGAGGGAGGGAGGGAGGGAGGGAGGGAGGGAGGGAGGGAGGGAGGGAGGGAAGGGGCAGTGCGCTCCTCCGGGCGCCAGGGGGCGACGCGCGCCCGGCCGCGCGCGTTTTCCTGCGGCGTTCGCGCCTTCCGCTGGCGTCACGCGCTGCCCACAGAGCGGCGGATGATTGACACTGAAGGCAGCCAATGGGCTGAGGAGGGGCAGTGCCGCGGCGCCCTGCGATTCGTCATGAGGCACGGTATAAAAGGAGACGGCCCCGCCCTGCGGCCCTTCTTTCCCGGAGCCCTCGTGGAGGTGCGGGTGTGGGTGCGGCGCGGCGTCTCCGAGGCCCGGGCGGGACTTGCGGCCACGTCGAGGGGAGCGGACCGGGACCAGGAGCGGGGTCCTGGGCCGCGGCCGGACTGTGGGGTTGGGAGCGCTGGGCCCCACGGCGGAGGGAAGGGTGGGGACCCACCTCAGCCGCTCTTCTTCCTGGCAGGTCCCAGCTCGTCTTTAAACCCACCGGGCGATCCTTGGAGCACCGCCGAGATGCCCAGGGAAGACAGGGCTACGTGGAAGTCCAACTATTTTATGAAAATCATCGTGAGTGTCGACTCGGAGCCCTCGTGGGGCGCTGCCGCCGCCGGGGCATGCTCGGGGCAGCGAGAGCCGGGCGGGCCGGGCTGCGGGGTTTTGTTAAGAGAGATAGGTGAATGCTATGGGGTGTCTGAACGAGTACCTGGCGCTAGGAAGAGACTTGAGACAGTCCAGATCAGGCCTCCTGAGAATTTGCCTCGGCGCTTGCAGACTTTTTCAGGGACGTGACTCGATGGCTGAGTGAAAGATGCAGCCGGTGGCACATCCAGCCTCACTTGGAGCTTAGCATTCTCAAACTTCTGAGAGACTTTTTTTACGTTTTAACGTGTTAAGGTTTCAATGCTGCTATGTGCACTGCTCCGAATTTCTTTTTATAGTTGCAGTGTTTCTTTTGCTATAGCAACTCCTGGATGATTACCCAAAATGTTTCATTGTGGGAGCAGACAATGTGGGATCCAAGCAGATGCAGCAGATCCGTATGTCCCTGCGTGGAAAGGCTGTTGTGCTGATGGGGAAGAACACGATGATGCGCAAAGCTATTCGTGGTCATCTGGAGAATAACCCTGCCCTAGAAAAGTGGGTAATGCTGCCTGAGGGCACTTCTGGGTCCTCTGTCTTGAAAGGAGAGGAGGTTGTCCAAGGAATAAAACTGAAAGCTGTCATCTTCCCTTCAGGCTGCTGCCTCATATCCGTGGGAATGTGGGCTTTGTCTTCACCAAGGAGGATCTGACTGAGATCCGGGACATGCTGCTGGCTAACAAGGTAAGGGAGATTAGCCCTCACTGCATGTTTAGGCTGAGATGGAATGAAAAATAAAACTGGGTCTTCACAGTGGACACCCGATTAGTAGGAGTCCTCAAGGGTTGGGAACTGTCCCCTGCAGTCTTAGCCAAACTGCTTAAGTTCAGCTGTCTCATTTGTGCGTGCCTGGGTACTGTCTACCCTCAATGAGTGTGTCACAGAGGAAGTGATCCCACAAGATCTGAGGAGAGCATTCTTGCAGCTTCTCGTCTCCGCCCTCCCAGGTGCCAGCTGCTGCCCGTGCCGGTGCTATTGCTCCTTGTGATGTGACTGTGCCGGCCCAGAACACGGGTCTTGGACCCGAGAAGACCTCCTTTTTCCAGGCCTTGGGCATCACCACGAAGATTTCCAGAGGAACCATTGAAATTCTGGTGAGTGAGCTGCGTGTTGTTGAAGCTGTTCCTTGACTGGGAGGCCTTGATTGTGGTAGCTGAGGGAGCTGTGAAGGCCAAAGCTCCCGTTAGTGCCAAAATATTGTATGAGCAGTGTGATTATTGCACTTTGGGATGTGGAAGGAGGGTGTCTGGCTTGGCTCCAGTGTGCAGCGTGGGGCGATTGAATTCTCCATCAGATTTCCAGGGGTAGGCTCTGTCAGAGGAACGTGCAGGTGAGCTACCTATAGGTAATGCAGGAAAGGTGCTGCCTTTCTCCTAGCTGATGCGGACTTGCTTATATGGTTTGGGGCTTTCTCTGCTTGTGGAGCTGAATCTGGAGTGTGTTGGTTGTGCTTGTTTGCTCCTCTAGTTCCACCATCTGTATTTGTGTCCCACTGCTTTGACGTACTGGAATTTCTTGGTGTGTATTGATTCCTTTTCCCTGATCTCCTCAGAGCGATGTGCAGCTTATCAAGACTGGAGACAAAGTGGGTGCCAGTGAAGCCACCCTGCTCAACATGCTGAACATTTCCCCATTCTCCTTCGGGCTGGTGATCCAGCAGGTCTTTGACAATGGCAGCATTTACAACCCTGAAGTGCTGGACATCACCGAGGAGACCTTGCACAAGCGCTTCCTGGAGGTGAGTGCCACAGTCCGTGTCCCTTGTGTTCTGCCTCGCTGGTCTGGGAGCCAGTGCTGCCCCAGAACAAAGCGTCCTGTCTGGTGTTTTCCATGAGGTCCTGCAGAGCCAGGAACTCTCCTTGGTTCCCCACAGAAACTGTGTGTCAGGGAGTACCTTCCTGTAGGATTCTTCATCTGAAGCTGCTTCAGAAATCATTTAAGGCCACTTGAAATCATAGAATGTCCTGAGTTGGAAGGGACGCACAAGGATCATCGAGTCCAATTCCTGGCTCTGCACGAGCAATCCTACCCTGTGCCCGAGAGCATTGTCCAAATGCTTCTTGAGCTCTAGGAGCCTTTGGGCCATGACCATTCTCTGGGGGTCTGTTTGGTGACCGACCACCCTCTGGGGGAAGAACCTTTTCTTACTATTCTACTTAAACCTCCCATGACACAGCTTCATGCCGTTCTCTCAGGTCCTGTCACTGGTCACCACAGAGCAGAGATCAGTGACATTTAAATCTTGATGCCTTGATTTCACTGGAGCTGTTACCTGTGTGTGCATTGCACACTGTCCTTTGTGTTGGCAGTGTACAAGTTGTCATCTGGCCATCCTCTGCTGTGGTTTCTAGTCCAGGTTATTTCTCAGACCACAGAAACACAAGTCCGTCTCTTCACAGGGTGTTCGTAATGTTGCCAGCATCTGTCTGCAAATTGGGTACCCAACCATTGCGTCCGTGCCCCACTCCATCATCAACGGGTACAAGCGTGTCCTGGCTGTGGCTGTGGAGACTGACTACACCTTCCCACTGGCTGAAAAGGTAATGAATGGTTGGCTCTCAGCTCTGCAGAGAGTTAGAAATGCAGCCAGGCACATTCACAGCATGTTCCCTGGTTTGAGAGGACTGGGACGTGCCTGTGTGTGGCATGTGTCTGGAGAAGGAGTGCTTGCTTCCATGTGTTGTGTACAAATGGGAGGAGAAAGCTGATTTACCTGGTGTTCCTTCTTTGGGGCTGTTACACTCAGCATAGCTGAAATGGCTGTAATGAATGGTTCTTCATATCTGCTAGTGATAAGTGGACCTCTTTGGATTCAGGCAAGCTGCAAGTGCTGTCTTTATCATTGCAAAGGTTCAGTCCTGCAAAATGTTTTGTTGCGAGTTTACATTTTTTCCCCACCTTTTGCAGGTGAAGGCCTTCCTGGCAGATCCCTCTGCTTTTGTGGCAGCCATGCCTGTGGTAGCTGAAGCAGCTGCACCTGCTGCCGCCGCCGCTGCTGCTCCAGCGAAGGAGGCAGCAAAGGAGGAGTCGGAGGAGTCTGACGAGGACATGGGATTTGGTCTCTTTGACTAACAGCAGCCACTCTATGCCTCTGTCAGAGTTGGCCCAATGGGAGAAATAAAAAGCTGTTTTACACCTTCATGTGTGCCTGCATTGATGGTGTAGTCTGCGTATCAGCTGGGGTTTGGGGAAAGTGTAACCGGCGGGGCCCTGTGCTCCAGAGCAGTGGTTGTTCCTCGGGCCGGGGCACGGCAGGTGACCGGTTGTGTCCTGGCCCCGGGTGCTGCAGGGGAGCAGTTGTTCTCGGGGCGGGAGCGCACCTGTTCCCGGCCAGGCCCAGTAGAGGCCTTGCCCGCAGCAGGTCGGGTCAGTCCAGCTACCGCCCATCCTGTTCTGTTCCCCCCGAGCGGCGGGACGGGCGCTCCCGGGACGGGTGGGCAGCGCCCATCGCCGTGGCGCCGGGCCCGCCCCGGAAGCCGCTACCGGTTCCGGGGTCGCGGCGGAGTGATGGCGGCCGACACGCAGGTGAGTGTGGGATGGGCCGCGTAGGGCCCAGCCCGGGCAGGGGAGACTGGCGGGGGCTGCGCTCGGGGCCGTGCCGCGTGCCGCTCCCGCCCCGCTGCGCCCTCGGCCCGGCTGCGGGGCCCGGCCCGGCACCCGA
>NW_024582074.1:255183-363374 GCF_017639235.1 Corvus kubaryi
GCCCGCGGGAAGGGGCCGCCGCCGCCGGGGAACCCGGGCGGAGCGGGGGGCGGCGGGGCCCGTCCCGATCGAAGCCCGTCCCGATCGAGGCCCGGCACGAGCCGCGTCCCGCCCGGCGGCGGCGCCGTGAGCGGCTGCCCCCGGTTCGCACCGCCTGGCCGCGGTGTGACCGCTCCCTCTGCCCGGACTGCCTGGGGCCGCCGGCTTCATCGTGAGGGGCTTGGGATGTTCCTAGAGCAAATCCTAGTCTGCTCAGCATCAGGTCCGTACTTGTATAGATACTGCCTTTGTTCTCTGTATTTGGTTGCAGCAGCATTGCTGGTATGCTGGCTTTGTAACGTGTACATAAACATGCTAAAAAAGAAAAATAAAAAGCAAATTGGTGAAGCCTGTCCCAGTGGGTCTTCCGGGGAGACTGGGTGGTTTAGACTAGTCGAGGTTTTGCGGTTTGCATAAGTCACTGAGATGCTGGTGAGGTTCTGTAGTATTATACATAAGTTATATTTTTCATTTCTAGGCTTAGGATAATTTTAACACGTTTTTCATGTCTGCACATCTTCCTGCATGGAAGCAGCATGACTAAGGGCAGCTTGGTTTGGGTTTGTATGTGATGAACTCATGTAATTGAAAAGTTTTGCGAGAAGAGCAGGTCTGTAACAGCAGCTGGTTCTGTTGGTTCTGGTGTCAATGACATTGTTGGTCATCCTTTGCAGCTCAACCCAGCCTTGCTGTTCAGAGGTGCAGCCTTGCTTCCAGCGAGTTATTAAGGGGACCTGTGGGTGTGAAATGGTCACAGGCTCACGGAGGTGTGGATGGCCTTTAAATCTCAGGAAGCCACTGTGCAGGATTAGCCTTCCAGCGCGTCAGCAAAAAGCAGCTTTGAGGAGCTCTTTGAAAAAGACTGAAAAGGGAAGGAATCGTTTTAGATGAGTTTCTAAAGACATGCTCATTTGCTGCCTTTTGGAAAGATGCTGGTATAAAGTTGCTCAGTTTAAGAGCTGAATTTCAAAAGCATTTCCTGGAGAGCTGTGCTTTGGTTTATGTAAATGCAGAAAATCTGGGAATGTAGGTCTTCCTGGGTTGTCTGCAGTTCGAGTGCTCTTTTGGAACTGCCTGGACTTCAGGAGATAACATGGAGGGAAAAGCTCCTTTGAATTCTAGAAGTTACTATTTTTTGCTTTTCAAGGTCCTGTACTCCAGATTATGGGTCTTAGCTCTTACTCTGTGTTACTTTTGGAGGGGTAAGGGTCTCTTACAGAGCACGAGAGCACAGATTAATGGAGAGGAGTCGTCCTTCAGCCTTGGGGAAGGAGTGTGTGGTGCACAGTGACCCTTCCTTGGCAGATGAGATGGCAGATGCTCACATTTGGGCACTAAGAGGTCATGTGGCAGCAAGTGACATATTCTGCTTGCCCTGGTTTGTGTTCTGTGGGCTGAAAACAAAGGCAGTCTGATGTTTTTTCTGGTTCGTGGTTTTAGATTTCTGACACACTGAAGCGGTTTGCAGTGAAAGTAACTACAGCCAGCGTGAAGGAGCGGAGAGAGATCCTCAGTGAGCTGGGAAAATGTGTTTCTGGGAAAGGTAAAAAACTTGGGAGCACTGTTCTGGTTACCAGGGTGAAGGAGGGTGTTATAATGTTTTGTTTCAAAAGGTTGTGTGAGGGGTATTTGTTTGAGGGAGGGGGCTAGCAGAGTTTGGAGCCAGTGCTCCATCACAGGGTTAATTTCAAGCGTGGAATTTGTGGGTAGCAGAGAACCCCAGCTTTTGGCACATCTACTTTTTCCAGTCAGCAGTTGTAGCATTGTGTAGCATTAGTTCTTCATTAGTGTGTCAGTTGAGTTTCTGTCATGACTCTTGGCCTGTTCTTTTAGTACTCATGGAATCCTTGGGTATGTACATGTATAGAGAGGGGGAGTATGGGAGATTTCAGATGGTCTTAATAAAACAGCTGAAGCAAATTTTTGAAACTTATTTCTCTCATTTTCTGAAGATGACCGTGTGTTCCAGTTTTACCATTGTTTTAAAAAATATGCATAAAATGTATGAAAAGAGCAAACTTTTACTGTGATTTGTGCAAGCAATTTCGCAGATGTGAGCAGTTTACTGATTTCAGTCATGAAGTGAATTGTGTTTGTGTTAAAGATTAAGAGCTCTTTGATTTATGAAGAAATATTTTGGAATACATTGTTACAGATCTTCCAGAGGGCGCAGTGAAAGGCCTTTGCAAACTCTTCTGCCTTACTCTGCATCGATACCGGTAAGTAAATTGATGTGGAAAGGCAGTATTATTTAATCTATCAGTATTTAGTAGTTAAATTGGTGTGGAGCATCTGGAAATGTTAGCATGCAGTGTCACAGAGATGTATATGACACCAAAGGATGTCATCTTGTAATTACATTCTCAGGGGAGGATTGACATTAAAATGTTTTACAACATTTGCCTTGCATTTCACCTTTAATTTTGAAATTAAAACTTTTGTCCTGTGGTTCAGTTTGCAAGAATGAACACCCATGTCCTTGTGAAGCAAGACTGAGCTGTCTTTTAGACAATTTTAGGTGGGATTAAATTGTGCTCTGTGGTAGAGGAGCTGTTCAGAACCTGTTTTCTTCTGCAGTCTGCCAGAGGGCCTCCACATAACTGCTGTCATTTGAGGAAGGGAATGGAGCTTTCTGCCAGAAACTTCTCCACTTTGTGGAACAGCAAGGATAAAATAAGTTACTAGCTTGACTGCTGAAATGGGAAAGCAGAGCCCTTTGTGTGGTGCAGGGGTGGTAACGGTGCAATGTGGCAGGTTTAGAATGTTCGTGATCCATGTTTGTCA
This sequence comes from Corvus kubaryi, assembly GCF_017639235.1. NCBI lineage: Eukaryota > Metazoa > Chordata > Aves > Passeriformes > Corvidae > Corvus > Corvus kubaryi. Next base: position 258,007 of record NW_024582074.1, read on the forward strand.
CAGGGATGCTGCGTCCCGCAGAGCCCTGCAGTTGGCCCTTCAGCAGCTCGCAGAATCCCAGCCTGAGGCAACGGCAAAAAACCTGCTGCACTCACTTCAGTCTTCAGGGATCGGCAGCAAGGCTGGAGTTCCCAGGTGTGGAGGAGTCGCTTTGTGTGGAAGCAGTTCTGAGTTGCTGGTAGTTCCTCCTGTTTAGAATGAGGCTTGTGCTGCTGCTTGGCAGAGGCGTTAAAAGCCTTTAGAGACAAAACTGTTAACGCTGTTCAGATGTTCCTCTCTTACCTCTTCCATGTAATTTGGGATGGCAAAGGGAGTATCCTGGTGTAGCTGCTGGTGGATTGGGTCTGAGTTTCGGTTTAGCCTTTGTTAAACTTCAAGTCTGGAGAGATGAGGAACAAACTCTTCCAAGAAACAGTCTCCAAAATTATTAGGAAAGGGGATTTCATCACCTATCAAGCATTCAGCTGCCTCTTGTGCCATCTGGAAGCTCTGAGTGTCAAACCAGAGCTGAAACAGCTTCTGAGGACTGATTATTTCCTTTAAAAACTAAAGGCTTTAGCTGCATTTTTGTGTGGTAAAATTGCCTGTCAGTCAGGTGCTAACCTGGGCAAAATGGGTCTGTAATGGTCTAGTTAGGTGTAAGTTATGTCCTGGGAAGTGTAGATTTACCTTCCTCTCCTGTTTGTACAACAGTAAGAGCAGTGGATCTGCAGCTCTGCTGGCACTCTCCTGGACATGCCTGCTTGTACGCACAGTCTTTCCAACACCTGACAAGAGACAGGGAGAAACATGGAAAAAACTGGTAGGTTCTTTAAGCTTTGCAGAAATATCCCATCGCAGATACAGACTTAAATATTTCCAATGTGTTTAAGTTGCTGAAATGTTGCAAATAATTCTGAATGTAACTGAAAACACCAAGTTAGAATCCAGGTTTGGAGGAAGATTTGGTGTATTGTGATGTCTCCTCTTCCCCTGGAGAAAGCAGGAGATATATAAAGCATGAGTGGGGTGGTCTTGCACCTGTGCAGTTGTTCTGCATACAGAGATGGCTGCTGGTGCCTCTGAGGTACATCTGCAGTGTGGCATGAAGTTCTTGTGCCTCCCTTGAAATATGCGTGTGTGATACTCTGTCATACAGTGTCAAGGAACTTTTGCCTTTCTTTCACTTTTAACAACACAAATGTGCTACTGTACTCATAGCACATTGGGATATAGTTGGAACAGGTTTTAAGAAGAGATGTAATCTGTTTTTAGTGTTTCCAAAACTGTTAGGCATTGTTCTGAACAGAGGTGCGGGATGAAAGCAAAGGCAGCTTGTTGGAAGAGCTTGGATGACCTAAAAGACTTAAGCAGATTCAGCTAATCATTGACATTTGGCATGCCTTGTTTGATACAAGCTCTCTGAGAAGCAGGTTTTCTCGGCTGTTGCCTTTGGCAGGTGGAGGTTCAGTGTTTGCTCCTTTTGGAAGTCCTGGGAGGGTCCCACAAGCAGGCAGTGGATGGGGCCGTGAAGAAATTGAACAGGCTGTGGAAAGAGGTGATGTATACATTATGTGCTATATTCTCTAGCTGTTCTGGGTTCTGTGGTGTTAACATGCCCTGCTCTTTTTCTCTTAAGAACCAGGATCTGGTGGATCAGTACCTATATGTCATTCTTGGGCTCGAACCAAACCAGAATTATGCTGCAATGCTGGGACTTGTGGTCCAGTTTTGCACAGCCCAGAAGGAGATGGATATTATTAAACGATACAAGGTAAATCTGTTGCACAGCTTTTTTTGTTGGGGAATAAGAAGCATCACTTCTTATCATGAAGAAGGGACTGAATAGACATCTTAGTGAGGCTGGTACTTTGCATCTGCCCCTGGTTTCACTATCTGTCAGTTCAGTAGTCCTGCAATTCTGACTGAAACAACTGGGGTGTGTTTAGAGAGGAGGTGCCAGATACATGGCTGTTTGGTTTTGCCTGTGCATTTCTGTGAATGTCCAATGTACAGCTTCCTGCCTTGTCCCTGTTGTGGGAATGAAAGGCAGCATGTAGCTTTTGGTGTGGTTTGGGTGTTGGGCTCAGGATAGAGCAGGGAGCATTGGTCTCTGCTTGACTGGCTGATGTGAGAGTGAAAGGAAAGCTTCCAGAGGAGGAGGAGGTGGGGTGTCCAGCCTGGCACCTGACTGTGTGCCGGGGAGCTGTGTACAGGTTGAGATGTGGCTGTAATCTGGTGTTTCTGCTTGTTCAGAGTGCTCTCCTGGATTTCTACTTGAAGACCATCCTTATGAGCAAGACAAAGCCTCAGAAGCACGTGCTGGTGAGACACAGTGTTACAGCTGCTTGTGATGCTGTCCCACAGGCAGCATTGCCCTGTGCTGAGTGCCCTGTCCCCTTTGCAGGACAGCTGTTCTCCGCTGGTTCGCTATGTGTCCCATGCCGAATTCAAGGACTCTGTTTTGCCAACTTTGCAGAAATCCCTGCTGCGGAGTCCTGAGAATGTAATTGAAAGTGAGTCTGTCATCTCTCTGCATTGCTTTGTCAAAGAGCCTAAATCCTTAGCGGTCTGGAGCTGTTGGGGCAGTGTCACTCTGGACTATGCTTTTGGTCCCATGAGTGCAGGCAGGATTGTCTGGCATCCAAGGGTTAGATGTGGAGGAGCAACATTTGTGGTGTGATCCCAAGTGTCAGGGTATGTGATAACTACTGTTTGCACCGGGGACAGGATTTTGCAGCTTAGTGCTAGGAATAATCCTGAATTATTCTGTTCATTGGGCATCATTTTCAGTAGGTTTTTTTTTTATTCCTACTCCTTACTACCCTGTTTGCTCTTGATGTGAACTGTGGGGAAGGGTGTATTAAAATGCTAATGGCATATCACATTTTGTTAAGTAACTGTTTTTATCTCTTATGTTGTCAGCAATCTCTTTTTTGCTCGTATCTGTGAACCTGGATCTTAGCCAGTATGCTGTAGACATTGTGAAAGGACTGGCCAGTAAGTACTCTCACTTCTGGAGGGAATTATGAATTCAGAATAAAGCTTTCTGCAACTTTCTGGCTGTATCTACAACAGCTTGATTGCTGGTGTAAAGGTTGTTTTAGGTGGCAGGGAGGATGATGCTGTAACTTGGAACTGGAGTAGTTCACATGATGGTTCCAGAAGCTGCATTAAGCCGCATGTAAAGACAGTCCTTACTTGCTGGTTTTATGCAGCTTGTTGTAAGGAACTCTTAGCTTGTGCATTATTTTCTAGGTCATCTGAAATCCAACAGTGTGCAGCTGATGGATGAAGCAGTTGTGGCATTAAAGAACTTGGCTCGGCAGTGCAGCGATCCTTCGGCTGTGGAGTTGCTGGGCAGGCACCTTTTTGCCATCTTGGGTGGTGAGTGAATTGTAGGATAAGCAGTGGGGCTGAATTGAGGTTTGACAGCCTCAAGGAGTTTTGTGTATTGTATTTTCTGTTCTCCTTCTCTGCCTGGATGGAATGGATGGCTTAGCTTGGATCAGGGATAATGGGGCAAGCTTCTGTGTTTTGGAGGAGATTCTTGGTTACAGCTGTTGTCTGTAATCACCTATCACCTTTGTGTTTCTTGTTGGCAGGCTCAGAAGGGAAGCTGACAGTTGTTGCTCAGAAGATGAGTGTCCTTTCAGGTGAGGATCCTAGAAGAAAGCTGCTTCTCTGGTGGAAGAAATTGAGCAGAAAGCTGAACGGAAGGGATCTGTACCTCACCCTTTAGGATTTCCTGCCTGTCACTCTAAGTTGGCTGTAGTTGAAGCCATTAGAGGGTGCTGGATACCACATACCGGTTCCTGACTTTCTATTAAAAAAATAAATGAATAATAATTGGCTAGTAGGCCAAAAATTTTATGCAAAGAGGATGACTTGTACCCAGGGTGAAAATGAAGACAGAGATCTGGCAGTGTGATACGTGGTAGATGTGACATCCAGATGTAGTGACAAGAAAAAGAGATGTCTGTGCAAGGATTGAAGTGTGAAGGGTCATTCTTGATTGGATTTAGATGTCGTGCGTAGTTTGGGAACTACTGAGAGAATTCTGTCCTTTCAGGGATTGGCAGCCTTAGTCACCACGTGGTTTCTGGACCCTCCAGCCAAGCTCTGAGTGCAACTGTGGCTGAGCTTTTCATCCCGTTCCTGCAACAAGAAGGTGAGACTTCTTGCCTTTGTTCTGGGTTTGCTAAGCTTCTTTCATCTTCAGCAGGATTTTCACATGGTTATTCCAGATAAATCTGGATTCTTGCCTGCTGTGTTACAGAATCTGTTGCCCTGTTTTGATGAGCCACTCCATGGAGACAGTGCTGTGCCTGTTAGAAGCACGTGTTTATTAGTGCAGTAAATATTACTGTATCCTGCAGCCGTAGGGAGGAGGAGAGAAGATCCAACAAGCAGGAATTGTGCAGCAAGATTGATTTACTTAATTATTTTACAAACTCTTTCATAGAATTTTTCTTTGTAGTCTAATTGGACAAAGGATCAGCCACCCCTTGGGGGTGATTGGCTAAAATCCTAAAACATCCATTGTCAAAATATTTTTTGACTGTACTATAAACAAGGCTTTTGCAAGGTCGCAGGTGTTCATTGTTTATAGAACTCTGCTACTATCTTCTGTGAGAGAGAAAAGTCTCTCACAGACTTAGAAAATAGCGAGAAAAATTCTTGCTAGCAGCATTTTTGTATCCACATGTGTTCTTTTCCTGCATCCTGATGTTGTTACCTGCTTTCTGTTTCATGTTCTGTGCTTTCTGCAATTGCTGAACTGATGTGAGCTCTCTGTTTCTTTGCAGTCCATGAGGGCACATTGGTTCATGCAGTCTCTGTCCTGGCTCTTTGGTGTGTTCGGTTCACCACAGAAGTTCCTAAAAAGCTGGTAGAATGGCTGAAGAAAGCCTTCAGCCTTAAAACCTCGACTTCAGCGGTGAGACATGCCTACCTGCAGTGCATGCTAGCCTCCTTCAAAGGTAAAACTGGGGGCTGTTAATAACTCTTGGCCATGGGGCTTAGGAGGAGAGTTATCAAACTTTGTGCTTCCTGACATAGAGAGCTGTGTGGATTAGGAAAGATTTTGTAAGGCAATGTCTGTTTACTGACCACCTTCAGATTTCTCCTTAAACTCTCTTTTGCCTTCAAGTTTATAAAGATGGTTTGTTTCCATGTATAACTAAAATCACTGCCCGTCATGCTGTCTTTCATATATCTCAAAGTAATATTTGATTGCTTTATTTTTGTCTTACACCTAAATTGTAAGGTACACCTAAATTCTAGCTCAGGAGCCATACTTTTGTTTTATATAGCATCCAGCACAGTGGGATCTTGGTCTCTGGCTTTGACTCTTGGAAACTTAAAAAAAAAGTAAAAATTACTGTGTTTGAAATGGAGAACTCGAGAAATTATTCTCTTTTGGTGATCCTCTAGTGATTTACATCTGTTGGTCCTGCTCCCTTTCACTGCAGCATTTCATCCTCATTTAGACCTCTGGGATTCCTTAACCTCTGAATGTTTGAAATGAAACAGATGGTCATGGCTTGCCAGGAATTTGCTTTCTCCCTCTTAGGGAAATATTAATCTTTGAAGTCAGACTTCCTGTGATTCGAAGTAATTCCTTTAATGTAACTGAATTAGCATTTTCTTTTGCATCCTGTGAACAGAACCTCAGTATACTGAGATGGCACTTTTCTGTCTGTGAAGAAAGGACTGAAGTGGTTGCCATTGAGCTTTTCATAATTGCAGTTTAATGATAGTGATTGGCAAATACTCTGGAGATTCAGAGTCTTCCCAGTGTGTGTCTGATTCCTTTCCTTGTCTTATGGCAGCAGAAAAACCATTTATACCTGGGTTGTTAAGTGAGGACTGTGTTGTTTTGTAACATGTCTCTTTTGTCCCCTCAGGTGACACATTATTGCAGGGAACGGACTTGCTACCGATGCTGATTCAGACAGTAGAAAAAGCAGCATCTCAAAGTACTCAGGTTCCCATGGTAACTGAAGGAGTTGCTGCAGCTTTGTTGATCTGCAGGATGTCTGTAATAGAGGGACAAACTGGTAAGGTCACAAAACAGGTGGCAGAATCCAATATAAACAGGTTCTGAGGGTTAACACTCCTTGACATTGTGCAGGAAATACTATTTCTTAATCTGTGTAAAGTTTCTACATAGAGAATTATTGGTCTTCTATAAACCAGGGAAAGATTAACTTCCATCTCTCTCATTTATGTGAGTGAAGAATTCTTACTCTTCCATGGCTTTGCAAATTCCAGCTTCCATTCACATAGGGCAATATTCCTCTTTATTCTGACAGGAGCTGTTCACCCTGACCTTTCATGGTAGGATTTGACTGATGCATCGGAAGTATTACTTGATTGTTATTTGGGTAGTGTTTTTACAAACCTTTGGAAAGCATAGGGACTGGAATTCTGCCTCCCATTAGAGGATATTACAAGAGCTCTCTGGGTTCATTCATCTGTTCATCCATCAGGTGTGTTCTATCAAAAGCAACACACCCACTTCCCTCCTTTTCTTCACTTGTAGGAATGTTTGTCCTATTAAAGATTAAGGTGAATCAGACTTTACATTTCACATGTGTAAGTCAGAGAAAGGTGTTTTTGTCAGCTGGTGTTTTTTGGGCATGTTTATAGTTCTGAATGAGAGAAATGAGAGGCTTTAGAATTGAAGACAAGTAAGGCTAGAAGTAATTTGAGGGATTTCAGGAGAGAGAATTCTACTGTATTTTGTGTGCACTGATGAGTTCTGACTTCTTTTGAAACATCCTTGATGGATATCTGTTCTTTTCCTGTCAGAGTCTAAGCTGAGTGGTTTCTGGCAGCTGATTTTGGATGAGAAAAAACAAATTTTTACATCTGAGAAGTTTTTGCAGTCTGCATCAGAGGAAGGTAAATTGGCAGTTACTGTATATCCAGTTACTGTTTAACTGTTTAGTACTTGACAAGAGCTAATGTTGTTAGCCTTGTTCTGTGATCCTTGGAGGATACAGTTTCAGATTAAAATGAGCTCTGTACTCTTCAGAAGTACATCTAGACTAGTTGTAGTCTAAGCTTGAAAATGAATTATTTCTTGATGAGCCTGAGTTATGACTCATTTATCATTCCAAATGATAAACAAATGGAAGGGCCTTGTGACAGCTGACACTCAGTACCCATTTCATTGCCACTGAAGCTGTTTTGGCAGGGCTCAGGAATTAACAGAACTGAAGCACTGAGCATGGTGTTTATAATTTGCTTTGCTCTGTCAACTTAGACCAAAGTAGGTCACACACAATGGTCAGGAAAATTGTCCTGGGATCCAGCTAAAAACATTTCAATTAAGTCATGGTTCAGTTCCCGGTCTTGGCAGATCTGAGTTGGATTTGTCTCCAGCTTCAATGAGAAGATCATGTAGAGGCTCAGCTTGGGGAGCTATTTTAATGTGTCCTGATTGCTGTTCATTTGTTTTCAGGTAAAAAAATCTGTTTCCTTATGAGGTCTCATGCTGTTTTAAATATTTGTCTTTTCCCCCAGCCATGTGTACAGTGCTGCAGCTGACAGAGCGCCTGCTCTTGGATCATGCACAGCGGCTGCCTGAAAGCAAAGTTCAGTACGTAGAGTGCACTTGCTGTCCGTGCTCTGTGTCTGACTTCAGAGTGCTGCTGTGGGCACTGGGTGGGTGGGCTTGGGGCTTAGCACAGAGTGTTGAACTCTTGGTGCCTTTGTGTCCACTTGGTTGCAGAGCTGCCTCCCTGGCTAACCCTGTGTATCTCTGTTAGCAGGCAGTACCACCGTGCCCTGGTGGCTGTGCTGCTGAGCCGGACCTGGCACGTCCGCAGACAGGCCCATCAAACAGTTAAGAAGCTCTTGTCCTCTCTGGGAGGGTACAAGCTGGCCTATGGGCTCTTGGAGGAGCTCAAAGTGGTTCTCAGTTCTCATAAGGTGAGTAGCCAGCAAGTCTCTGCTCAGACAGATGTTTGAGTGCTGCCAGTCACCTCCCTGCCCTGGGTTTGCTGTTAGCATTGATGTACAGGATTACATCCTGATGTACAGGATTACATGTTAGCCTGAACAGGATTCAGCTCCAGATGATCTCCTGGAATGCCACTTTATACTGGATTACTGCATATTACAGCATGAATGTCTGGAGTGTGCCTAGTCTTCCCTATATATGTAGAAAAGACATATTCAAAATGTTTTGGGTCGGAAGCTGTATTTTTCCATGTATTTTTATTATTTTAATGCAGATTTAACCTCTGCTGTGCTTCATTCCTTTCTTTGTATCTTGGTTCTTTGGCCCTGGATTATAGACTGCAGAAGTTGGGCATACTTCCCAGCCAGCTGGCTCGACCTTTTCCAAAGTCTTTGCCAGAAGTGATCATTTTAGTTTTATCCCAGCTTGCCAAATCCAGTATAGTCCTCTATTCTTAATCTTTTTGTCACTGTCATCCCTGTGCTTTGGTTTTGTTGTTATCCTGTATCCCCTTCTTTCCTTTGAAAACTTCAGGTTTTTGATACTGACAGGGATTGTTGGCATTGTCTGGTTTTACTGTGGGAAAAGTGTGCTCAGGTCTCAGGAAGGTTTGGTGTTGTCCATTCAGATTCTGCCTCATGAGGTCCTGGTGACAGAGGTGGGAGAGCTGTCAGAGCTGGGAAGGACATACATTCCCCCTCGTGTGCTACATGAGGCCCTCTGTGTCATCTCCAGTGTGGCAGGGCTTGATGTGGACTCCTTTGAGCCAGAGAAGCTGGCCCTGGAGATCCTGCTGGTGAGCCATCATCCATCTGTAGGTAAGTGCAGGGATAAGATTCTCATGGCCAATGTATGACTTTTTATTGTACTTTTTTGTTTTGTTGTGCCAGCGACCTGCTTCATGTTTATTATGCTCATTTCTTCTTGCTAGTGGCAGTGCAGCCAGGACTTTGGCCAGCCCTCCTCATCAAGATGAAGATAGATCCTAAAGACTTCATTAACAAGCACCTGAATGACATCTTACCCAGGATCACCACCTACACTCTGGAGAACCAGGTGATAAACTGCTTTCCTTGTGTTAGTTTTGGGAGATATCTTCGAGGAGTTCAGTACTAACTGGTCTAAAAGGTGGGGAAGAGGGAGGTTAAATGAGAATGTCTCTGGTGAAAAGGAGCTGGGACTCAAGAGGGAAAGAACGTACCAGCAACTGAGTAAAATTTTAGATAAGATTCAAATATCCACTGAACAATGAATTGGGGATTAGAATGTAATGGGGGCTGCCTCAGCAGGACATACTTCTTGGAAACAATTTTAAGGAATACTGATTATGTTTTTTCCTTCATTTTACTGACAGTCATCTATGAATGCAGTGGGATCTCTCTCTCTGCTTTCACCTGGTAGAGTGCTCCCACAGCTCATCAGCACTGTCTCAGCATCAATGGAGAACCCAGCTCTGTGCCAGGTTACTCGAGAGGAATTTGCCATCATGAAGACACCCGAGGGAGAACTGTATGACAAATCTATAATACAGAGGTAAGTCTTCATAATTTCTTTGTGCACCTGGGGATTGATCACTGCTGGTATTCTTGCCAGTGGGTGACTAGGTATGTCAGATGGTCTTTCTGTACAGAAGTTCCTGGATTTTTATGCCTGGTCCTTAGTCCAGAGCGGTGCTGATTCTTTCTCTACTTTTCCTTCTTAGTGCTCAACAGGATAGTATGAAAAAGGCTAACATGAAGAGGGAGAACAAAGCTTATTCCTTCAAGGAACAAATTATTGAGCTGGAGCTGAAGGAGGTAAGTTGATGGAAAAAGGAATGGCAGGCTGGTCACAATCTTCACTGCAAGTCGTGTGTTGTTCTATGGTTTCTGGCATATGTGTGTGTGCTGGTGGGAAAGATTCTCTGAACTACTTGGAATTCTGCTATCTGTATGTATCCCATTTTTAAAATAAAGGTTGCCTTCTCTTTGCTCTGGGGAGGGTGACATATCATCCACTGTAAATGAACTGGACGGCACTTTTTAATGATAGCACATAATTTGTGACCAATGCAGAGAAACTTATGTTATGCTGCTAAAGGGACACTAAAGTGTTGTTAATTAACCTTCTGATTTTCATTTTGTGTCTTTACTCAAGAGGGATATACTTGGAAGGATATTTTGGTACTGTTTTAAAAGTAAATTGCAAAAAACCCCAACGTTTCCAACTTGCTTCTCTGTCTGAAGGGATGGTGTTTGTAGCTCCCAGATAATAATGTCCATGGCTCTCTATTGCAGGAGATAAAGAAGAAGAAGGGAATAAAGGATGAGGTGCAGCTGACAAGCAAGCAGAAGGAGCTGATGCACGCACAGCTGGAAAGGGAGGCTCAGATAAGGAAACGGCTGAAGGAGGTAAGTTTTGGTTGTATTTTTTAGTCCTCTGCAGGCACCATGACCCAAATCACTTTGAAAGAGGGAAAATGGTCTAGCAATCACCTATTTGTTTCTGTTACTAGAAATGAGATTTAACAACTCTATTTTTTTCCCAGTGGACTTTTTTTTATGGTAATCTCTTGAATTGTTTCTCTTACAGCTTGATAATGAGCTGGAAACAGCTCTAGGACTCCTGGACACTGTTATAAAGAAAAAGCCTCCCGGTCTCACTCAGTACATCCCTAGTCTCATCAGTTCCTTCTTGCCACTTTTTCGATCTCCTTTGGCTGCTCCAAGGATTAAGAAGCCTTTTCTTTCCTTAGCTTCCTGTGTCATGCCTGCTCAACTGAAAACCTTTGGTGAATATTTGCAGTTGCTCTTTAAGGGCAGGGTGTGTCATTTTGATGGTGGTGAAAATTATTGCTCTTACAAACTGTGGATCATGACCATGTACCACAGAAAGTCAAGAGGAAAAACCATCTGGAACAGTGCTTAGGGAGATGACTAAGAGATCCTACTGCTGGATGGGACTGGGACCAAAGACAACGACTTGTCTGGTCAATGACCAGCTCTGAGGAGCAGCTGCTCATTGTGGGAACATCTTCCCTGTGTGGAGTTTGGAGGGTGTGAGTGTAACTCACACATGTTGTGAAGAAATCTGTCCCCTGATAGCCCTGGGCTGGGCTTGCTGCTCTGAGCCTCTTTGCAGCCTGGGCTCTTGCCCAGAGCTTTGTTACATTTCTTGGGCCTGTGTTCCTGGGGGTTTTTCTCTCGAGAAATCTTTGGATTTAGCCCTCTCATGGATTCTTTATTTTTCCATTCCAGGTACTTTAGTAAGCCATGTGACCTTGCGCCTGATGAAACCAGAGTGTGAGTTAGATGAATCCTGGTGTCAGGAGGAGCTGCCTGTTGCTCTGAACAGGGTGGTCAGTTTGCTGCATGCCCACACCATTCCCAGCCGAACAAGCAAGGGAGAGCCGGGTATGAAGTATGGTAGATCCTGCTGACACTGCCCCCACTTCCAATAACTATGAACTGGTTTAGTTTTCACAGTTTGTATTTTATTTTGCAAGCAAAACTTCACTTTTTCTATTTTAATTGGATAACTCTTCATAGATAATGAAAAACTTCAAGGTTTTTTTGTGCTGGTAGTAGTAGGAGTGTTACAACTATAGTTAAGTATAGAAATGAAATAACAGTATTTTTTCTTAAAATGGTTCATACGGAAATAACGGCACTGAGATTAAGGCTCATCTTTGCCAAGGACAGCTCCTACCTTTCAACACCACTTACCGTAAGGGATTCAGTGAGACTAAGTGAAAAGACAAAATAATTGCATGTTATCTGTGATCACACCAGTGAAGTGCCCATGGCCTCTTCTTGTTTGCTGTGTAGTGCTGCAGTTCATGAATATTTTATTCTGGCATGATTGTAGAAAGAGCAGTTCTTTCCACTCTGTAACATGAAGGCAAGAACCAATATTATTACAGTGCAAGGATATGATTTGAGTTAAAGTAAACCTTTCTTCTTGTGTTTTTTTTTTTAATCTTATTTCACGGAGTTAGTTTTAATTTAGGTCACTTCCAGAATCTTCTTCACAGTGGGGTGCACAAGTAGTTGTGCCACTCCACTGAAGGTAATAGTACAGAAGAGGAGGGTTGATGTGTGTCCTTTGGGGGCTGGGATGGCTTTGGCTGTCTCAGGGTGTACTCTAGGGACAGAGGTGGTTCACTTCACCCAGGCTTTGGAGCTGTTCATCATGCAACCCAATCAAAAGCTGCTGTGGTAGATGGTGTATATTTTTAAGGGAAATGTGGGATTCTGTTTGGTCTCTTAGCCCCATAGTTCAGTTCTCTTGCTGTTCATCTGCCAGTCAGATGTGCAGTGGTGTGACTGTGGCACGTGTCACTGTCACAGCTGACAAGTGGCAATTGACCATGTTGAGCACCGCTTCAGTGCTGAACATCTCAGTGATAATTTGGTGTCTCCACTGTGCAATTGATTGCCATAGTAAGTGCAAGTTCATTAACATTTGAATCCTTTTTCAGGCTTATTTCCAGAATGTAGTGGAAGTATTTTCAGTCCTTCAAGATTTCCTATATTGCTTAATTAAATTAATATCTTACTATTTTTTTCCACTTCTGCAAGAGAAGGACAGTAGTTTCCAGAGTACTTTATTGGACAAGTCGTATTATATTCTCAAAGGATTTTTCCTCATTTTCAAAGTTCTTTGGAATGTAGTTGTGCGATATGATTTAGTAGAGGTTAATTTCTTAGGTAACTATGAGACCTAAGAGAGACCATACCTCCTTGTAATGTGGATGATAGAATTTATCATTCATTGCTGAAATGCCAAGATACATCTTATAATCTTTCTCATATTGGTCAATACCAGCTACTGTGTAAATAGAACATTTATCTTCTCAAATAAAGCTTTCTTCCTCCTTCTGGGTATAGAGGGACACTGGTTTAAGGCTAAAAATATCTGGCCAATAATTAAAAAAGAAAAAAAAGTGTAAAAGCAAACAGATACTGAGCAAACAGAGAAAAATCGCACATCAGAGATAGAGAGGGTTTTACTGAAGCTGTTCATGTTAAATAGGAGCTCAGAATGTGTTTGAGATTTAATATTTCTCTCTTAAAGTACTTTTGCAGTATTTTTGCCCTACATAAGCTGACTAATACTGCAGTATTGTATCTGCAGTGCTCTTCATTTACATTTAGAAATTTAAACTTGGGCATTCTCTGTCAGCACAGACAGGGTATAGAAAAGAAATGTTTTCCCTAGACATCTGATATTTGAATATTAACTGGACTAATGGAAGGACTGGAAGGAGCATTTGTTATATGCTATAGACAAGGCCCTGTAAAAAGGAAGGAGAAAAATCTTTTGACAATGGGAATCCAAAAGCTTTAATTCTTCAAGGAGCGGAGGGGAGTTGAAGCTTGCACCAGATTTAAAAGGACTTAATTCTCAAGGATCCAGCCGAAGACTGGAATGACAGGTTAGCTAGGTTGGTAGGAAGTGTTTAAAGGAAATGTGGCTGGCAAACAGGGCCTTGCTTTGGGACAAATGAACTTTATAAGTGACTGTCTAATCCATTGAATTGTTTCAATTCCATTTACAGTATGTATTTCTGTACTCTTGAGGCATTGGTAGTAATTTGGAATCCTAATGTGACTTTAACTGAAGCCAGGTAGAATCACAGAATCATTTAGGTTGGCAAACCCTTAAGATCATCAAGTCCTACCCTTAACACTGAAATGCCAAAAGTCACTGTCAGAGCTACACTGTTGCTGCTGTGAAGTGGCAAATACTTAGGTTTACTCAGCATGTTTGTGCATGAGGCTGAAGCTTGGCCATATCTATTATGAGCTACTCAGGTGTACATTTTATACCAGTAACTATTATAAACCAAGTCATGGGAAGGTCAGCTGTGTTCACAGGATGGTTTTTCCTTTTCGCAGGTGCTGGCCCATTATCAGCTCCAGCATTTTCCTTAGTCTTTCCTCTGCTGAAGATGGTTATGATTGAGACACCCCATAACAGTGAAGACAAGGAGGAGTTCCTGGTCAAGATTCTGCAGATCCTTACAGTCCATGCTCAGTTGAGATCATCAGCAAATGGCCAGTCTTTGTTGGTGGATGAGGTGAGAGCTGTGGGGTCAGATGATCTCCTTCAGATGAGCCATGTGATAAAACAGAATCTGATGTGTAAACTGGACAAAGCAGATAAATTCCCCAAGTTAGAGTTAACAGTATAGGCTTGTTTTCTGTCATGGATTTTGGTACCTGTCCAGCCCTGGCTTTTGACTGGGATTTTATAAGGAGTGTCATACACAGGCAAGGCACTTTGGAATCACAAGATAAAAGACTTTTCCCCCCACCTTTTCTCCCCTCAACCTTTCAGAATGGCCCAGAGTTGCTGCCCCGCAGGGACATGCTGGTTCTGCTGACCCAGGTGATAGGAACGGGTTCTCCACGGTTGCAGGTGAGTGCTCAGCTTCATAACCACAGTCAGGATTCTCCCTTTCATCACCATCTAAATGAGGGAAATGCACCAATTGGTTTAAGTCTCTGACGTTAGTGGTTGATACATTGCCAATGTTCTTTTGTGTTTATGGTATTCTTGGAATAAAATATCTGCATCTTTTTTTCTGTGGGTTTTATTGCACCAAATATATTCTTCAGTCTTCCAGAGGTGACATTTTTTTCTTTCTTTAAGGCCTTGCTCTGCCAAATAAGTTCAGTAGTCTCTCCCCTGAGTGTTTGTTCTAAGGGATGAGGTGGCAGACAGGTCAGTAATAAAAAGCAAAGAGTTGGACTGAACTTGTCACTTCTTGGTTTTGTCGCTTCTTTGGGAATTTCTTCTGCTGTAATAGCACTCAGCGCTTGCTCTGACAGCAGTTCAAGGTGTAGTAGAATCTCTCACAGTTGCTCATGGTGTTGTAGGTGTTGGCCTCAGAGGCACTGACCGTGCTGTGCATGAGCAGCAGCGGTGAGGATGGCTGTGCCTACGCTGAGCAGGAGGAGATCGATGTGCTCCTGCAGGCCCTCCAGTCTCCTTCCATGAATGTTCGAGATGCAGCTCTCAGGGTAGGTGGGAATCATTCGGGGTCACACCGAATTCCTTAAGTTTCTGGGAGGTGAATCTTCTCTAACACTGATGCAGACAGGCTTCAGCTGTGATGCCATGCTTTGGGCAGTGTGTCAGAGGCAGTCTGAGCAACTAATGCTCCAAGTCATACTCTTTGTGCCAGATTTATCTGCAAAAAGGAGTACTCTGGGT
Organism: Corvus kubaryi; assembly: GCF_017639235.1. Taxonomy (NCBI): domain Eukaryota; kingdom Metazoa; phylum Chordata; class Aves; order Passeriformes; family Corvidae; genus Corvus; species Corvus kubaryi. Next base: position 273,158 of record NW_024582074.1, read on the forward strand.
TTATCCACACCTTTGTTTCCTTAAAAGACATATAATTAGGACTACTTAACACCTTCTGTTTACAACTGGATAGAGCTTAGTCTTAAAGAGAGAGGCTGTCAGAAAACTCCTGTCTGTACTAGGCCTTGTTATTGGAAAGCTTCAGGCTTAGTCAATTCTGAGAACATAGAAAGAAAAGCCTCCAGGGTGCTTGGTGTTCTTTGCCATGAAACAAGTTCCAGTTTAGCTCACCTGAGCTGTCTTGTCTGTACTTAGACTGTAGTCACCAGAGCCTCTCTGCAGCCTGCCTGTGGAGCACTATTCTTGAGTTTCACCATCTCACCTACTAGCAGTAGGAAGTCCTTGACCACCATGGGCAGTATAAGGCATAAGTAAACATGAATTTTGACACAACCACTGAGATCTTGACTTGCCAAAAGTTTTAAGTGTTTTAATGCATCTGTTTCTAAAAGTCAGATCCTTGCACTGATTTTCCTGTTACCTAATTCAGGGACTGATGGAGCTACAAATGGTTCTACCAACCCCAGACAGTGATGAGAATAATGGACTGAACCTGTTGCGTCGCCTTTGGGTAGTAAAGTTTGACGTTGAAGATGAGATTCAGAAGCTGGCAGAGAGGTAAGGGTTCTTCTTTGTTGATTGGGTTTTAGGGGGACCTTTTCTCTGCCCATGGCATGGAGCTGCACTCAGGGGCTTTGCCCCCACAGCTGGAGAGCAGCGGTAGGTCACTCCAGTAGTACATAATAGCAGTGGCTTCTTTGCTGAAGGGTGACCCATCACCTCTGTGTGTGTGCTGCAGGCTGTGGGAGTCCATGGGTCTGGAGCTGCAGCCTGACCTCTGTTCCCTGCTGATCAAAGATGTTATCTACCATGAAGAGGCAGTTCGACAAGCAGGGGCTGAAGCTCTTTCCAGAGCTGTAGCTCAGTACCGAAAGCAAGCAGCAGAGGTCATGAGCAAGCTGACAGAGATTTACCAGGAGAAGCTCTATGTAAGTACTCTTGCCTTGTGGGTGACAGGCCTGAGCTGATGCTTTATTTTCTGTTAGTCACTTTTCCTTTTGTCTGTCCTGAAGATGTGCATTGAATCCACTGTTGCTGTGTTTGAGCTTAGCACAGACTTCAGTGTCTTGAACTTCATGTTATCAGCCACTAGTGGCACCATTGTACAGGTGGGAGGGGCACCTTAGATGATACAGAAAGGCTGTGGTAGGACAGTGTCAGTTTAAGTAATTTTGACCCCAAACTTGCTTTCTGCTTATTTTTTTACCTTGCTCTTCTGCTAGTGGTATCATAAGTCTGTGCAGTATTATCAAATGGCATTGCAGGTATGATTGACAGATTCTCTGTGTGCCTATCCTTGAAAAGGTATTTCAATGAAATCTTTTCTCCTTCCAGAGGCCACCTCCAGTTTTGGATGCTTTGGGACGAGTGATATCTGAATCACCACCTGACCAGTGGGAAGCACGGTATAGTCATGTTCAGATTAATCTCATCACTTCCTGTGCATCCAAATGACATGTTTTTGATTTTTATTTGGAAGGACATATTACATGCAATTGTATTGACTTGCTATTTTCATGTGTCCTTCTGGTAGATAATATTTGTGCCCCTCAAGCAAACTGGGGGCAGGCAGAACTCCAGCAAAATATTGGATGATGTCATCTCTATGTCCTGATAAAAACAGGCTGTCTGATTTTTGTCTTAGCTTACTGTGTTCCCACCTCTGTATGGGCCATTGATTGTTTCAAGAGCAGCAGTGCAAGTCTTAATGAACTGGCCAAATTCCAGTTTGGATAATTACTTTTTGTTTACTTCTATGTTCTGTACAGGTGTAATTGGTGATCATCTTGTTTGCTACTTGTCTTCAGATAATCTATCCTTTAATGCCGATGTACCTTGTTGTAAAGCTGCTGCATTTCAGCAGTAGTTGAAATATGATCCTGATGTCTAACTTGGCTCAAGTATCCCTAGTGATTAGTTGAGATAAAAGCTATTACATGGCTGAGGGATCGTTGTCCTTGCATGGGGGACTGTGGCATGGGGTTATATAATGAAATGCACAGAGGTTGGACACTGAGGCTTTTTGTTTCCATAATGGTTCTTGCTCTCAGTTGCTGCTGATAGCAAATGGGATTGTGAGCTCTCAATTCTGTGAGAAGTCAGTAAGCTCACAGGCTCACCTTCTTCACAGGTGTGGCATAGCACTGGCCCTTAACAAGCTCTCAGAGCATCTGGACAGTTCTCAGGTGAAGCCCCTCTTCCAGTTTTTTGTGCCGGATGCTCTGAATGATCGCAGTCCTGAGGTCAGGAAGTGCATGTTGGATGCAGCTCTTTCAACACTCAACACTCATGGCAAAGTAAGTCTGAACGTTTCTCTCTCTAGCAGTGGAAAAAAGATGTAATGGATATGTAGATACTGTGTTGGAGCCCATAGATTTTTTTTTTTTTTTTAATAAATTTCTTTGAGGTTGCTGTTGCTTGTAACAGCTGAAGACTTTCATTTAGGAATTTTTGTGTTCAGAGTTGTTCTTTTAGTGTCTAGTGTTGACTAGGTGTGGTTCATCCCTGTCATTGCTATAAAAAAGTAATATCCCTGAATCAACTGGAGTTAAAATGGTATAAAACTAGAGTAATAAAAGTAAAATCAGACCATAGATCTTTTAATCCTGCGAAGATGAGAATTCCTTTTCAGGCTTCATGCAAAGCAAAACATGAAACCTTGCTGATGGTTGGCTTCATTAAACTGAAGACATCAAAGGAATTGAGGACCATCCTTCTCCCTGCCAGCCCTTCCCCAGCAGTGTCAGATGGGGAAGGGTGTGCAGGGTGTGAATTGCTCAGCTTCTGATTTCCTCATGTGTGCCAGTCACCTCTGGACAGATGTCTTTATTCCTTAGTTTAGCCCAAGACAATTGGGGTATTTTCATATTATTCATTCTTTCTTTCTGTTTCTTAGAAAAACAGTGTGAAGTTTGTTTGATGTTTCTGTTCTCCCTTTGCAAATGGGGCAAGCAGAGGAGCGGGCACTGATGTTCAACTCTGGGAGCTTGCGTTGCTTCTGGCAGAACATCATGCTGGCAGGCTTGGGGATTCTAATTTTGAAGAGCTAATTTCTCTCTAGCAGGAAATATTTGTTGCCTGTCGGGATGGTACGAGGTTTTATGTGATGTGACACATGAAATGAACTGTAAATACAGTGTGATTGTTCAGTTGTTGGCTCAGAGAAGAGCAAACAAGTCCACTGAGCATAGCAAATCTCATTCTGAGTGGTCTCTAGTGGCAAGTTCTGTGGTTTTGTTTTTCAGGACAATGTTAACTCTCTCTTGCCAGTGTTCGAAGAATTCCTGAAAAATGCTCCTAATGATGCCAGTTATGATGCTGTCAGGCAAAGCGTGGTCATTCTTATGGGGTCACTGGCAAAACATCTGGACAAGAGTGACCCTAAAGTGAAACCAATTGTTGGCAAACTGATAGCAGCTTTGTCCACCCCATCTCAGCAGGTAGGTGCCTTTGGGAGGAGTTGTCAGGTTCCACACAGAGGCAGGTTAACACCAGGATACTGTTAGGGATGGCAGAGAGATGAAAAATGGTGACAGAAAGGTTTCATTTGGGGTGCATTCTAGGGAATTTGTGTTAGTAATGACTATTTTGTGATCTGGTGGATTGTTTTACAGGTTCAAGAGTCAGTGGCAAGCTGTTTACCGCCTCTGGTGCCTGCAATTAAAGAGGATGCGGGAGGAATGATCCAGAAGCTGATGCAGCTGCTGTTGGAGTCTGATAAGTATGCTGAGCGCAAAGGTGCAGCCTATGGGCTGGCTGGCCTGGTGAAAGGCCTGGGCATCCTCTCTCTCAAGCAGCAGGAGATGATGACCACACTGACTGATGCTATCCAGGACAAGAAGAACTTCCGCCGGCGGGAGGGTAAGGGACAGGAGCTTTTCCCTCCAGATACTTAGCATTTCTCTTGAACCTACTAGCATTGTCATCAGGTGATGAGGATCTCCATCAGGAGATTCCTGCACCCCTGTGTTTGGTTTAGCTACATTTATTTTACTAAAGTTTGGCAAGAAAGAAATGGGAAGTGGCTCTTGTGAGGTCATTGGTTGTGTATAGTGTCCCAAAATTGCTCAATTCAATCCTGGAAGAAGGATTTCTAGTCCTAGACCATAAGGATGTGCCCCTCTCTCCTGTTTCCGAAGGTAGGTGTTGCTGGGGGGAGCTCCTTCTCTGAGGTCACAAATCCCCACTACAGCACAAGCCACAAGGGCAAGAAAGCAAGAGACTTTCAGCTGTGAGACTTGAGTGCTTTTGGAACAGTTATACAGATACTTGGCAAATTGTATCTTCTTTTCCCATCATCCTTAAATGAAGTTGTATTTTCCTCTGACCATCCTTTTTGGGTTTGTAGGGGCTCTGTTTGCCTTCGAGATGCTCTGCAGCATGCTCGGGAAGCTCTTTGAGCCCTATGTGGTTCATGTACTGCCTCACCTGCTGCTTTGTTTTGGAGATGGGAACCAGTACGTGCGAGAGGTAAGGTGCCTTAAATTTCTGCTATCACAGAGTGTTAAAAAACCCAGATGGAATGGATATGGATGTGAATCCTGTTTGTAATGAGGCAAGTTGAGAAGGTGACCTATCCCTTAAGAAAGCACTAATAACAATTTGATCTTCTTAGTAACTGAAAGCATCTGTTTTCATTGGCCATTAATTGGGAGCTACTTAGCCAGCTGTATTGTTGTACTGAGACACTATTTACATGAAGGCTTTGTTCCCAGAGGGTCTCAGAGGAAGGAAAACAGTGTTGTGTTACAGTATGTAAGTGTTCTCTTCTCCTTGGAGGCTGCAGATGACTGTGCCAAAGCTGTAATGAGCAATCTGAGTACTCACGGAGTGAAGCTGGTTTTGCCATCGCTTCTTGCGGCACTAGAAGAGGAATCATGGAGAACTAAAGCTGGTATGGACCAATATTTGCCTGACATGATTGAGAGTAACCCACAGTTCCCTTTGCTGTCATCCCCCTTGTGTATTCCTTCATCCTTACAGATGGCCATGATGCTTTATGTTCTTGTAAGGAACTGTGGATCTTTCACAGCTTTTTACAGCTGAGTTCCCTGACACATTTGAATAACCTTTTTTCCCCTGGCATATTCAAGGGACAGTTTGTAACCCATCTCTGTAGTAGCACTTCAGAACATGGAATTTTGTTAACACATTCCTTTTCCCTCATACAAAAGAAAAGTATTATTTGGTGTGTTTAGGTACCATAGAGTAACTTAATGCATTTCAGCCCTTCTTTGTGTTCTCTGACTGGTAGATTTGAGTTTGGAGTAAGTGTGATCATCATCTCATGTCAATTCTTAATACTGTGTTTTGTCTTTTCTTTTGTCTTCTTTTTCTTGGTGTACTTTGTTCACAGGGTCAGTGGAACTGCTGGGGGCTATGGCATACTGTGCTCCCAAACAACTCTCTTCCTGTTTACCCAACATCGTGCCCAAACTCACTGAAGTGCTGACAGATTCTCATGTGAAGGTGCAGAATGCAGGGCAGCAGGCTCTCAGGCAGATTGGGTCTGTCATCAGGAATCCAGAGATCCTGGGTAAGACCTGTCTGTGCATCTCTAATGTCCTGATGTGACTGTGGTTTATAATAGCAAGGTTTAGGTTCACAGTATTTAGGATTAAATGCAAATTTGTATAGAAATGAAACTAATCCTACAGGAGTATAACATGAAGACTTAACAGCAGCTGTCTGCTTCCAGGCTTTTTAAATGTTCCTGTCCATTTTTTCAGCTGATGTTAATAGAGTTTCCCCTGTCCTTATGCTACTTGTTGCTTGAGAAGGACCTCAAACATCTCATGAGAACACACCATCTCATCCTGACACATGTTTTTGGTTTATGTACAAATAAAGTCTTTTCTCTCCTTTTTAAAAATATTCAGCAATTGCTCCAGTTCTGTTGGATGCTCTCACGGACCCCTCCAGGAAGACTCAGAAGTGTTTGCAGACTCTACTGGATACCAAATTTGTCCATTTCATTGATGCTCCATCCTTAGCACTGATCATGCCAATTGTTCAGAGAGCTTTTCAGGATCGTTCCACAGACACCAGGAAAATGGCTGCCCAGATCATTGGGAACATGTACTCCCTGACGGACCAGAAGGTACAGTGCTAAAAATGCTCTCTAACTGTATTCTAATAGATTACTCTGACAAGCACTAGAGAGAATTCATTTGGCTTGGGGATTTTGTTGTTAAGGTAGAAAATATTAATATCCATGCAGCTTCTTAATTAAATGTATGTAAATGAACAGATGACAATAAAGATAGTGACAGTTCTCAGGTCCTTAAGACTGTCAGCTTTGTGCTTTGGTCATCTAGTTATTACCAGTTTATCCCCGCAAAAAGGTCTTGTAATTTTTACCATATAAAAAATGCCTTAACAAACAAAGAAGTGAAACACAGATCAGCTGCTAACAAATGGATCCAGGGTTTGTTTGAAAAGTATTTGTAGGACCTGACTATAGGCTAAAGATCTGTGTTTAATTTTTGTGCTGATAATATCTACATATAAACCTTGTGTAAATGTTAAGAGTGTTGGATTTTCCTTAGATACAAACTGCTGGGTTGTGAGTGAGTGTTAAAAAGGTTTTGAGTAATCTGCACAGAACTGGTGTTTCTCGGACTTGCAGAGTAATTCACTATGCTTATCTGCCGTATTGTGAGAGCAACTAATTAAACTCTCAGGATGTTAGGGATGTTTGCTCATAATAAGGGGTGAATGTCCTTTACATGAAGGCGACTATGTTTTCTCTCATTTTGAATCTGGTTCTGACTTTTCGGGCTGTTTAGGATCTGGCTCCGTACCTACCCAGTGTGACCCCTGGACTGAAGGCCTCTCTTTTGGATCCTGTACCTGAAGTAAGTCTTTTGTACAAACACAGTTTGTTATTCAGTGCATTAGGTTAAACATTGTCCTGATCAGTCTGGCATATCTTTGACTGGACATTTTGCAGATCTCTGTTTCTCTTGTCTGTTAGGTGCGCACAGTGTCTGCAAAGGCCCTGGGGGCCATGGTGAAAGGTATGGGAGAGTCCTGCTTTGAGGATTTGTTGCCATGGCTGATGGAGACACTGACATATGAGCAGAGCTCAGTGGATCGCTCTGGTGCTGCTCAAGGTGGGGACACCTGTGCGTGAGTGCTGAGCTCAGGTTTTCTCATATTAAATCAGATTAGCTGCTTGTTTCTTGTGTGTATCAGCTCCATTCCCTGCTTTTTTCCCCCAGGTCTGGCTGAAGTTATGGCTGGTTTGGGGGTAGAAAAGCTGGAGAAACTTATGCCAGAGATTGTAGCGACTGCCAGTAAAGTGGATATTGCTCCACACGTACGAGATGGTTATATCATGATGTTCAACTACCTGCCAATTACCTTTGGAGACAAGTTCACTCCCTATGTTGGTCCCATCATTCCTTGTATCCTTAAGGTATATAGCAAAACTGAAGGATTTTATTTATTAGAGAATAAAAAGAAGCCTCCAGAGTATTTTAAGTATTATTTTCAGTAATTGTGGGATGTGCAGAGACTTGTCCAGACTATTAGAAAAAAAGGGAATTTAAATTATAAATTATTTCTTCTACGTTATGGGCTTGCTGTCTTTTATTTGTGGTCACTAGTCTTTTCTTGAAGACATCTTTGTGCATTCACAACTCTGTAGTTCATTTGCTTTTCATGGTGGAGAGAGAAAACACTGTTTTGTTTTCCTCCTGTTGCTTTTGTGTATTGTGCTGAAAGGCCCAGTTTTCAGGGCCCTTTTTGTGCCTCTGTGCAGGCCCTGGCCGACGAGAATGAGTTTGTGCGGGACACGGCGCTGCGTGCGGGGCAGCGAATCATCAGCATGTATGCAGAGACAGCCATCGCTCTGCTCCTGCCACAGCTTGAGGATGGGCTCTTTGATGACTTGTGGAGGATAAGGTAGGCAAAATCAGCTTAGCCACAAATGTTTCCCCCCATGCTTGAAAAACTGGTGTGATTCAGGCTCTATGTTGCTCCTCAAAAAAATGCAGAGACCTCCTGTGAAGCAAAAACAAGTGTTGCTTTTTGCCTGTTGATTTGAGTATGATGCCTTATAGCACTTGAGTCTGCAAAGCCCTGCCAGGCTGGGTCAGGTTTCCTACTACATACAGAGCATTCATGCTGGATTATTAATTCTGGCAGTGACTCTGAAATGCACTTCCAAGGCAGTTGATGTTGCATTATTTAGCCCTTGTGTATTGTTTTTCATTTCTCCAAATGCTGAGCAAGTTATCGTTCTCCTGTGTATGAAAATGTGCAGTGGAGCACTCACAGCTGATAGCAGTTGCTCAAAAATTAGCTGTACTAAATGATTTGTGCCAGCTGAGTGCTGCTAAGTATTCTTGCCCCAGGTGAATGTCATTTGGGTTAGACAGATGCAGGCACTGTCTTGTTCCTTTTTAGAGTCAAGGCTATTCTCAGATTCACTGCTTTGGTTTGAAAATTCTCTCAGCCCTTGCAGTTTGGAATTCACTCCTTCCCTTTCTGTTTAGCATGCTCCTTTCAGCCATGTAGGCAGATGATGTTGCACATCAGCCCATGCAGCATTTCAGTGCAGACCTAGCTGTGCCTCACATCTGGCTCCAGTCTGTAGCTGATGTCCTGTCAGAATTGGACAGGTACTGCCTGAGTGCCCTGTTCGTAACACTTGACTTGCTCCTGTTGCCAGGTTTAGCTCAGTTCAGCTCCTTGGAGATCTTCTATTCCACATCTCAGGAGTCACTGGAAAAATGACCACAGAAACTGCCTCAGAGGATGACAACTTTGGAACAGCCCAATCAAACAAGGTAAAGCTGTTCTGTTCTTGCCTGTTGTGCCTTTTTTTTTTTTTCTTTTTTTTTTTTAATTCTCCCATTTTAAATCAGCATGGACAGCCTGCTGGAAAGATATTTGGAATAATAATGTATTCTATTATTTTTATAGATTTCAGGGGCAGATAATACAATTTTGTGCTATTTCTTTCCAGGCTATCATTAATGCTCTGGGAGTGGAGAGGAGGAACAGGGTGCTGGCGGGGCTGTACATGGGCCGCTCGGACACGCAGCTGGTGGTGCGCCAGGCCTCCTTACATGTCTGGAAAATCGTTGTCTCAAACACTCCTCGCACGCTGCGGGAAATCCTGCCAACACTCTTTGGCCTTCTGCTGAAGTTCCTGGCCAGTACTTGTGCAGATAAGCGAACGGTGAGGAATTAAGTTGTGCCTTCCTGATCCTGTGGGTGACTGTAGAAGATAACTCCCGAGGAACACAGGATAATTCTTCTCTATAAGTCACGCCAAAGCTGTCATCAGTTTAACTGTTCTGAGCATGAGCATGTCTGAATTCTCTGTTTGCTGTAGGCGAGAGTGATTGTGATGACAGTAAAACTATTTTTCGATGGTTATTTGTAATACTGTTTCCGTTAATACTGCTCTGTCTGCACTATGAACAGTAGCTGAACATTTGCTCGCAGTTCACCTTCTAAAGTTTTATAAAAAAGGAAAATAGTTTATTAATACATTTTTGGGGACAGGTTGCAGCACGGACATTAGGAGATCTTGTCCGAAAGTTAGGAGAGAAGATCCTTCCTGAAATCATTCCTATCCTGGAAGATGGACTGAGATCAGACAAGAGTGATGAGAGGCAAGGAGTCTGCATTGGTTTGAGCGAGATCATGAAATCAACCAGCAGAGATGCGGTGAGTTACATGTTCCAGATGAAATTCCCATTTTTCCAGGTACTGATGTTATGGTGCAGTTATTGCACTTGAGACAGAAAAATACGTTCTGTGGACTGAAGTCAGAGCTTGTAACTAACACTGAGTTGCTGCTCAGGCAAATTGTATGAATTTGTATCAGTCAGAGCCCCGCAACTACTTGTGCTGATTTATCCTGCTTTTCTTCCAATATTATTTCAAGCAAACTGCGGTTTAGTTTCAATTGTGCAAATTCTGCATTCTTAGCTACTTCACTGAGATACACATGTCTGTTGTGCTTTAAATGTTCTGTAATTTTACCTCTTCATCTTCAGGTACTGCTTTTCTCCGAGTCCCTGGTCCCTACAGTGAGAAAAGCACTGTGTGACCCTCTGGAAGAAGTTAGAGAGGCTGCAGCCAAAACATTTGAACAGCTGCACTCAACAATTGGCCATCAGGCTCTTGAAGACATCCTGCCCTTCTTGCTGAAGCAGCTGGTGAGCATTGCTCAGCGTTAGTCAACAACCTGATTAATGATGTGGGACAAGTTTTGAATAATTAACTTAAAGAAGGAGGATTGTAGTGGCAGACCTGCCAGGGAGGGAATGGCAGCAATATTTTGTCTCCTCCTGGAGTCATCCTAGCCAGTGGTACGGAAGATCTTGTGGCTAAAGCATAGGCCTAAGGATTGCTGTACCTAGCTCTGCTATGAAATTGCCATTGTCACCTGCTTAAGTTGCTTGGCCACCATGCCTGAAATGGAAAATCTTTCTGATGTGACAAGAGCTTGATTTGGGTTTTGCTAGGTACTATGAGAATATGAGAACATTTTTGAATAGAAAGACTTAGGGTTTTTTTTTTTTTATGATCACATGGAAAATTGTCCCTTGAAACAGGGTTTAGCTTGGTGTGTCACAGATCATTTCTCAGTTAGTCTCTTTCTCTTTCCCTGTAGGATAATGAAGAGACAGCTGACTTTGCTGTGGATGGTCTTAAACAAGTTATGGCTGTCAAGAGCCGTGTGGTGCTGCCTTATTTGGTGCCAAAGGTACAATGGGAAACAAATTTTAAACTTTATATCTGTGCTGTTTCCTCTGCTTGCTGCCAGTTGTTTTTGGACCAATATGGCAAAAGGGAGAACATAGTTTGAAATTTTCTTCTGATTTTGTGCTCAAAACATTGTCATTTGGGCTGTGATGCATAAATATTTCATGTTGTAGAGAAAGTGAGACTCTTGGAAAAACTTTCTGCTTGTTTCAATATTTTGTTGTTATTTTTTTATTTTTGTAGCTGACTACCCCCCCAGTGAACACCCGGGTGCTGGCTTTCCTCTCCTCAGTGGCAGGGGATGCTCTGACACGGCACTTGAGTGTCATCCTGCCTGCTATGATGTCTGCACTCAAAGAGAAGCTGGGCACCAGTGAAGAGCAGTTGGCAAGTAGCACAGCTCAGCTCTTTGTTGTGACAGGTTGCCTGAAGATAGTGCACCAGGTTTACTTCCCAGCCCAGAATCCGTGTTCTTTAGATTCACAGATTGCATGTTTAATTCAGTCCATTAGCTTTTCCAGGATGAGTCTTTTTGCCTGGTGGCATATTGTGAGTCAAAAAAACCATATGCTTTCCAAATCTATTTGTATCCATTTAAAAGTCTTCTTGGCCTGCTACAAGATACAATTCTCAGTTTACTTATTCCTGGAGAACTGCCAGAGAGTCTAGTTAACTTTGTATTTATTCTTGGTGTAGAAGACTGAGAGATTAAAGGGCTGCAGGGAGGAAATCTCTTATTTTGCATGCTGCACTCCTCCTGTACTGCTTTCCAAAACATCTGGTGTTTGGACTCCAGAGAACATCCTGGAGTTGTGACTGTGGACAGACATTTTCATAATCAGTTGGTGAATTAGGAATGAGTGACAGAGTCCTGTTGTCTGTCTGCTGTGGATGCCCATTAGATCAGCTTCTAGCCCCAAGTCCGCCCGGAGATCTCTAATGTACCCACAGACGTGCTTGTAATTAGGGCTGTGACGCACAGCATTAAACTACCTAAATCAGAAGAATGTTATCTGACAAGACTCACAGTCTCTCATGGGTAAGTAAGATGGGGGAGACTGAGCTACTCTAGTGTTTGTAACTTAGCCCTCCTGCAGCTGCTGCAGCAATCAGTTCAGCAGAGTTTGGTCACTTGTTAAATTTTAAGAATTGGTCATACCTGTGTCTGCATCAGGACTGAGTCAAGCCTTTAATGGTGATGTGACCAGCTCTTTAATGAGAAACAATTAGTGAGTGGAGTGTGTTGTAGTATTTATCTAGAGACAATGCTGGGGATAACATGGAGAAGCGTGGGGCTAAATTTGGCTTTGTTCTGTTTGAGAGTTAATGTAAAGTTAATTTGGGCTCTTCAGGAGATGGCAAATTGCCAGTCTGTGATCCTGTCTGTGGAAGATGATGTTGGACAAAGAATTATAACTGAAGATTTGCTAGAAGCTACCCGCAGCCCTGAGCTGGGCATGAGACAGGCAGCAGCTGTCATGCTGAATATCTACTGCTCCAAGACAAAAGCAGACTACACTGGTCATCTCAGGAGCTTGGTTTCGGGCTTGATTCGCCTGTTTAATGACACCAGCCCTGTAGTTCTGAATGAAAGCTGGGATGCACTTAATTCCATCACCAAGGTGAGAGGCAGCTTAAAAAGGTTACGGGGTAATGTCTGGCCTGAGAAGACTTCACAAGAGAGATCTGGATGTCATGTTACCTGATCTTTGTTTTACCTCTCTCTCCTGCAGAAATTAGATGCTGGGAACCAGCTTGCTCTCATTGAGGACCTGCACAAGGATATCCGGACTGTGGGGAATGAGGCCAAGGGCGAGCATGTGCCAGGATTCTGTATTCCTAAGAAGGTAAAGGATCAGAATGAGTGTGAATTCATCACAGCCACAATACTCCACCTTTGCGGAGAGCTGATTGGTATTACAGCTGTTAGAAGCAGTGACTATTTAGGCATTCCACACCTGTATATTGGAGGACTTTTTGTAGGTTAGAGCTCTTGAGTAACCCTACAGAAGACCCCTCTTGCAATGAGGTCTCTGACAATTCTGTTATGCGCCTAAGTTATGGTTGCTGGCTGCTTTTTGTGGGGGAGTAACATTGGACTTCTGTGCCAAATTTCTCTGGTTTAAAAATTCCCTGAGCTGCCACCACTTTTTTCATAGCAACTGGTTTAGTAAGGTGAAGAGGCATGAAATCAAACCAAATAAAAGTAGGTCTGTCAATGTGGAATCAGGCAGCTGAAGGTCAACAGGAAATTGAGAGAAACTCTCCAAGTTTGTTCATCTGGTGTATAATGGGAGCAAAAATAAGATACATATTTCTTGCATCTTAGATTCTAAGCTTTCTTATCTGATTTTTGTGATAGGGAGTGACTTCCATACTTGTGGTTCTGCGGGAAGGTGTTTTAACTGGTAATCCAGAACAGAAGGAGGAGGCAGCAAAGGCCTTAGGGCTGGTTATTAAGCTGACTTCTGCTGAAGCTCTCAAACCATCTGTGGTGAGCATCACTGGGCCCCTCATTCGAATCTTGGGAGATCGGTTCAGCTGGAATGTCAAGGTGGCTCTGCTTGAAACTTTAAGCCTTCTTTTAGCTAAGGTAAGATTCAAAGTGTGGTTTGTGAACATTTTCCATGGCAACCTTCAGAAATATCTGTTGCTGTTCATGTAAATACAGCTGGAATGCCTGCTGCTGTGGATTTGATATTTAGGAATAGCACTGTAACTGGATTGCATTCTTCCAGCAGCTTCTGGCCTACAAAAAAAGCCCCCAGTGCTGAACCACTGGGCTTCTTAGAAATATTGATAAATTCTGGTCCTGCTTTCAAGTGATTAAAGCCCACCATGTAATTAATCTCTCCTATAGCCACCATTTTTATGTATTGTTAAGTGCAAAAATCTTACGTATCTTTGAACAGAGCTGAGCTTTTTTTCAGGGCTCTGTGTACAAAAGGCTGTTGGTGATAGTGTAAAATTTCTCAGTGCTACCCTTGTATTTCAGTATGAAGAAAAGATGATTATATTGGAAAAGGTCAAAGGTTTTGTGGTAAATCGTTGTTTCATTTTTTTCCTATTTTAGTAGCGTGTTAGATCTAACAAGGGCTCTCTAATAACAAACTGCTGTAGAAGCGGTCATGCTGTTTTCAGGCTTTGATCTCTAGCTGCTCTTTAATACTTGACCCCACCACTTTCCCTTCTTCCATCTCTGGAATAGGTTGAGATTGCCCTGAAACCATTTTTGCCCCAGTTGCAAACAACCTTCACCAAAGCTCTGCAAGACTCAAACCGTGCTGTTCGCCTTAAAGCTGCTGATGCTCTTGGGAAACTCATTGTCATCCATGTCAAAGTGGATCCTCTCTTCATGGAGCTCCTGAATGGAATTCGTTCCAGTGATGACTCTGCCATCAGGTAAGCTGCAGCTGACAGCTTAGACCTTCCTGCTTACTAAGGATGAAAGAAAGAGCTGGGATGAATGAACAAAACCCCCAATTAGAGTAAGATGTATGTATTAATGAAAGCAGTGGACTGTAAACCAAGAATGGGCATGATGGGGCCTTCCTGTGTCAGAAGCTGAGTTGTGAGAGTATTTAGGAGGAACAGTGCTTGGGGTCTGCCCAGTTCTCCTCTCCTGCACATCCCCAAGCAGCCCACTTGTTAGCCTGACCTGAAGTAAAGCAGCTGTTCTTGTATCCTAAGGGCACAGATCCCTGAGATACAAACTTCCTGACTTGAGAATTTTTTAAATCTTTGAACGATCAGAAAACATCTGTGTTATAACAAAGAAAAACATGGAAGTACTGTCTAGGATGGAGTTTCCAGCAGTGCAAAGAGGGGATCATTCTCCCAAACTGTAAGGCATATCAGTGTAATTGCTGTGCAAGGATCTATAGGTATCCAGAGCAAAATTTCTCTTGGAGGGTGGGGGAGAAGCAGTATCTGACTATACGTTGTGATTGCTTCAGGGATACGATGCTGCAAGCGCTGCGGTTTGTCACACGAGGAGCTGGTGCAAAAGTAGATGCTGCAATTAGGAAGAATATCAGCGTGGTGCTGCTGGGGATGCTGGGACACGATGAGGTACTGCTTCAGCCAGCTGCAAAGAACCCCTGCTGTAGACAGTCTTGTTCATACATTTAAAATCTGAACTTTCTAGCAGAATTACTATCTAAAATAACTTCTGGGAAAATCACTAATGATGTAGTCACACTGAAGAACTGGAGATTCCTGGCCAGTCCCTGGTAACTCTGAAAAGCCTCCAGTTTAGTGTTTCCTCAGCAACTGCATTGTGTGGGTTTGACCTGCAGCTCCTCACTAACAGGTTTGAGGTAGCTCTGCAGTAAGGATTTGCTTTTTATCTTGGAGAAAACCTGCAATACCTTCACTGTATGGACGGATGTGTTTGTAGCCTCTCAGGTGAGGTTTCATTCAGTGTGAGAATTTTTTCAGAAAATGGCAGATTTTTCTCCAACGAGAGAAACCCTCCAAGTTTAATATAGGGTCTTCTGTATGCAGCAGATAACAACAGTAACATGAGTGAGATTAATTTAAATCATCTAATAATTTCTTTTTTATGTCAGTCTCTGCAACAGACATACAACTGTTGAAAAGCTAGAAATAGAAAAATTGAAACATTCCCGCTGGGTTGTAAATTTTGGGGAGGAGTGGGTAGTAATGGGACGGTCACATAAGGAAGCCAAAATAGTGAAAGCCTGGAAGTGTTAAATGAAAAGTAGTAAGAGTTTATCACAGAGATCAGCTTATCCAGAAATGGCTAGAAATAACACTTACAGTAAGTGAATCTAAACTAAGCTCTTACGAACTCATCTTTTAAAACATCTTTGACTTTTCCATTCAACAAATCAGAACTTAGATAAGATCTGTAATTCTTCAGTCTCTGCTGGCTTTTTTGACCTTAGATTTGGCTTTAATTTCCATTATGTACAAGAAACTATGTGAACTGACAGAAATCCACAGGGAGTAGGAGTGAAATACTACTATTTATTTTCTCCTCCTCTTTATTTCCTGTCATCTTCTGACACTTGTTTTTCTTGCTGCCTGTCTCTGGAGTGTGTTAAGCTCAAGCCATGTTCTCTGTTCTCCTATCCCCTGTCAGGATGCCACCCGCATGGCCTCAGCCGGCTGCCTGGCAGAGCTGTGCGCCTTTCTGTCTGACGAGGAGCTCAGCACTGTTCTCCACCAGCACTTACTGGGTAGGTGAAGCTGTTTACAGGACTGGAACAGATTATGAAAGCAGGGAAGACTCCTTCTCAGCCATTGATTCAGGCTAACTTTGTGACTGAATCTCTCCTTTGTACTTTTTTGTGCTTTTCTTTGCTCATGGCTCTTAATTCATGCACTCTGGTACACAGGGAGCACAGGTAACTGGTTGTCAGTTGGGGTTACCCAGACCTTTTTTTCTCTGGATTTGTTATCAGACGACTTGATAGAAGTACTAGCACGGCTGAGTAATTGCTGGTGCCGACACAAGGACAGCTGGACATGACAGGATGTTCAGGCAGGGTGGACAGGAGGCCATCCCACCTTTTGGGAGGGCACTCTGATCTTAGGTTGGTTAACGCTAATCGCAGACAGCATCTGATGGCTTCACATGCTTTTGGAGAATTAACTAATTTGCCTCTAAGTTAGAAAAACCCATAGATTTTATAGGACTCCAGTGTTTTGAGAGTGTTATGGATTACTCTCCCCTGTGGGATTAAAAAGGGGGTCTGTTGACTGGTCAAATTACAGATGACTTTTACAATTTTATTAGAGAGTCAAAGCTTGTCTAATTTTGAGCCATCAGAAGTATCTGAGTTGAACAAGAGAGTCCCTTGTCTGTGTCTGCTTTCCTGCCTGCCCAGGTGGTGTTCCTGCCTGGAAAAGGTGTTGCATTTTAGCTCTGTCTGTATGTCTTTTTGGGAGAAATGGAGGAAGCAGGCTATTGCTTTAGATGCTACTCTTTATTTCATTTTATGGCAGTGAATTCACAAACTGCCAAAAGCCTCTCAGATAAAGAGGACTAGATAGCAGGAGCCCTACCATTTTTCTGTTCTTTCCTCTGCAGCAGATGTCTCTGGCATTGACTGGATGGTGAGGCATGGCCGGAGCCTGGCTCTCTCTGTGGCTGTGAATGTGGCTTCTGGTAGGCTGTGTTCCCCAAAATACTACAACAGTGTCCAGGAGATGATTGTCAGCAATGCCATGGCCGACAGGGTGAGTCCTGCCCGACAGTGGGTGAGTGCTGTTGCAAACACTTGTTGGGAGCAGTTTTGAAAGGTGTGTGAACAGGTTCCTGTGTTACCAAACAGGACAAAAATCCCCACGTGACATCTGAAGATTCTCCCTTGGCTAGATGCAGTTTTTATGGTGAAATTATACAACCGTTCTGGTTCTTTTAAGTTCTCATCCCTGGGGAGATGAAGATTAAATAATCTTTAACTTGCAGAGTAGGTTTCATTTGGAGTAAATTACACTCCTGTTTCCCTAGAGTTCTCATTCACAGGCCAAGTTTACAAGAAGTGGAAATTACTCATTTTAGGAGGATGATTTTAAATCTGGGGTTGAATGAGTAATTTGGGGTAGAAATTTTGTGGGCTTGGTGGATGTCTTATTCCATCTGGCTCATGGTTGCATTGGGATTTTTTTCATCATATTACCCAATAACATTAACCCAACATTTTCCTGCTTTGATGCTGCTGTTCTTTTGAAAGATGGGTTTGGCTTTCCACAAAAGCTGACAGACCATGAGTTTGGTTATAAAGGCTGTTGTTGAATTCTGCTGTAGTAATACCAATTCTTGTCTTTATGTTGAAGATCCCCATTGCAGTTAGTGGCATCAGAGGGATGGGCTTTCTCATGAAATACCACATGGAAGGGGGAGGCAACCTGCCTCCCAAACTTTCCAGCCTCTTTATTAAGGTAAGAACTTTCATGGTAACTACCTGGTGGTGGTCTTGTGATCTGAATCTCTGTTTGACCTAACTCATGGGTGGGTCTATCAAATCCCTGAAAATCTGGTTTTTTTTTTGAGGCAGAGTGCAGATAGAATCGCTGTATGAGCCCGTTTTGAACCTGTGAATACAACACTGCCATCGCTGCTCTAACATGGAAATTTGTTTTCGAGCTTTCTGTGCTAAATCCCAAGTCTGGTTCTTATAAATGCGTTTTTCCTTTGCAGTAGCAAACAGCTGGCAGAGAGGCAGAGAGGAGTGTGAGGAAGCTGTCAGGTTTTTAAGATTGCTAAAGGTCAAACGGCCTTTGTTAGAAATATGTCAAATACCAAAACTCACCTGACCTGAGAACATTGAAATTAACATCTTTTCAGTTCTTTTCTATTTAAATATTTTGATTCAAAATTCCTTTATTGGTTGGTTGTTTCTTTTGGTGTGTGGCTGGATTTTTTTGGTTTCTTTCATGGTCTGCCCTCCCTGAACCCCACCCACACCCCCAAGTATCCTTCTTGGTAGACAAGGGTAGATAGAGAGGGGTGATGCTGGAGCATGTTACGTTTTCAGATTTTACATTTATTTACAATTTACTTGAAAAACTACCAAACATGCCAAGTTGACATGATACAGGCCAACATTGTTCAAAGCAGACCTTTTGTTTGAAATCCTACTTTTCTATATTACTATAATAGTATTGTGTTAAAATATAAAATATCACACTTGTCACAAAATCTTTATCACTAAATGCACTTGACATTCAGATATTAGCTTTCATGTTTTAAATGGGTTAAGATTAAAATATAAAACTCTCAATTTTTAAATTTTGAAGTGAAATCCACTGTTGAAATGCACCCAGTATTCCAACTAGAGACTGACTTGGATGTTGTTGCTGAGTGTGTTGTAGAGGTGCCGACACTATCAGCTTTTCTGCACTTAGTGGCCATTGTCATTTCCTGAGACAGTTGAGATGAATATGTGACACTGTCATCAACTACATATTTAGAAATTTTCTATTGAAAAGTTGTCTTGTTTTCAAGATTTGATCTTCTCTTACACAGTTTAGTCAGACTTAATTGGTAAGAAGTGTGTGTCTCTTGTGTACCTGTGAGTTGAAAACTGTTTGCTTTTCTTAGCATAGTTTTAAATACTTAAATTAGAAAAAAGTATTAACAACTGCTTTAAATATGTGTCCTTGGTATATCTGAACATAAGTATCTTTGTCTCCTTTAGTGTCTTCAGAACGCATCCAGTGACATTAAGTTAGTTGCAGAAAAGATGATTTGGTGGGCAAATAAAAGTCATCTTCCCCCATTGGATCCTCAGACAATTAAACCAATTCTCAAAGCACTTCTGGACAACACTAAGGATAAAAACACCAGTGTAAGAGCCTACAGTGACCAGGCTATTGTCAACCTTCTGAAGATGAGAGCAGGTGAAGAAGTGCTTGAGGTATGAGACATAAAAAACCATAAAAGGCTGTGTCACCTCGTTCTGCTTTTGTCTGTGGGGTGCCTGCAGCCTTGGAATGTGCTGGAAGTCTCTTATGAAATAGGAAGTGGGACATCCCAGTTTTCATGTAGGCCTTTTTAGGCCTTCAGCAGCATTCTCATGCTAAGCTCTGAAGAAATCAGCAACACCTATTCTAGTGCAGCATTAATAGAATCAAGGCATTTAACATACCCCCTTAAGCCTTGCCTGTGCTGGAGTTCCCTCAGCTGGCACTGATGATTCATTGGTCACTTGTAAGATCATAGTGGTGCTAGGGAGTATTTAGGATGGACTACTTCATGCATCCATTTCCAGACCTGTTTTCTAAGTCTGACCTGCTTTTGGATAGTTCCCCCATCTGGAATTGTAAAACCAGGTGAAGACTTTTGATATGTTTGAAAGATTTTTAGTTGATACAGCATGTAAGGCACTTACACTTACTCTGATTTTGAATGGTGTGTCATAAGGAGTTGTTAATAGGTGCTATCTCTCTTCCACAGTCAGTTTCCAAGATTCTTGATGCTGCCAGCCTGGAGCTTCTCAATGAAAGCTGCAGGAGGTCCCTGCGGAAGCTGGCTGGGCAGGCTGACTCCGAGGAACAGATTGATGACACTATCCTGACGTGATAAAGCTCCCAAAGACCTGGAAACACTGAACCAACCGCTGCATCAGCATTTCAACTCAAACACCTATTATAAATGTTTTCATTTTTGAAAATATTAATTCTGATGGGATTTCATGAAAAGGACTCCCAGAGAGTATTTTAGTATCAAATATACCACAATAGCCTTAATTAGACCCACATTAGCTGAAAATTAAAAATTTGGTCCCCTTTTTGAAACAGATTATGTGCAAGAGACAGACATACTAACCAATACTGGTCAGTTGTGGCCAATTGTGAGATGTGGCTAGAGCACATCAGGCTTAAACTCTGATGACAACTATTTCCTTTCCAGGGTCTGTGCAAAAACTCCAGTACTCTTAAGTATTGTTGGTTTTTCCACATACTCTGGGAGGCAGGAATAGAACTCAGTGAAAGTTCAGTTGTATTGTTTTTGTGTACTGCTAACTTGCTGCTTGTGACGGTTCTGAAGACTGAAAATCCCTGTAAAACGGAGTATTTAAAATAGCCTTAGAAATCACAGATGCGAAAGAGGGATTAAATGCAGTCTGTTTAGAGAAGGAACATTTAATAAAGGCTCTGACTTTGATCCTTCTGATGTAAACTGTTCTTTTTACAAACTAATTTTTCAACAAACTTACACTTGATTTACTTTTCAGACCTGTTTGTTCTAGGGCATACAGTTTGTAGAGTGGACAGTGCTGTGATCTGTGAAAACCTTTTGCAGAACCGAGGCAAACCAGGGTTTAAAGCCAAGCCAGAACTGACATTTAATGAAATTTGTAAGTAATTACTCCTGTTAATTTCCAAAGTATTTTTGACTATAGACAGCTTTTTAGTTACCCAACTTGCAAAAAGTCCTTTGTATTTACATCTTCAAAGGCTTCACAAGATATTTGGCATTAGGTTTTTTGGTCAGTGAGTTGTGCTGCTCCAAGAAAGTATATTCTTTTACCTGGACACATGTTTCTCTCTTGAAAAAAAAAAAAAAAAAAATTACTAGTACATTTTATGTCACTTGATGGAAATAGTGAAAATCTTGTTGCAGAATACAAATTTTTAGAAGGTAAAATGAGCTTTACATTAGATAAGTGAGCCTTATCTATTTTATGAAACTCACAGAAGCTGGTTGCACCTGAGAAGCCAGAGCAGTAAGATTTGTTATTTCATGTGCATGGTGTGTCTGTGTAAGTAATCTTCCTTGCTTGTAACTCTGGATAGCTCAAACCATGATGATGGGAGGAGAACACAATACTACACAACATAAAATTTGAGATCATGAAGTGGAACCCCATGGGAATGCATGTTCTGCTAGAACCGAATTGCTGATTGTTATGGCAGTAGCAGCAAACACAAGAACATTTTTATCATAATAATGCCTCAAACAGCAAGATACAATTGTGAGCAGGTATTTGGGAGTGCTGTGGTTTGTTCTGGTCAGAAGTATGAGAATCTGTCAAAAGGTTCTTGGTGCTGTGTCAGTTTCCAGGCTCTGGTGTAGGCTCCTGACAACAGATTTGCTGTCGGAGTCTAGTGGAAATGCTCTTTGAAGGAACTTGGGAAATCAGCTACTTTACCCTGTACCTAAGATAGGCGCAGCTGCCGCTAAACCATTCCTAGCTGATTGCCACACAATTGTTTATATAGCACTGTAAGATGGTGATTCCATAACCTCTCTATGCCATCTATTTTGTTACATAAACTTACCAGACTGTCAGAACTTCCCTCATGTTCGAAAAAAAAGACTCTTCATTGCTGCTTGTCCTGTTCCCACAGACTTTGAAAACAGTTCATTTTTGCAGCAATGTCACTTCAGTGTCCTCACCCCTGGATGAAATAAATTTAGATTTTTCTATGTATTTTCTTAGAGATTTTCATGTTTTCGAAACTTAGACTGCTGCCCCTTGTGTTTGTTTGTTCCATTCTGACTCCTCTTTGCCTCAAGGTGTCCACTGCTGGCCCAGGTCTCCCGGGGAGTTATTTTGCAAGCTCCACATAACAAACACACTGTTGTCCACTCCAGCACAAGGTCTGGGTGTTCCTTTGTTGCAACACCACCATGTCGTTGACATGTTTAGTTTGTGATCAGCTATGAAGCCAAGCTACAAAATGGCTCTTTAGCTAATTATTTCTAATCTTGTATTTATGCATTTGACTTATTTCTACAAAACTGCAGTCCTTCCCAGTTGGTCTAATGGAAATTGTGTTCTACTGTTTTATCACATTTAGCTGCATTCCAAAGGTGGGTTTTAATTCTGATTTTTGCCTTTTAAATCTGCGAATCTTGTGAATCTGAAACCATCTTAAAACTACATATTTTGCAATGAATTGGTAATACTTAAGAGTGAAAACTCAGCTATGTGCTCTTAAAGATCTGGCAGCTTGGGCCACTGGAATGAGTTTCACCTGTAATCAATTAGCTGTGCTTTGAGATCACAGGAACAGCAGTTGAACCACGCAATGCAAAAACCTCTACACTGAAATGTACAAAATTTGATGCCATTCAAAACCTACTAAGTAGGTGTCAGAAAGCTCAGTGGTTGTACTGGAATCACTCACTCCATCATTGCAGACAGGAAGGAATGAAAAACCAGCAAGTTTTGGTGAAGAATGGCTGTTGGAGCTCTTGATCATGGGCACCTTGGCTTACCTGTTTATCTCTGATTCCAACTGATGCTCCACATAAACATGGGAAAGAAAATTATAGGTAAATGAAGCCTTTTTTATTAACTCGTTAATTTTAGCCAATAAGTTCTTTTAGGGTATTTTGATAATTTGTATTTCCAGCTTAGGTAGCAGTAAGTGTAAAAACTCATTCATCTTCCCAAATAGCATCTGAATTTTTGCACTGAATTTAGTTGTTCCTGAGAGGGAGGGGTAAAAAAGGTAGGAGTTCACTTGCACTTGTGAAGAATATGCTGATATTTCAGTGAAGTGAATCGAGTGAAACACTTGATTTGGATTTTGATAGCTGCTTTTTGCTAAACTATTTATACACTGCAGTATAATATATCAAAGATAAAATATCCATAATTTTTACCACAACATGAGATCTGATAAATTGGTTGTACCAACTTGGAGACTAAAGAATTACTTTTTTTCTCATTTCAAATGCCTTAAAAATACCAGTTGTCAGTAAAATCTTTCCCTACAACTGATGGTAATATCTTTGAACTGTCAAGCAACTGTCTGAGTGACAGCTGAACTGTGCGTATTTCAAGAAGATCAAAAAATCATTTATGAGAGGGGTTTACACGTACAAGGTGCTAAAAATTACAATGGGAGACAAATGTGAAAGCATAAAGTATTCAAATATTTTGATTTTTTTTTTTTGATTAGTCACAGTTCTTACCGCCCATTTTATTTGGTAACATCATGACACCTCACACTTTTTACATGATGAGGTTTCATGAGCTTAAAAACAGAAGTAATAGGAGTCACTGTCATTTTGTAATTTTGGGTTTGAACTGGTGGTTTGTGTTGCTGGTTTCAAGGGATTTCCCTGCAGCTACAGTGTCCTCAGTTACTCTGGTGGTGCTGGGTCGCATGATGGGCTGCCCCAGTGCTTTTCTGGGGTGGAATATATACATATATATACCCACATCATCCATTTGAGCATAACAGAATGAGCTATACGTGTAGTGTTTAAAATGCATGAGTTGCAGAGTGAATGTGAGCTGCAGGTCATGTAAGTGGATTCCAGGATGTGAGGACCTTGACAGGGGTGGACTTTGAAAACTATAATACGTTTTTGAAGGTTAAGATTAAGAAAGGTTTATAATTAAGTGGGCAACTCCCACTCGACCAGGTTGCCCCAACCCCCATCCAACCTGGCCTTGGACCCAGCCAGGGATGGGGCAGCCACAGCTTTTCTGGGCAATCTGTGCCAGGGCCTCACCACCCTCACAGGGGACAATTTCTTCCTAACACAGACTCAGTTATAGTCTATAACAATCCAAGTTCTTTAGTGCTAATATACCTCTTCCCATCTCAATGACAATACTTGTTAGTGTGATAGGTTTAATTAAATAATTCAATTTGATCTCAGGAGTTCAAGTACCAGTAAGAATAGTTTTTTGTAGAACAATTAATCAAAGCAAAAACCCAGCACTTTTCTTGTGCTGTGTCCCCACTAGAAGTGGCTATCGCCTAAAAAGTGACCACAGTCTTGCAGAATTTGTGTAGTCAGTGTCTGTGCAACTGGTAACAAAATCACACAAGCTGTTGGGACGACTGTGAAAGTGCTTCTGAACTGCAGATGTGGGTTGGGGATGATGCAAGCACAGCTGCTGATGGGCGTGAGGTCAAGGCCCTTCCTGAGCCATACACAGGCATATCTCTGGATTAAAACACTGAGGAATTTAATTTCCGGCTGGCCTGACTTGACAGGCCTGTGAAACACACTTGGGCATTTCATATCGCTGCTGTGGGGCTCCTCACCTGCGGGTGGGGCTCCGATGGGAACTGTTCCTGTACGTACACAAATCGTTCCTTTAGAGCAGAGCTGGGAGTCCTAGGGCTCCTTCGCGCCTTTGATGCTTTCCTGGAGGCAGCGTCGTTTCTGCCGTGTCCTTACACGAGAACCTACGGGAACGAGAGGGGGACACACTGGCGCCTGACGAAAGTCTCTCGGCGGCTCGGCACAGGGGCAAGACAAGGTCCCCGTCGAAGGGAAGCGGGACACGGGCGGCGGAGGACGGCGGGTCCCTCACGCTCCGGCTATGGCCGTCGGCGTGCCCCGGACGCCTCAACCGTCACCCCTTCACGCGCAGGCGCGGCCGCACGGGGCGCGCGAGGGCGCGGCCGTTTTCCCGCGCAGACGCGGCGTGGGGTGGGGCGGAGCCGGCGCAGGCGCGGAGAAGCAGCTGGCGGCTCCTGGTGGCGGCCCTGCGCATGCGCGGCGGCGGCGCCGTTGTCAGTTCCGGCTATTTGTCCGGGAAGTGGCTCCGGCTGGAGCCGCCGCCGCCCCCTGCTTCCCCCGCCCGCTCTGCCGCCCGCGGCCGCGCCCCGGCCATGGCCCGGGACTACGACCACCTCTTCAAGCTGCTCATCATCGGCGACAGCGGTGAGCGCGGGCGGCGCGGCCCGGGGGCGTGGGTAGGCCGCTGGCGGGGTGGCCGCCCCTTGGGCCGTGAGGGGCTGGAGTGCTGTGGCGGGGCCGGGGCGGGCGGCGCGGGGGTGTCGGGGAGGGGCGGCCTCCTCCTCCGCCCGGGGCACCCGCGGCCTTGTGCTGCCGGTGCCGCGGCGCGGGACTGAGCCGGGACCCTCGCGCTGTGTGTGAATGGCGGGGCGCGTTCGCTTGGGCTTCGTGAGGTTTTATCTGATAAACCTGCGGAACTGGCTGCCACAGGATATTATGGTAAATAGCTTGGCTGGGTTTGAGAAAAGGCAGATTAGACACGTAGAAGTCAAGACAGCACCGGCAGTGCTGCCGGCATCAACCTTGGCGAGCGCATGTTTTGACGGCGCCCACTAATCTCTTGCTGGGATGAGGAGGGGATTCCCTTCCCCTCTGAGAGGCAGTTTAGGGATCGATGGGAAGGGCTGACTGCCCTAAGGACTACCAGTGTGGCAACTAGTACGTTTTAACAGTCGTTATTATCTTAATTATCCCTTAAGACTTTTTCTATGCTTCAGCCTGAAGTCTCAGTTGTAGAGTTCATCTTTTTTTTTTAGTAAATCCTGGAAGAGCTGGTAGCCTTGTGTACTTTTATAGTATAAGGATACAGTATATCCTTATATTATAGGATGTAACTATCTAAAGGTGTAGTTTGAATTTTTTGAAAATAGACCTTTAAATACTTCTGCAGCAGCCTCAGAAACTTCTGGAGGGCTGAGCATGTGAACTGTGCCAGTGTTTGGTGCTTTGGTCTGAATACATAAGAATTGGGACTGGGAAGATTTCTGCCTTTGGCGCAGCTTAGTGTGCTTACAGCAGCTTACAGTTGAATTTCCATAAACTGGAGAAGGGTGCATCCACCTTCTTCTTTTAACAGAGGTGTGGTCCTTCGGGCGGCAGGTCCCGGCATGCAGCGAGGCACAGCTCTTGGATGAAAGTGCAATGTTGCACGATCTTGGCAGTTGTCACCTTCAGAAGCTTTAGCTTCATGTAAAAAATGTTTTATTCTATACTAAACTGTGCCTGCATGAAGGGATCTAAGGAGGGAGACAGGACAACAGCTTCAGAACAGCTTAAACCCCATCCAGTTCTGGGAGCCTGTGGATTATTACAACTAAATGCTGCATTCTGAGTAGAGCAGAAACTCTGTTGCTTGCTGATGAGTTCCAAAACTGTTCAGGGAAGAGAAAGAGGGTGATGAAAACTCTGAGGAAGACTTCTCCTCATTTTAAACAATTAAATAAATTTTCTTAGGTCTTCTTGAGCAAAATCCCTATATATAGATATATCCAGTAAAGGAGTGTTGTGAGAATTGTCAGGATGCCTGTGGTTCTCTGCTGTAATTAAATCTCATGATGAAGTTTGAGTATAGATTTTTCTTTGGTTTTGTTTTTGCTAACCCCAACAGGAAGGCTTTGTCTGTGCTTTCACAAAACAGTTTGCTTGCCTTGTTTATTAACATTTATTCTCTGCAATAGGAAGTAGACTGTTACTGGATAGGATAGTTCTGTCTCATCTGCTTTCCCCTGTATGCAAATCTGTCAAGAGGGTAGTAGGTTTGTGTGTTTTTAGAGCAGGTTATCTTGAAAAGCTGCTGGTGATTTCAGCTGTGCCAGGTATTTAAAAATAATACAGAAGATCTGTGCTTTGCATCTGCTTCTTTAATTCATTCTACTGTTCAGTAAGATATGAGTCTTAGAAACTTGTCTGACACTAACATTTGCTTTCATTTTTAATTGTGCAAAGTCAATAGGCCTTTTCTTTGTTTTGTTTCATTTTGCTGTCTTCAACAAGCTGAGGGCCCTGTGAGCCTTCTCTTCAGATCTTCAAATATCTCTGTGTGGGAAGTGTGGGGTCACCAAGAGTGTGGTTTCTCTATGTGTGAACAGTGTGGGTCAGAGGCAGTGTTTGTTTAGTCAGATCGTTGTCACAGGGAGCATGTAGAACTTCCTGAGTTTGGGAGGCTTCTTCTCTCTAGAAGCTGCCAGCGTGCTGGGAGCTGTGCAGCTTGTGCAGTGGAGGGCAGTGTGACAGAGAGCAGTGTGATGTGCAGTTCTGCAGCACTGCCCAGGGATGGCTGACGCTTGGAGATGGTGGTGTGGTCTGACAAGTCTGCAGGTTCCGGCACCTTCTTGCCTTTCACTAAGCTGAAGGCCAAGGCTGCTTGGTCAAGAAGTATAGCACTTGCTGCTGAAACGTTCTTATTTTTTCTTAGTTGACCGGTATTTGCAGAGCTTTAACTCTTGCTAAATAACCAGTC
This sequence comes from Corvus kubaryi, assembly GCF_017639235.1. NCBI lineage: Eukaryota > Metazoa > Chordata > Aves > Passeriformes > Corvidae > Corvus > Corvus kubaryi. The sequence goes on from NW_024582074.1 coordinate 300,376, forward strand.
CTCTGTTTAAGTACAGGAATTGCTCTACTACCTTTTTTGAGCTCAGAGGTATTGATTATATGTATGCTGTAACTTTGTGTTTTTCAGTTTCTTTCCTCTTTTCCTCCTTAGCTTGTCAGTAATGAGGAATGAGCATGGCTTCTCCAGATGGCTGGTGATTTGAACTCTTTGCAAATGATACCTGGTTCACTGCAATCATGCAGATTTTTAGCTTGGTTTTTACTTTTTGTTGGTAGCTGTTGTCACATGCCAGCAGCTGGAGTTCTGCACAGCCTTGGCATAGGTCTTCTATTAAGAAAAACTTGCAAGTTATACATCATCAAACGAATAACTTTGAATAACTTCTACCTGAAAAGATTTAATAGATAATTACCCCGGTGAAGTTGAATTTCCTATTCATGCCATAGCAGGTTTATTTTGGGGAGGAAGGGTTACTAACAGCAGAGATGTTGTGCAGAGATAACAATGTGGGGGTGTTCGGATAAATGCTTCCCTGCAACAGGGTGTGATCAGGGTGCAAACAATCAATTATGGAAAACCTGGATGAAGTGCTACTCAAAACACTTAGAAAAATGTTTCATTGAACATTTTGGCAATAGGTACAGCTTCAGAAAGGTATGTGTCCTTCCTGTTAGATGTGGAACAAGGCTGTTTTGGATGGCAGTGATTCCCAGTTCCTGTTTGGTTTAGGCTTCCATTAGTCTGTGGCCATGCTAATGTGAGCTTTGTAGTACCGAGCCCTGGTCCGATTGTCAGAGCAGTCCAAATTCCTCACAGAATGGGAGGCAGGCAGTGGTGTTATTGATGTTACACATGATGTGCAAGTGGAATTCAATAGAGTGCTGAATTCAGAGCTATGTTCTGAGCACTTGTTAATTCACAGGACACGCTCAGCTTTGGCTCTTCCCCTAGCCTCCTGATTGTAAATTTGCTTTTAGGTATTATTCTTCTCTGACCTCTTGACCACAGTTCAGAAGCTGCAGTTTGAGGGTGTGCTGAGGGCTAGAGGAGAGGGGGGACAACTCCCACCTCCCTGCGCTGCTACTAGAAGCATCCTAAGTCTTGGGGTGACTGTGCTTGGTCAAATCTCCAAGGAGGATGCTGAGATGAACAGTCAAGGTGGATGGTACCATATGATCTGCTGATCTTTATGCAGTGGATGGGTAAAACACTCTTATGTTCCCTGACCCCCAAGATGACTGTATTCAAAGATTTGCTGTGTTTGTTTGTCGTAGGTGTGGGCAAGAGCAGTTTGCTGTTGCGTTTTGCAGATAATACCTTCTCAGGTGAGTGGTTTGTTTCCTTAAATAAGTGAAATGCTCCAGGTTTGCTCCAGTGCTGCTGGTTGGTGAGGAATCTGTGCTTGCCCACTGATAGCTGGGAATACGTTGTGCTTTAAACTTTGCATCTCTTGGTGTAAGCCTGTACGGGCCATCCTGTCTGATCTTCACTTGCAGTTGGAAGCCCCTGAGTATTGAAATACTGAGGTGGTTCCAGAAACAGCTTAGGTGGTTTAGGTTATGCTGTACTCTCTGCAGACTTCCTATTGGCCATTTGGGATTTAGATTGATTATTGTGGTAAACCACTTACATTTGTGATATAACCAGTTTATTGGGAGGAAAGTCTTAGAACAGACTGTATTCAAAGTAAGTGTTTGTACAAGCATTTAAAGCAAAGTGTTATCTCAAAATTTTCACAAATGAAATGCTCTCATAGTTGCTGTCTATTTCTTGAGCTATTTGGGTGCATACTCTTTATCATTGTGGTTGAAAAATAGTAATTTTATGTTGTAACACTGAGCTTTTAATTTTAGGGGTGGCATGGGAGAAGTGGTTTTATGGCTAGGAAAAAAAGCTGTTAGCTGCAGATAAAAATATGCAGATCAGCATGATATAAGGCATTTTAAACAGTAAGCAGATATGGGGAACCTTGTTCTGTCCAGTCTGAGAGCTGCTGCCAACTAGTGTTCAAGCAGTGTGCTTTGGGACATTCAAAATAAACAACACTTAGGTTCTCACTTACCCACACTTTCCCTCCAGGCAGCTACATTACCACCATTGGAGTGGATTTTAAAATCCGAACAGTTGAGATCAATGGAGAGAAGGTGAAACTCCAGATCTGGGACACAGCTGGCCAAGAACGCTTCCGGACTATTACGTCAACGTGAGTAACACTGGGCTTTGTGCTGTGCAGCTTTGGGTCTGGATCTCGTAGTCCAGAGTTGGGGTTTAGATATTTAAGTGTTGCAGTAGATAACTAATGATAGCTGTGTGGTCTGTACAGTGAAACTTCTCTCAGCTGTTTCAGAACCGACCATGGTGGTGATACTCTGGTAAGGTTTGGAACTGGGATTTCAAAGTTCCTCCACCCTCCACCAAAACCCTGGTGGCTTTGTCTTATTTCCCTGCTGCTGGTTTCCAAATGGTAGAACTGGAATTATTAGACTGAATGTAGTAGAAAACTTGTCTCTGTGCCTGTCCAAGTTCATCCTCTGATTGAATGCACTGCAGAAGCACGGAGTGCAAACCCTCTGTCAGTGTCGTATAACTAATGAACAGCTTGGAGATCAAAGAGTAGGATTTCTGATCCTTGGTTTTTCTTTAGGACAAATGCTTTAGTAGCTATCTTTGTGTGGAGTTATGCTGAAGTAGATGCCTACATGATATTAACCTTTTCCTTGGTTGGAATCAGATTCAAGCTCATTGTCCTTTTGAACAGCATGTGCAGAGCTTTTCCTGTTCCTGAAGAAACCACACCCAGAGCTGCAGTGGTGGGAACTAAGAATAAAATGTGTTTGTAAACTGACTGCAGTAAAGGTGGACCGCTTACTGGGGAAGAGGGAAAAGTACACTTGGAAATGGAACTTTTGTTTCCTTGGGTATTAACTAAAATAGTAATTCTTGAAAGACCCATGTGTTTTACTTGGTCTTTCATGACTCACTTCTCCTTTAGTTCTTGTTTGAGAGGAGGATAATTTTCAGCTGATGAATTAAGTTACTGAGACCTGAAAATAATGAGATTGGTTACATCTGTGTTATAGCTGAAGCACTAGAAATGGCCAAGTTTAACGTGATGTGTGCACTGCCCCTTTCCTCTGCGCTCCTATGCGGATATTACTGGATTACTTCCATTGTTCTTAAGTGTTTAGCTTGAAAAAAAACTCAGTTGCCTCTTGTAGGGTTCCTTCGTGGGACATCACTTCTTGTTTCAGTGCTGCAGGCAGCTTTGGGAAGGAAGTGGTGAGGGGGAGGCAGCCGTGCAGTGCTGCAGCCCCTGTCAGCTGTGACAGGCTAGTCAGAGTGCCCTGATTACTGCTGAGTCAGCAAATGGCCTTCCTGTTTGCATATTCCCTGAGGCGACTTGGAGCTCGGTAATGAGCATTGGGTCGTGAGGCTGATGCCAGCTAGCTTAGAAAGCCATGGTGTATCCAGCATTGAGCAGGGAATACCAGCAAAGGAGGATTCCTTCTGTCAGTGGGAATAGCTACAGATTGGACTTTGCAAGAATGTAAATTCTTTTCTTGATTAACATTTAAAATAGATAAGCTGAAACAGTTTGAGGCATTTGTGCCATGACCTGTTGGAACTCTGCTGCCACTTCCTTTTGCATAGCTTTTTTACTCAAGTGAGGTGTATTTTACTTTGGGGGGAGCTAAAGTTTCGAGGTTTCTGCCTTAGCTCTGGTAGTTACACAATCCTCCATGGTCAGGGAAAAAGATTTGCATTTTGTGCAATTCTAAGAAAAGAAGTTCATGTATCTAAGTGCATTTGAATTGTTGAGGAAAACGGTTTGGGAATGCTGTTTACGTTGAGACAAGGGCTCCTCTTGCTAAGTTGGCTGGCTGTGCCTCTCTACTGTTCCTAATCATATCACCTATAAAACCAGGAGATAACAAGAGTTGGATTTTAGAAATGGTTCTGGCTGGGTTGGTTTTTTTTCATTTATTGACAAAGTACTGTAACCGATTTATTTATCGTAAACTGAGTGACAAATCAAGTAACCTTGTTTTTTCTTACAAAAGAGCTTGGCTGTCAAATCATGGGTGGAGTGTGAGTGCCCTGTCAACAGATTGTAGTAGTCTGCCTAGTCTTTGACTAGATTGAGGTTTAGACTGAAGTTAAGAACATAAAAGGTGTTCCTTCAGTATTACAGTAGGTCAGGGAGTCCCTTTACAGTGAAAGGCAGAGTTCAGATTGATGTTGAGCCAAGGCTGGCAAGAAAGCTTGAAATTAGAGCCTATCTGGTAATTACAGTAATAGGTTGGAACTGCTGCTGTGTGGACTTAGAACTGCAAAATGGTAGAGGTGGTAGGAAGTTAATAGTGGAAAATTGGGAAACATTAAAAGGTTGTACTAGTTTGATTTCACTTGACTGTAGCTACAGTCAGAAGCTGAAGAGCAGAATAAAAGTGTTAAGGAACAGAAATCAAGTTGATCTGGAGTACTCTACAGAAGCTCAAGAAAATGAATCTAGATCAGAATTGTGGACTAGGAAGTATAAAGGCAGCTAGTTTTATTGTCTTTTAAATGTGGAAATACTGGGATAGCTGGTGCCTTCTGGGAGGAGAGGCTGATCTGTGTGAATTTGGTTGCCATGGAATGTCATCCAGATTAAATTTTATTTAAATTCACCAGGGATTTAGCATGCCAGGATGCAGCTGTATTAGCAGGAATACTTAAAATGCATGAACAGCCAGTCCCCTGTAGACAGGACTACTTTGTCCTAATTCAGGACTGTGGGTTTAGGATTCAAGCGTTATATAATAGTTGTCAGATGCCAGCTCAGGAGTGATAGCAGAGGGATCTTCTGCCATGGTTTCCTGTGGAATGGCATGTTCAAGAGAGGGATAAAATTTTCGAGATGATAGAATTGCTGTGTCTTGTAAAGCAGATATGACTAAAAGACTAGTGGTTAAAAGACTAGTCTGTCTGACAATAGATGTGCTTCCAACAACCTGAAAGATGAGTATGAAACCAGATTATTAGAAGTCTCTGGAAATTGTTAGAATTCTAGATGAATGAAACAATGAAGGAAATGTGTGCTACAAAGTAGTGAAATATGAACAAAGAAGCTGGAGTAAACCAGTGACCTGTCTTTCACATTTGGCAATTAACATGTTTTCCTGAAAACAGCAACATATGGGTCCTACTGGACTGACACAGTGTCTCTCTGAAATCTGACTTAGCTACTGCTGTGCTCCAAGAAACTGGTTGTTTTAACTCCAGATGTTAATATTGGGAAGCAATTGCTAGAGGGAATATGAAAACTTTCCCACTGATATCTTGCAGTAGGGAATGCCCCAATGAATGGCAAATGTTCCCTTGTGTTTACCAAGGCCGTGTTCAGGGACATGAGGGAGGATGCAGGTGGCTGAAGGACATGTTGAGTTTGGGTAACCCCCAATTTAATTCTAATAGTAGAACAAGCAATAAGGTGTTTATTTCAACGTAAATGTTGGCTTTCTTAAGCCTTTTCCACACCAAAGCTAAATGTAAAGCCTCTATATCTAGGGAACTCTTCAAACTATATGGGAGATTGTTGGCTATTACCAAGCAGCCAAGGGCATACACAGGTCAGGTTTGGTTGTCTTTGACCTCAGGAGGATACTTTCATGGATACCCTTAACATGACTAACTGGTCTAGAACATTTTTTTCTGTTATTTCACTGAGGTACTTCTACCAGCAGATGCTGGCTTTGGGGGTTTGCAGAGTACATGGCAGAGCATACCCACCACACAGATGACAGCCAGCATCAGTCAGTCTGTAACTGGGAGCCTCAGACTGAGGACATCAGGTCTCTTCTGCTCTCATTTCTGTGGTCTCCATCTTCCCAAAAATGTGGATGGGAAGGAGATAAGACATTCTTTCCCTTGTGTCAAAGTCTCAACTACCTCCTGGTTGCCAAAAGCACAAAATTTACACCTACTCCTCCCTGAATGCCAAAAGCCCCATCTGTTCCCTACTTGCCAAAGCCCACAACTTGTTATAAAAGCAATTCTGCACTGCATCATTCTGGAAGTTGAAGTATGGGATAGGATAAATCAGATTTTGTTTTCTAGTACTGTCCTGCATTTGGGATTGGAGAAACTTTGCTGCACTTGTTAAGACTAAAATGTTATCTAGGATGAAGAGCCGTATCTAACAACTGATAGAAAATAGCATGACCAGCTTTTTGAGAAAAAATGTGTGCTGTGGGACATAAGAGTTAGAGAATAACAGGTAGTCATGGTCTTATCTCTCAGGCTTCTCTGTCTTGGTAATGACAGCCAATGGAGAAAATGACATTTCAGTGTAGATGAGAGGTCAGCAACCTTTCTAGAATGACGTGCCAGACAATTTTCCCTTCCAAAAATAGAAGCTGTGTATGCTGGTAGGAACTCAGCAGGAATCAGGGCTTGCTGTCTTGCACAAAGGAAGATATTTCTGATGAGGTGGTTGGCAATATCAGTGGCAGGAGCTCCAAGCTCCTGCTGGGTTCCCATTGCTGTGGTGGTCTCTGCTGCAGGGTCCAGCCCACAGTCCTCATTCCAGGAGCACAGTCTGACTGTGCTGACGATGTGTCAGGAGTGGGATCGGTACGTGCAGGCTGCCTGTTTTCCCTGACATCATATGCTTTGCTTAGAAGAAAATCTAGGTGTATGGACAAGGTAGGAGCAGCAGGATACTCTGCTGGGCCCCCTGCTTGGGATGACAGGGATGCCAGGCTGGACTCAGTGGTGTGCACAACAGAATGAAGCAGCTCAGCATAGGTGCAGCTGAACCACTGCACTTCTCTAAGGGCTGAGGGTTGTCTTGGCAAATGCAATCCTTAGTGTTAGGGAGGAAGTGGTAGGTCAGCCTGAGGGCTGCTGAATTAAAAGACTATTAGGTGATGATGGGGGGGGGAGAGCTTGAAGATAATTGGTTTATTGTTTAGCTGTGGAGAAATCCAGTGTATTGGTAGGATTGGGAATCTTTCCCTTTCTGATGTTATCACACAAAACAGGGTTCATCAAAACCAGTGTGCAGGACATGTTGGTGTCAGGAGAGGATGGGTTATTTTTGCGACGTGGATTCAGGCCATGGAGTATTTCTCCCTCTAAAGGATCCAAGTTACAAATTAAAATTGAGTTGTAATGAAGTAAAGCACAAATGCAGTGCTGTAGGAAGTTTTGAAGCTGTTAGAACTGACTGTGAATGGACTAGAACATTTCGAAGTGCATGATCTCTTACGGGCTGGGAATAAGTAATTCTTACCTGAGTTAGTTCCTGCCAAGGGAAGTGAATGTACAGCATAAATCACTGGTAAAACATGGCATGGGAGAAATATTTGAGTGTCTTCTGCAAATGCCCAGACAAGCAGTAGGAGCAGCGGACTGTTCTACAGAGCATCATGGAGGAGCACTGATACCCCAGGACTGTGGCTGCAGGGGGATCAGGAGAGGAATATGTGTGACTCTGGAAGTGATCTGTGCCTCTCTGGAAGTCTGTCTGATGGTGTATAAACGCAGGTGGCTTCTTCTGTAGAAGGTCGATGAGGCTGGAGGTGCGAAGAGACAGTAACTTGCTCGAGCACTTCAGTAGCAAAGTGAGCTGAAGCTTTGAGATCTTCTCAAAAATGTGTTTGGGTTACATTCAAAGGCTTTGAAGTTCAAAGGTGTGTTTGCTGAGTTGGAATAACCAAAAAGGAGCAGAATGGTTACAGTGGACATCTCTGAAGTGCAGTGGATGTACTGCAAGAAGTGCTTGTGGTAAGAGAGCAAGGTCTAGGAATGCTGTCACAATTTAAGGGAAAACCATCAACTTTGTATGCTGGCTTCTTGAATTTGTTTTACTAAAAATTTTAATATTGATCAGAAGAAAGAGAAGAGGATGAAAGGAAAAGAATAAAGCTACACCTACTATAAAAAATGGATCCTCGCTGTTAACTGTTTTCTGTTTCAATTATGTTTGGGGTTTTTTTGGGTCACAGCTGCCTAATTTGCAATAGGGAACATACCTGGTAGCCTTGTGATTGGGGCTGAAGACTGAGAAGGTAGAACTTGCTGGTTTTTTATATAGCATTCTCATGGCGCACATACTGTCTGTCTTTGGTAGCTTTGTGCAGGTGATAATGTTGGAACCTGAATTCAGATATTTTTCTTGCATATCAGACTTGTGCATCTTTTAAAGGTGCCAGTTGCCCAAGACTAATGGCAATAAACTGAAATAAAACTTATTATTAATGGCTAAAGGTAGCAGAGTGTATTGAATGCACATATGGAGTAGATCTGTTGAGTAGGAAGGTGTGATCAGAACACAGTCGCTCAACAAGACAGAAATTTTTGAGAGCTCAAGAGAACTGTGACGGAGGGTTGAGTATATTTGGAGATCTGCTGAAATTTTAGTCTGTATGTGATCATTCACAGATAACAGAATTACTCTAAAAACCTGATGTGGCTTATGCAGCCCCAAGGTCCACATCACAGCCAGTTCTGAGGACGTGCTAGGGGTACCACTGCCTTTGGTCCTGTAGCTGGAAGACAGTATTCATCTTGAAGGTCTTGACAGCCTGAACAAGGAAGATTTTAGAAGTCTTCGGACTTTGAAACCTATTTGTATAGACTGAATGAGCAGGGAGCTCTGTAGCTTTAGAGGAGTAGCCTGGGATTAAGCTGTTATAAAAGAGCTACATGAGTCTCAAGAGAAAGAAAATAGGGGCACTTGATTACCATCACCTGAGGATTTTTTGTGACTCCTGTAGAAGCTAAGTGGAAGAGCAAGAGCTGGGAAGGAGATACCTTGAGTTAACATTTGCTGTACTTTTGTGCCCCACAGGTATTACAGAGGAACACATGGGGTCATTGTTGTCTATGACGTAACGAGTGCAGAATCTTTTGTGAATGTAAAACGGTGGTTGCATGAAATTAATCAAAATTGTGATGATGTCTGCAGGATACTAGGTAGGTAATTAGGGATTTCAGCATCTTATTTAGTGGGCTGTCCCGATGAAATACCAAACTGACCTTTCTTCTCTTTCCTTTTTTAGTGGGGAATAAGAATGATGACCCAGACCGAAAAGTGGTAGAAACAGAAGATGCCTATAAATTTGCTGGGCAGATGGAGATCCAGTTGTTTGAGACCAGCGCCAAAGAAAATATTAATGTGGAAGAGGTAATAGAATATTCAGAAGAGTAGAGATAAGTAATTTGGGGATAATTGTGAGGGAGGAAATAAAGATTCCATTCTTCCCATTGACGAAGAAAGACAAAGTGCTTGTACGAGTTGCAAGTAGTAGGTAAAATGTCATAAAGAGACATTCCACTGTTTTTGGAAGAGTTGGAGAAGCGAAATGAAGGAGCCCATGCTGCACTTTCAGTAGCTTTACAGTGCTCACGTATTAGGAAAGATTTGAGAATGCTTGTAGGAGGTATGACTGCTCATGCTGCACTCCTGGCCTCAGTTGCCAAACTACCCTGGTTTTATTTACTGGTTTGGAAAAAGGGACAGAGGTACTATTTAGTTTGGGAGTAGGTTGGGAAAAGGTATTGGATTTCCACTCGGGCCATAGTGGGCTGGGGAAGGTCTCCGAAGCATTATTGAAACATGTAGAAAAGGGGAGTGGCTTCCAAGGAGCAGCACCCCACAGGAGCCAGCCTGAGTTCTGGGGTGGTCTGAATGTGCTTGTTTCTCTTGCAGATGTTTAATTGCATTACAGAGCTTGTCCTGCGAGCAAAGAAAGAAAACTTAGCAAAGCAGCAACAGCAGCAACAGAACGATGTGGTGAAGCTAACGAAGAACAGTAAAAGGAAGAAGCGGTGCTGCTAATGCACCTTCCCTGCTGCAGAGACTCTGCTCTCAAACAGATCAGCCCCTCCAGCTAGACTCTGGCAACTCCACTGGGGCAGGCTTTGGGAGGACTTTCTCAGTTTTGTGCCGTTATTTAAAGATTATTTTTTCTCCATGTTTTCTATCAAGAGGCGCTGGCACCTTACCACTGCAGTGCCAAGAAGGTATTGGATGGAATCTTGCCCCCCCCTCCTCCCCTGCTCATTCCAGTGCGCCTTGTAGACAAGAAGGACGCTGCCTACCAAGTGGACTAATTAACCCAAGAGTTTGTATATAATGTATATTGCTTTAACCAGCCTTGCCTCCCTGTTGTCGCTTTGGCTTCTGCCTTCTTAATGTCAACCAATCATGAACTGCAGAGTTCATCTTTTTAAAGAAAAAGGTAAAAAGTTCTTAATTTGAGTTGGCCCCAGGCTGGCAGTGACTGCTTCTTGGGGTCTCCAGCTGCATTTCTGTTGGGCTCCAGGCTGGCACCTGGTGCCCCTGGGGTCCCTGGCTTCTCCTGAAGTCCCAGGCTTTTACTGGGGCTCAGGCTGTGTTTTTCTAGGTACCAGGACTGCAGGTGTCGCTGCTGGAGCCTGGGGTTTCACTTCACCAGCCCCTGGGCTGGTAGCTGGTGCTGCTGCTGGGGCCTGGAATTTCAGCTTGCTGTCATCCAGATTTGTGGCTGGATCCTTGGGTTTCACCTCCTTGTCCTGCAGCCCACCTATACCTGTGCTCTCCTGTAGTTTGTGTCAAGATACTGGAAAACAAACTGACCTGCAGAAGTGGAATTTGTTTGGATAAAACCTTTTTTGTTTTTTTAAAGCAAAGTTTAACTACTTTGACCTCTGCTTCTGGTTCTGCCAGTGTCCTAAGTGAGGGTCCATTTGTTTTGAGAACAAAAATCATGTGATTCTGCCAAAAACCCCAATCTTCTTGTTGCCCTGTCCACAGATAGGCAATCTGAACTTGAATGTGAGTTTTGGTGGCAAAGCTTTTGTTTTTGAGAGAGAAAAGGCATGAAAAAAATCCAGCTCTTCTTCTTGATGTCTGAATATGAAAACTGCAGGATCATTCCCAGGATTCTTCTGTTAGGAAAGAGGACTGCTGTTCAATGCAAAGAAATGGGAAGCTTGCTTGCTTGGATTTTGTGGTGGTGGAGGATCACACTTGGAAACAAACCAGGCTTGCTGTGCTCAGCAACATTTTCTTGGCCCTTGTCAGCCTTTCTGGGAAAACAAGGGCTCACTTCCTCAGCCTGAATAGATGTAGTTAAAGGTAAAGAGTGTATGTGTGCATAACTAAAATATCAAACGTCTGGGCTGAAAGGACATGCTCAGCACCTGAATTATTGCCTAAATAATATTAAAAAAATAATTTTTCCTTAAAAGGCATGGAGGGTATGACTTCTTTTAAAGCCTTGAAGGTGGACGTACTCCATGTGCCAGTAAGTGGCCCTATGGAATTGCTGGCCTTAGTTTGGTAGGATGTGATTCACCCATGTCCACGAGCTTGGAATCAGCCCACTTCTCTCCCTTCCTCACCCTTCCCCCAGAGAGGCTAAATTTTAGTCACTTACTTTGCCTGCATTTTTTTAGATTTTTCGAGTTGTGGTAAGAGCCTTGATCATACAATCACATCACAATCAAATCACTTCAAAGACTGTTTCTGAAGTGCAAACAATGAATGTGTAACACATGGGTTTTTTAATCGGTTCAGGTGCTGGGGATATATATCCAGCTGCCTTCACCCATTTCTTTTCTTCACATATCTTGCTTGCATTGGTAACCCAAGAATTTGAGTGAGCTGGGATGATGCTGCTGGAGTGAGCTCTGGTAATTGTAAGACTTGAGTGGCTGTGGAAAGTGGTGGCTTAGATCACACCAGTCCATCCTGTCTGCTCTCCAGTGTGGAATGTGGTCCACACTGGAGAGGGGCTGGGTCAGTCCCTGGAATGCTCCTGTAGGGAGCTACCCCCTGCTGATTAAGGGGCCCAGCTGTGTTACTTTAGGACTCTTGTTGGTAGCATGTGTGCAGATTTAGGAGGGAGTAACTTCATGTAGGCAGAAGCAAAGAACATGTCTGAATTTACTGGAAATGATGCAATAAAATGAGGAAATGGTGCACCCAAGCCTGGAGTGTTCTCTTATATGGAAAAATTGGTCCTCTTTGAGTCTAGGTTTTTGTGGCTGTGGTTGGAATTCTATCAATCCAGGTCCTGCTTCCTGGCTTAAAGTGGGAATTTCTTTTTTTTTTTTCCCCAGAGCTGGCCATAGAAGAGCAGTTACCTCTGCTCTTGCCATCACTGTTCAATTGGAAGGGGTGGGGACTGTGTCTCTAGTGGTGCTGATGTGAAGCTTCCTAAATGTTGAGCAATGGAATGTCTAACTGGTTTTCCAGGATTATTTCTGTAATGAAAGTTTCTAATTATGCTTTTTAAATAATTTTTAAAAACTAAAAATAAAGCTTACAAGCTGCCAAATCTTTTTTTGAGGCTCTGTTTCCTCTGCTGTCCAGCACCTGGAGGTGGAGGGTGGCAAGCCAAGACGTGAGCTCTGCTGCCATTTGTAAAAGGGTTATTTCCTGAGAGGGGATATTAAGAAAACCATAATTAATGCTGTCAAATGTTTAGTCGCTGTTTTAGTTTGAATGAAAGAGCAAGGTGGAACAGGTAACTTATTTCTGTGTGAAGTGAGGTGCCTGTGATTGTGCTGTAATCTTTTGTCTTCTCAACAGAAAGTATTGAGTGAGCTTTGAAAGCTCCTCCTTCCAAGGTGACTAAAAAGCATCTGGAGTCTCTCCTCACTTTCCCAGGAAATGAATGTGTGTTTAATTAATGTGTGCAGGAACTGCAGCTGTGGCTGTGCCCTCAGCATCCCCTTGCCCTGCTGCCCAGGCTGCTCCTGGGGAGTGTGATGGAAACCTGCTCTGGGAAGGTGCCTTTGCGCCATCTGCACCCTTCAGGTAGGAGTAGGTAGAGGGGAATCCTGGGGACCTGTGGATGGTCTGAGCTGCAGCTGCTGCCAGCTGTGGGTGTGTCACTGTCTGTGTTTTGTGTCTAAACTTGCTCCAGTTTGAATCTGCCTCCATACAACAGCCAGTAAAGGACACAAATGGCTGGAAGGTGAGATAATTTACCCACCTTTATGTTCTCCTGTGCACCAACAGATACAAGCATTTCTTATGTTTTTGCCCTGGCCCCCTCTCTCTTAAACACACACAGGGGCTGAATTTCATGAGACAATGCAGCATCAAAGATGCTGTTTGGGTGTTAAATTACAGTTCAAAAAATGAGCTTGTGTTGCAGCTGGGCACAGTAAAGTGGTGAGAGCTGAGGCAGTATAGTATAAATGATCTGTTTTATTCTGAAGAGAACTATTTACAAAAGAAGTAGAGCATTGTTTTTACTAAAAATATGCCTTTATAGATTTTTATATGTATCTTATAAAAACCATACATTTATTTACATGACTGCTACATACAAAAATTACAGCACTGTGGTATATGTACATATCTATACGTACATTCTTTCTGCTTCTCCCTGCTGTGTGCTTTTTCCCTCTCAATCCAAGGGAATCATTGCTGCAGCACCCAGACACTTCCTTTCCTGGCTTTTCGGTTCAAACAATTTTGCTTTTTATAGCTGAGTGGGGAGTAGAGAATTTGCCTGATGGAGAGGCATATCTGGAATTTACCATTCTAAGTAGGACAAGTGCATGTGGCCCTGCCTGCAGCCTTACTTCCTGCTCTCTCTGCAAAATGATTCTTGTCATTAACTTCTTGATTTACTGTTCATCATCTCCATGGCAAGTTGCTGATCTAAGTTTGTATGAAGATAAAGTGCTAGTGACTTGCCTTTCATTTACATTTGTTCCTTGTTTACAGCTGCTTCCCTTCCAGAGTTTAGGAAGGGGAGACTGATCCCTTTTCCCTCAGGCTGGAATAACAAACATTTGCCCAAACGGTCACCTGTTACTCAGCTGTGGAAAGTCCTTTATAACATTAATCTCAGCAGGCATCTCTTCTCTGTGTAATATTTGAACAGTGACTGTGCAGCACTACTGTTTTATTTACCATTATCTCAAAAGCAAGGCTGAGGGTTGTGTTTAGAGCTGCTGATCCCACTCTTTAAATCTCCTTTGGGATCCCAAGTACCTGCTAGATTTATGTGCTTCCTCCATCTCATCCCTGGGAGCCGATGTTTCCTTTACACAGTGTGTGTCCTGGAAGAGTCAAGTACCACAAGTTAAGTGTCTTCTAACCAGCACTGCAAGGCTGATTCCAGGCTCCTGGACATGACAGGATGGAGGTGAGTGTATTAATGACAGCACAGGGTGAAGTAGTGGGGACCTTGTTAAAACACAACATGACAAATGAGTGTGAAGGATTGCACAGGTGAGGTTTCCAAAGACAGAAAGACAAAACCTAGCTGCTATGTTAAGGCAGTTTCTGTTCCTCTGGAGTAGCAGCTCAGCACAAGGAGGTCTCCTTTGGTGTGTTTTCCAGTTCATTACACCCAGTTCTCTTGTATCTCTGGGTTTAGTAGTGCAACTAAGTCTTTAGGATTAAGGGGATTGTTTAAAGAAACCATGCCCAACTGGCACCTTAGAACGCGCTGACTTTCCTCTTGCAATCTCTTCCATCACTCTTGTTCAATAAATTAAATTGCAATGGGATTAAGGATTCTCCTTAAATGAAGACATGTGCTGTGCCTACCCCTGCAATTGAATGAGTCACTTTCCTCAGCAAACATGTAGCAGAAGGTACCTTTCTTCATCTCATTACTGTATCTTCATGGGATAACTTAAGGCCCTTGCCTTAGGATTGCATCCATCCATCCATTCGTCCTCACTGGGGTAGAGTCCCACACAACTGCTGGGCATGTGGCTTGAATAAGAGTTGGTGGGGTCTGAGAAATGACAACTGACAGCAGAAGGGTCCCTGAGGACCAAGATGTTCACAGCTCTCCTGCGATGGAGCATCGTTCTCAGTGTTCACAGGTGTCACTGGCATCACAAAGCCATGCCTCATTTTGCAGGTATCAAAGGGTAATGCATCTGGGTGTGACTGAGTTCTGGCAGCAGGAGATGCTGAGCATGTGCCTCATGTCCCTGCCCTGTCCAGAGTCACAATACAGGCAGGACAGGAGGATGAGGACTTGTCATCCTGAGAGCACATGGCACTGCACTGCAGCCCTCCCCCTTGCCTGCACAAGTGGGTACAAGCAGATACTCAACAGCTGAACATTGCCTAGAAAGGAGAGGCCAAGGTTCAGTTTCCTTCCCTGCCTGTGAGCATCTTTCCCCATAAGCATCAAGCTGTATTGGTGGGGCTTTGCCCAATTATTTCCTGAAGCAGGCTCTGCAATCCAGGGTTCATTGCTTTCATGTAATGGGTTTTACCACTCAGCTCTTTACCATCATTGCCAATCCCAGAGCACTCTGCTCCTTGCAACACAGAGCTGCCTTAGTGCAATATGATTTCATACCAGTGCGGTTGTTTCATGCTAACAAGGAAATATGGGAATGCTCAAATCTTTGTAGGCAGAAAGGATATTTGTACTGAGGTATTATGGATGTTCTATCCCACAGGTAAAACCCAAGCCACCAGCCTCCTACCTGCTGCTTAGAAGGTGTTTGGTACCTATTCTAGCAGAAAGCTTGTTCCTGTAAGTAGTAAGCAGAGATAAGCAGCTCCCTGTGGGATGGTGTGTTAGCACCAAAGTTGCTGAGCAGGGCAGAGCTGAAGGTGCACCCAGCTCTGTCTGCTGTGGGACAGTGCAGGTGGTGGCCTCTTTAAAGCAGCAGGAAACAAACTGGGGCCTGTGGGTATTATGAGCTGGGAGAATGTGTGAAAATTGCATGACAACAGCAGGACATCTCTGAACTGAGCCTGGTGCTCCTCACTGGCTTATGATAGTAGTAGACTGATGAAGAGCTATAAAGAGCCCATCCAGTGCAGAGGGAAGGTCTCTACTTGAGTATTGCAGGATTTCCAGCACTGCTGTGTGCATAAACCAAAAAAGCCACGTTCCTTTTTGATGATCAAGTCATGCAAAGCAGGCTCTGATCATCTTTGATCAAAAGGAGCTTTGGCTACCTGCTCACCAAAGGGCTGAGTAGTAACTGATTGACAAGCAGGGACAAATACTCCTTTCTGTCAGGCTATAGCCAATGTTACTGCATAGGGCAGGGTAACCTGCAGGCTTTCCAGAGCTTTGTAGAGACCCTGATGGCCTTTGGCTCCAGTGAAGGCAGATGCAGTGTGCTTTCTGAGGATCGAGTCTGCCAACCCAGTGTCAAAGACTGACTGACATCCTTGTGAGGCTTTCAGTGAATTATTAGTTAGGCTTTTGGGGGCCTAGCCAGTTAAAATGACACTTTTCTTACTCCGTTTGGGAGATGTGTATGGCTTTGGGGAGAGGTGTGTGACTTGCTGAAGCTCCCAGACTACTTTTGGCCATTGGAGGAACAGCAGGTGCCCCAGGACTGAACATGCACAACTTTTACCCTGTCTGTACATGGTCAGTCTCCTGGGGAGAAATCTGTGTAGCTACAGCCTGCAACTCTTACCTCTGTAACAGGAGGGAGCTGGAGAAGACAGTGACACCAGCTATCTGTCCCCTGCCCTGAGCTGCGAGGAGCCTGGATCCCAGTGAGGGTGAACAGCCACACAGAGCTCCAGGGGAGATGGTGCCCAGGCAGGATCTCCAGCAAGGGCTCAACTTCCACCACAGAGAAAGCTACATTTGTCAAAACATGGTAATGCTGGGGCCAGAGTGACTCCAGTCTCAGTGGGATGGATGAAGGATGTCACAGCTTCCAGGGTGGTACAAATGACTCCCCTCTGTCCTCTTGCATTCAGTCCTCTTCTTCCCCCTGTGCTCGCTGTGACAGCAGTTCTCAATCCCCTGCACCACTCTGTCTTGGGGCTGCTTATTTCCTTCTCCAGCATAAGAATGCTTTAAAGACAATCAGAGTATTCTTCACAGCAGAAACTGGACTGTGTAAAAGCGCCTAAATTATACCCTGAAGTTTATCACTTCACTTATAGAATAAGAAAAGTTTCTTTCTATTAGAATCACATTGTCAATTTGCAAATCTCCAATTCATGTAAACATTTGGTTCAGACCAGGTGCCATGTAAATAGTGCAGAGTCTCAAGGGTTAACTCCTTTGCCCCCTTCTTTTTTACTCAGTGGATCAGACTTGGGTCCATCAGCAAGCTGGGCAGGTGCCCCACTCCCCATCTTGAAGCAGGAATTGTTGGAGAGTTTTCTCTTTTTCAAATTAATTTTTCTTGAAAAAGGAGAAGAGACGGTTTCCTTCGGCCCCAATGGGCTCATCCCCCTGCTGCTCCGGCCTGAACGCAGGGGAGGGCCTGGCACTCCGCTTGGCGCCGGAGCTACTGGAGAAGGAATAAGCAAGCTGGCTCCATTCCTTCGGGTGTTTGTCCATCAGCTGCTGGTCAATGACCCTGTGCATGTCATCCTGCAGCAGAGGGAGAGGACAGGGGCATTAGTGGCAGCTGATGCTTAACGGGATCTTGCACCAGGGGTGGCTGAAATGGGTATGAAATGTGCAGTGATGAGATGGAGCAGGCATGACAGGAGTGGGGATGGGTCTGTGTCCCCACTTGACAGCAGGCTCAGCTGTGCTTGCTGCCATGAGGCTTTTCAGGGAGCGAGGAAGATCAATCACACAATTCTGAGGGATAAATTGCTCAGGTGGTCTCGCACAGGAACACTGTCCCTGCTTGGGACTCTGTGCCACCCCTAAGCTTTGTTTCTCTGCTGTCTGCAGCTTGCAGATGGCCCCTTTGGGGGAGAAATAATTAAGAAGAACAAATGCAGCTGAAAGCAAAGGCCAGAAGAAGGATGGACGTCTGTGCTGAGCAGGTCTGTGTACACACCAAGTGGACAGGTAGGGGTGGCAGAGCTGCTGCATAGCCACTATCACTGGGGCTTCTTTGGGGAAGGCGCCGAGGGGCTGGGGAAGGTGTGGGCCCACCAGATCTCTCCTGGGCTTTGCACCAGACTCACCAAACAGAACTGAGCTCGTCCCTTAGACCCCTCCTTTCCCTAGAGCCACCATACCAGTGGGGGGAGCTCTGACTGACAGCTCAACATGAACTGTGGCTTTTCAGATGTACCAGAAACGCTCTGATTTTGTCCACGTTTGCACCACAGTGAAGCTGCTTTATACAAAATAATTACCCAGTTCTGTTGTCACTAATGACGTGTTAACATGTTCCTTGAAAACCTGGCTATCAATTTTACAGATTTTACAGATCCATTGCTTCTCCTACAATTGCATATTTAAACTACAGCTTAGTGAAAACGTATGTACACAAACTAGCCTCACAGGAGGAATCAACTGCTCTCCAGCTGTTTGGTCTCTCATTAAGGCTGAGGACACTGTCAGGTGAGAACAAGGATACTCTGGATGGGCTGGAGTGGTGGAAGTGCTGTCCATTCAGCACCTGGTGAGGGGCAGCCTGTCAAGGCAGCCCCAGGACTGAAGGGAAGGTGCTGCCATCGCCCAGCAGGTGCCCCAGATGCTCTGTATTGCAAATCAAATCAGCCAGCTGGGACTGGAAACTTAATAATGGCTAATCTCTTGTTGCAGCATTTTATGGAGGGAAAAGGATTCATAGCCATGACCTGGACCTCAATTTAGTATGGGGACTTCCCCTGGGGGAACTGGAGGGTGCAGAGCTACACAGACTAGGGAAGCTTTGGGTCTTTTTAGAGCAGGGCTGGAGAGAGGAAAGGCTGAGGGAGAGTTGAAGAGGTTGAGGTGAACATCAGTATGAAATATCAGTGACACAAGTTTCCAGAGCTGAAGCTGCCACATGAAACTGTACAGCACTTGGATTTTGAAGGTACCTCTTCTGCTAAATGAAGTAGGTACCCAGGCTCCTACATGGCAGATCTGTGTCCTTGATCAACCATACAATAAGGGACAAGAATGATTTATATTTTTATATATACACACACAAAAATATTATATATATATAAATACAGTATGCACTATTGAGAGTGCACTGCATTCGGTCCCTGTCTGTCAGATGTGAGAGTCAGAGAGCAAAGCACTTGGATGTAGAGGGTTTTTTGCTTGAGTCCTATTCTATAGCCTGTATGATTATGTCCTTAGAGAACACTATAATCTTGTTGATGGCCCTTGATGAAATGCAGACTAGAAGCGTGCAAGAGCAAAATGCTACCAGATTAAAGCCTCCAATTATGCCCAGCTAAAGCAGAGACTCTTATCCTATTTTATCAGACACTTTCTGCAAACCCCTCTGCAAAACAGTCCCCAAAATACATAAATCACCCAACTTGTTTTGTGCTTCTGTGGCTGAGCTGCTGTTGAGGGGACATGAGGTGGTTGGAAACTATTTTGCTGCTGTGTACTAACACCTCAGGTCAGTATGTTGGAGACAACTTACTGCCATGAAGTGAGCCTGAGCCTCAGCTCAGAGAGCTGATGGGAGCAGGTCTGGGGTTGCTGTGTTACTGCGATAGGACCTGTTCTTAACCCCTAAGCTGGGTTTATTCTAGCACTAGTAGGTCTCACTTTATGCCACCTGTTCAGACTGAACTTGGCTCCAGACAGCTCCTATGAAGAGCATTGAGTGTCACTTACTAGACAATGAGGCTGAGAAGTAAAATCCCAGTTTGTCTTTCAAGAAGCTTTCCAGATACTAAATATGTGGATATAGAGGGTTAATAATACGTGCACATCAGCCTGGCTTTCCCCGTGGTGCCCTGGTAAAGCCTCACCATGGGGTGCAGGATGCTGCCCCTGGTGCTGGGATGGGGGCTGTGTGTGGAATATTGGTGGGTGATGGAGACCCCCACTGGCCCCTCTTGCCAGATGATGATGAGGGCAGAGAAGGATGTGGGTGATGGTGGCAGCAGATGGAGAGGGGATGGTGGGTAATGGGGAGCTCACCTCAAAGGCAGGAGGGGTGTACGACTAAAGCTGTTGGTACAGGAACTGAGAAAGGCCACTAGATCAGAAACCAAAGGAGCCAGATAGTAAAAAGCCCTGAGGAAGCAAACTGTAAGCAGGAAAAAGAAAAGAAGAAAAGGAAAGGGGGAAAAAAAAGAGAGAGAGAAACGAAAACACAGTGGAGTTGAAACAGGAGCGAGGTTGTATGGGAAAGGTTTCTACTGGTCAGGCTGGCTGTTAGTAGAGCTGGGGTCTTGCATGGTCTGCAACAAATCACTATAAATGGCACAGACCTTTTCTCTTGAGTTTGCTTTATTTGCTGTTGAAGTAGCCCTCCCTTGGTGCTGGTTCTGGGAGGAGGCAGCTGGGAGAGGTCTACCCTCAAGGGCTCTCTACCTTCACATGGTTTTCCCCACTGACCCCATGCAGAGCATCTCCAGGGCAGCTGTGGAACTGCCATGGCTTTGTTTCCTTTACCTTGGTGAAGAACTGGGATTTTAGTTTCTCCTTCTTGATGGATCTTTGGAGTTGATGAAAACAGTGCAGCAACAATCAGCACAACCTCATTCTCCTGCCTTTCTGCTCCGTCACGGAAATGCATGGACATGCTGTGCCCACACATACCCAAGGTGTGCCTGCCTAGGGACACCTCCTGCATGGACCCCTCCCCACCCCAGGGCAGAGCAATGTGCACATTTCCCATTCTGCCAGAAGGCACAGTCTGCTTCTCCATTTTAAATGAGTATTAAGAGCTGTAGAGCTGTAGAATTAACAGCTCACAGCCAAAAGGCTTGGAGCAGGGAGGGCAGCTCACCCCCTGGGCCCCACGGCATCATTGGCTCCTGCAGAGCCAAAACCAAGCACCTCCAAACACCCGATCCATGGATGCTCAGGCAGAGAACATGACAAACCCACAGGAAGGGGGGCACACTCCCCCACAGCCCCTGCCCTGCCGAGGTGCTCACCTGCCAGGCCTCCAGCTGCTGCGAGAGGTTCACCTTCTGCTGGATGGCGTCCAGGAGCTGGCTGTTGAGGGACATCATATCAATCTTGCACTTGGTCAGCTCCACCTCCACCGCGTTCTTCCTGCGGGGACAGAAATTGGGGCATGGCACTCTTTTCTTTTTAAACAAAGAGTTAAGCATATCTAAACAAGTCTAAAATTTATGTCTTTCACTGTTAAGTTGCCACATCCTAAGGTGTTCATTTCTGTTGTATTCTGGACAAGCTATTAATCTGAAGAGTAGGATAGAACTTTTGACATCATTACTTTAAAACCAGCAGATTTCTCATAAGCACACTGTGAAGAATACTGAAAGAAAATCACATACACAGCTGTAAAAGATAATAGTGTGCCTAGATAACGTGCAAGATTTGCCAATAAAAATATTTTTTTTCTTCTGTTTACAGGCACAGAGAATACAAATGGTACGCACTAAAAATCAAATGACCTGTGTCTGATCACTTGATCAATAAATTGCAATATAAAACAAACAAATAAAAAAACCTCTTTAAGAGTGCTTTCACTTGGGACTTGGATTGAAGGAAGAAATTAAAGAAGAGAGCTTAGCACAGCATATACTTTTTAAGAATGACAAACTATTAAAATTGTTTGAATTAAATGTCAGGCTTTAAGAAAAGCTCCCTGTTGGGGAGGATGAAACAGGAAAACCTTGGAAATATGATTGCCTGACAAAAGATTTTGGGAATATGAAAACTACAGGCAACATCGAAATGAAAGCCACTTTTGAAATACCAGGTCTTAGTTACTGAACAACTAGAAAACAATGGTATGGCCACTGAAGTAATCCCCTCTTGATGAAACAATACCCTCTGCTTGCAGGCAGGTCCAAGGGTCAGAGCAGACCCTACTAGCTCAGCAGAAGGGGTCCAAAGAGTAGTTTTTAGAAGTTAAGATGTAACACTCTATGGTAATATAAGAACTCTTATAGGCTGTATGTAAATGCTATAGGATTTGTATCTTGTATTAGATTGGTTAGTGACAATTAGAATATTCAGTACAGAAGATGATTTATTGTATTGTAACCAGGACTTCAGACATTCTGATTCTGATTCTCTCTCCACTTCTCTATTCCTCTCTTCCACTTCTACTCTTACTTCCACTCTTGCTCTTACACCCTCTCTCTCTCTCTCACCTGCTTACTCTCTTGGGCCTGCTCAGAGCTGAGTCTAGCAGCTCTGAGCAGTGCCCCAATACCCACACCCTTTACAATAAACCGACTGTGTCCCAAGACCTGCCTATAGAGATCTCTCGTCACCATCCGTCTACGTCCGCCCGGTCCCGACTGAACCCCGAAACCCGTAACCTACACTCCCAATTTCAGTGTAGTTGACCCAGCCCTTGGGAACACCTCTGCTGCATTTCTTCCCAGACATTTGGTGGCCATTGGGCATGTGATGCCATGGACAAGGTTACCCAAGGAGCCCCAAGTGCTCAGTGGCTGAGATGTTCCAGCTGTTCCTTGCTTGTGGAGAGGAATTGTCCTTCAGGATGGAGCAATTTCCTAAGCTGCTGAAGCTGGGAAATGCTGCTCACCATGCTGGGACCACACCAGGTGAGTACATAGCTTAGGTTTTCAATTAACTGCTGTGTGATAGGAAACTGTAACATGACTTGCTGGGAACCATCTTTCCTTGCACACACTTTCGAGAGAAATAATTGCATCTTATTAACTGTAGCTAATTCCTTGTCTCTTGATAGCTCCCTTGTGTTCCCCTGCAGAAGAGCAATTTGGGAATTTGTGTTTATATTCCAGGTACTGGTTGCTTAACACTTCCTCTGAAAGGATCCTATTTTCCTATTGCTTCCCCTGTTGCCAAACTTCAGCTTCAAGCAAAAATTTTGCACACCAGATGTCTACCTGGGGCAGCAATTTTTTTTTTTTTCTGTTCAGAATTAGGGATTTTTGGGGGGATGGGTTCAACAAAAGCGACTTAACCCATCGGGTGTGAGGTGGGAAGAAAATCACAAGCCTCTCCAGGCAGTGACCAGCCCACGTGGTCTGGGAAGAGTGTTTTCACTTCCAGTGACAGGATGCTCTTGTCTGCTTTCACTTGATGCCACTTTCTGCTCCTTAATCCCCCTCGCCTGTGCCCCATTCCCGGGGCTCCTGTGCTGCAGGACAGCCAGCCCCCAATATTGGTGCTTGGTCCAGCAGGGTCAAAGTGAACTGGAAAAGCTGTGCCCTTCCACTCCCGGCTGTGGTTTGGGCACCGGAAGCAGCCTTTTGTCGCGACGCTTCCCTACTGCTGGTTGAATGTTTCCAGGGGATTGATCGCAGCGGTAGTGTTGCCATAGCCACGGCAGAGCCAGCAACCCACATGCACCGGGAATGTCAGAACTACCTCCCTGTGCCCGGCAGACAGCTGGGATGCTCCTGATCCTTGCCAACAGATGGAGGTGTTACAGAGGACAGCAATGGGAATTTGGTAGCCAGCTCTCCTGGCAAGGGCAGCACTGACGATCGAGCCACTTATAAAAAAGGATGATGCAGGTTGCTTTAGGTCCTGCGCTCTCAGAGGTGCAACCATCTCCTGCTCCTCCTCTTGCCCAGGGCTTGAGTATTAGACTTTTCCCTAAGAAGCTGGACTGGTGGTGTCCTGGCCCACCTGCTTGTTGAAGGGATTATCAGATGAACCCTTTCTAGCAGAGCACAGAGAGGTAAAGGTGTCTGTCCCTCTCCTCTGGGCAAGGAGTGCTCAGGGCATTTTGGCAAGCCCAAGGACAGAGCTGGGGAAGGGGGATTTGGGGTATGGGGGAGCAGAACTGCACAGACTTGTAAGGAGGATGGTCAAAATAAAGAGCCAAACCAGTGGGAGAATCCCAAAAGGAGAACCAGAGAATTACAGGACTGGAGATGCAAAAAAGACCTTGGAACAGGAAAGGAGAAGGAGCGACCAGAGGAATGGGTTAGGGAAGAAGCCCAAGCAGGCTGTAATGGGGATGGTCAGGAAAGCAGGGCTGTGTGTGAAGAAAAATATGACAAATAGGCCAGACCTATTGTTGCCATTTGGCTCTCTGAAGTCCTCTCCTCCTTGCTGTGACTCACACCAGCACTAGGGATGGCACAAACATGGTTAACAGAATCCTCCTAAATGCCCCAAATCGAGCCATGAGGCAGCTCTGCCTTTAGCACCTCCTGCCCTACTCCCAAACTCCTGGCAGCATTTCCCAATGCCAGCAAAGCCTAGATATCATTTTGTCACAGCTGCTGTGGAGAGCAGGAGAAAGCCTCTCCAGAGGCATCTCCTGCCAAGGCACTCCCAACTGCCGCCCTAGCCTGGCTCTGGCTGTTGGTGCCACTCACTTGGCGATGGCCTCGTCGCGGTCCCTGATGGCCTGCAAGAGCCGTTCGTTCGCCTCCTTGTCCTCGGCAGCGCCGCGCAGCCGGTCTCGCTCCTCCTTCAGCGTCGTCATCTCCACACTCAGCAGCGTCACCTGTGGGCAGACGGAGGCCGTGAAACCCAGGGCTGCTCAGGAAAACGCACCACAAGTGTGTGTGTGGGAAAACGCCACATATGCCAACCTGCAGGTTGAGAGATCCCCTGGTCATAGGAGAAGCTGTGTCTGCTGTGTGGGGGGCTGTTAGTGCTGGTGCCACCCTCCATGAAATGTGCTGGCTTGCCCTGGGATGCTGGCCTGAGCAAGATGTGTCACCAGGATGGCCTCAGTAACATGCAGAAATAGCACTGAAAGCTGTGCAGGGCAGGACCCACCTGTGACTTTGCTGTCACTATGGCATCAGTGCTAAAATACTGCCCCTCTCCAAGCAGTTGGTCTTGTGCACACATCCTCTGAGTCTGCCTGTTGTAATTCTGATCTTTCCAGGGTTAAATTATTGCTAACATAATTTACCAGCAAATAAGATTTTTTGAAGAGACCATTATGTCTCCTGAAGTAATATGAAGCTGTAGACAAAGGATGGGAAAATTCCCTTTTATGCCATGGAAGGTGTTACAATTTTAATTAGACTTTAAAATATGTGTGGAGTCTTAAATAGTCTGAGAAATGATCTATCATTTTGGTCCTGTGCAGAGTGAGTTAACAGGGTGTGAAATCATGCAAGGATTGCATTAGCACAGCTTCACAATATTTCATACTCATTTAATTTCTTTGTCTAGCGCACACACATGCTCTGTTACGCTACTCCACCACCTGGAAACCCTTCCAGCATTTGACCCACCTCCTGCCTCTAAATGCAGCTCAGTAGTGCTTGAATCTTCAAAGAAATCTTTAAATAGAGGGCAGACAGTCAAAAAGGGCTCATCACATCCACAGCGTGGGACAATCTGCCATTAGCATGGCATGGCTGGGCTGGGGGGAGGAGGGTGCACCCTGTCTGTGCAGAGACTCCCCACACGACTGGGGAGCTGTGCCAGGGCTGCCAGGGAACCAGGGAGCTGTGCCAGGGCTGCCAGGGAATTGGGGAACTGTGCCCTCCCTCAGCCCTACATGGGGGGCACCTCGGAGCAATGATGTGACAGAGAGCAGTGGTAGTGGGGCGACGTGAAAGGTGCTGAGCACTTCTACAGAAATCCCAGGGGACAGAGGATCTGGACACCCAAAACATGGTGTCTGGGGATAGGTTTGGGATTTTAATTGGTTCTGTCTGTGCTTCAGGTAAGATTGGGAGAAAACAAACAGGCAGAAGGTGTGAAATAGTGTAGACAGAGAGGGGGGTGACTCCTGTCTCCACCTGCTCACGATGCTCTTGGGAAGGAGCAATGAATGTGTGTGATGCTACAAGGTCCTAAAAGCCATTTAGAAGATCCCGTTTGATTGTATCAATACCAGTGCCACAACAGAGGGATGAGGAGGCAGCAGAGCACTGCTTCCCCTGGGTGGACAAGATTTCCACATGCATCAATTTTCTGTAGCACTGAACAGAAGATGATGTCGCCTCTTCAACAGGAGGTGAGAATAATTATTAACCTGGAGCCAAGTGTGAGGCTGGATAACAGGCAAAAGCTGTGGGAGATGCGTACTTGCTGCGGGAGGCCAGAGTGCCTCTCTGAGAGTAATGGCTGCTCCATTTGTAGCTATGCCCCATCTTTCTCCACATCACACAGAGGTGTGAGAAGAAAATAGAACTGCAGTCCTCCCTTTGCTTACTAAATATTAGGAGCTTTGGTAATCGGGGACCCTTAAAAGCAGACAGAGGGTTCCAGACTTGCAATCCAGGGCTAGTATTCTGGTCCCTCCTGGCTGGAGAGTTTGGGGAGATCAGACAAGCCTAAAATCCGTGAATAAGCCTCTAAAGGTCTCTGTCAGTACTGCTAGGTTGCAGAGATCGAGCTCTTGTCTCCTCCATCTCAAGTTTAAGGGCAAGGAGGGCTTGTGTGTGGTGCACAGGACTGTGGCAGCATGGCCAGGGCAGTGTCGGGACTCATGTCTCACTGGGGGCAGAAGTCTGGACCCTCAAAAGTGTCTCTTGTGATGGTCACACTGCTGAGAGGAACAGTCCTGGGGGAAAGATGGGCTCCAGAGCTGCTCCCCTCCCGTACTCTGCCCCTCATCAGCTGCTGTGGCAGCAGGACATTTCCCACCTTCACACACATGCAAGCCATCACTGCCAGGGTATTTAATGATGCTCTCACACTTTTCTCTTTGGTCCCATGGTGGGGGCTCCCACAGCCCTATAAAAGGCTGTCAGACCCCAGGTTGTGCTGACTTTCTGAACAGGGATGTGTTATCCTATTTACGCTTCAAAGGGTGATACAGCACTGCTGGGAAGACCAGCCAAGGACATTAATCCCATTCCCTGCTCCAGTGCAGTTGCTACTGTTTCTGCTGAAGCCTCCAGATCCCCTCCAGCATTTGGAGTCTTGTCCCACAGAGACAAGGACTGCCAAGCATCTCTTTGGATGCCTGTCTCCATTTGCTGCTCTTGGCATAGGGCCTCAGACAGACGAAGCTGCACTGGGTGTGGATGCAATGGGATTCTGGGCTTTGGGTGTGGACTTGGTGTTGGGACTGGATCATTCCTTGCTGTTGAGGTTGCCTCAGCTGGTCCCTGGGGTGCTGCCTGGTGCCCGGCCATGATTAGGATTCTCTGGGAGTGCATTTCTGAGGGTTTTGTGATGCTGCTGTGGATGGGGACAAGCCCTGCTCCATGCACAGCAGAGCAGCACTGTTATATCCATGGAATGGGTGCACATACCCCTCACAAGGGCTCGGTGCAGCAATTCAGGTTAGCCTGGATACCTTTGGGTTTCCAATACCCCATACCAAGCAGCCTCGTACTTTGGGGTCTTCTGCTGAGAAGAACTTAAGCAACAGAGATTGGCTAAAATGCAGATTCAGAGAAAGGCTTAAAGGAAGTTTGGCTGCGTGAGATGATGCCTCGGATGGGCCCCAGACAATTTGTCAGAAACTCTCATTCTAAATGCTTAAATCCTCTGCATTTGGTTTAACAAAGTCTCCCTCATCCAACCATTTTGGCCTAAATCCTCCTGGGTTATTTATCATGTTGGTCTCTTTGACGAAGGATGAACACTGGTGTTAAAAGACCATATGTAAAGTGTGGGAGTTGCTAACCTGGCTGTGCAGTCGCTGCAGCTCCTCCAAACTCTGCCTCAGTTTCCCCCGTTCTCCCTCCATTAATTCCCTCAGGGCTCGCGAATCCTCACTTGTTCTCCTGATCTGTTCCTCTAAGGTATCATCGTCGCTTCGCCGAGAGCTCTGAGAGCGGGAGAGAAATCTCTTGCTCAGATTTCACTTTAAAAAAGGCAATTGCATTTATTTGACACCAGTTTGGGAACAGGGTGCTAAACAAGGAAGAAGAAAATGTGAAAATGTGACTTCGGTAGAGTTTTTTGTTCCCATATACCTCCACAGTGGAAATGTGCTCAACCAAGGGTAGTGTTTCTACACATGATGCAAACAGCATGCAGCCCTTGGCATAAACCAAATTTAGAGACCTGCTGCCCATTTGGTAGCCAATGTGGCTACAGTCTCTGCTTGTGGACCTTTTACAGGACTCCCTACATTTTGTTTAACAAATACAACTTCATCTCTACACTCAGCCTACGGGTGCTTAAACGAGGAGGGTGAGTATTCCCTCACAGCCCCCTGCAGGGATTGCACTGTTTCCCTCACCACAGCACCCCAAGTAAGTCATAATGGCAATGCAACCAGCTTGTAGGGAATGGGAACAGGCCTGATTTGAGACACAACAAAAAGTGAGGTGTTCTGTTTTAATTCTGCACTCCTGTGGATGCTGAGTAGTCCCTCCATTCCACCCTCTCCTGCCCAGCAGCCTGGAGCCACATCCTTGACATCATCTTGTGCCAGCAAAAGCCTTCACCTGCCACAGATTTGAGTTTGGCAGCTCCTGCCAAGACATTTGTACCCAAAGACAATTCACAGCGACAGAACCTCCCGACATAGGGGTTATGATGTTTTTGTGATACTATTACTAGTAAAGCAAGGTTAGGAAAGTCCCAAAGGAAATAACTGATGTGTAAGGCAATCTGCAGTATTTCCACATTGAAACTCTAACTTACTGAAAATCTCAAAGTAAGCCTACTTTTATTAATTTTCCAGAACAACTCCCAGGCCAATGATGGTTGCGCTTGAAACTTTAGGTGGTCTGAGCACTGCAGGCTGAAACCCCATGTGCTTGGCTCTTGGCTGACCATTTGAGACACAAGGAGTGGACTATGCTCTGTGACTGCCCATCTCTGTGAGCCACAGAGGTTTTCTAGGAAACCAGGGCCTTCAAGATCCAGCGGAACGTGCAGCAAGCTCTGGGCCAGGGAACGTGCACAAGCCAAGGCCCTCTCTGTGCCACCAACTTACCGTGGAGTCTGCCCCGTCCAGCACATTTTGTATCAGTCTCTTGAGCTCACTAAGAGCTGCCCGCAGGCTCCCGGCTGGGACGTCTTTGGCTGATGAGGTTTCTGAGGACTCGTCCATGGAGGAGTCTGTGGACACGGCCGAGTCGGCGCTGTCATTCCCTCGCAGGTGGGAGCAGAGGTACCGCACCTGGCAATACGCTTCCCAGAGCTGCAGCCTCAGCTGGAACAGAGCCTGGCATTAGCCTGGGGCATCAGAGCCATGGAGACCCTCCTTCCATGGTAAAGTGAAGTGTGTGATTGCCAGTCCTCACAAATATTTGCCATGTTGGTTTTGACATGGATGCAGAGGTTTACTTTCACATGGTCAAAAGGGTGTGTTGATGCCAGACCCCAATCCCAATTTTCCGGCCTTTGGTTCAGCTACAAATCCAGATCAAATGCATTAAACTCCCTTTTGCTCTGGGACTGGTCACAGAGGCCCATGGGCTTTCCCAGGGGCTGGAGGGCAAATACCTGTTCTCGTTCTTGCTCCAGCTCCTCTGCCTCCATGCTCTGCTCTATCTCAGAGAGCAGGGATGTGCTGGTTGTGCTGAGGTTCTGGAGACTTTTCTCCTCGCTGAGCTCCTCCACCTTGCCCTGCAGCTGCCGGTAGGACAGCCTCACCTCCTGAAGCTCCAGCTGGCTTTGGTGCAGCTTGTGAAGAAAACCAAGGAATCAGAAAAATATTAATGGAGGTGATAAGGACTGGATCAATGTCTTGGTTTGTGAGGGAGCTGGGAGGGAGGAATGAGTGACACAAAACAGGGTTTCCAGCCAGGAGGAAAGTACTCTTGGCTGGTATTGCTATTTATTTGAGCTTAATAATCTCCAAGTGTCATTAGACACTGTTTAGAATCCAGAATATCCAGAAAGATAAAAATAGCAGGTTAATTAGCACTAAAACGAGAAACATTGTGAAGAAGTTGGGACTCAGGTAAAGAAATTTGCTGAAAACAACACAGCAGGAAGTGAACCCAAAAAGAAAGTGATACCTGCATGTTTTTAAAAAATATATACAAACATATATTAAAAAAAAGGAAAAATATTCAGGGCTGTTTTGCAGAGCTGAGGATTCAGTGCTTGGCAACCCACAAAAGTGAAATGGAAAAATCCTGCTCTTCCCTACGGCCCAGAGGTGCCAGGCTTTTTTCTGGGGAGTGACATTTGGTGATTCGTGGCTGTGAACACCATGGAGATTATTAGGAAACCACCTGAGCACTGGGATCTAAGAGGCCAGTGACTACCCTCTGGAACAGCAGGGTCTAGAGAAGCCCCTTTTGAAGCCAATTCTACTATTAAAAAAATTATAAAATGAACTGCAACTGGAGTCCTCTGATTCTTTTTGCACTTACCTCATTTCCCCAGCACCCTGCCCCACTCCCTTGCTCAGATCTCCCTCCTAAGCTGCTCTTTGCTGTCAGGATGCCTCATTGGTACTCCTGTTACCTGTCTCCATGGAGAACACCCATGACCTTGCTTGCTGCCACTCTTGCATGAACCATTTCATTCTTCCAGTTGTTCTGTCTTCCAGTTTGTGGCCAATTTTGCCCCAAATAATGACTTTTACTGCATCTCCCCATCCCTTCCCCATCTCACTGCTGCCTCTTCACCTGCAGATCCTTGTCATGGCTTTGTCTCTCCAGGATGAGGACTCGGTCCTGCAGTTCTTCCACGGTTCCCTGGAGCAGGTCGTTCTCCTCCATCATGGCACTGAGGCGATGCTCCAGCTCCCGCTTCCTGTCTGTCAGCATTTTGATCTGCGGGGCAAAGAGAGGGCCCTGTCAGACTTTGCAGGAACCAGAGAGCAGAGACACCACATTCCGAAGAGAGAAATGAAACAGCAAAAAGCAGAAGGATATACACAGGTGTTCTGTACCTGTATGAGAGAAACTACCTCCGTGTGTGGTTTAAAGCTTAGGAAAGCTCTGAAAGGAAACTCCTCCTTCCCCAGGCTGCAGGGGTTGGGTATGCATTGGCAGGTCAGGGAGTGGGCAGGAATATTCAAAGGCATTAAGTGGAGACCAGCCCTGCCCATCCCTTGCACCTTAACATTTGAAAGACTGGGCAAAACTAGTTACTTTTCCTGGCTGGTCCCTGATGGTGGCATTTTTTCCTGTATGGGTGCTGGAGACCTCAAGGCGAGCCAGAAGGATCCAGGGTGAGTCAGTGGGATCCAGGGTAAGCCTGTGGGATCCTCCTCCCCACAGGACTGTGCCACAGTACCGCCCATAGCTGTTCTTAATTGGTGTGTGTTCATCAGGTCCTCACCAGGGATTTTTCTGTCTTTTCACTTGTGAAGACTCCTTTCTGTGTCGCTTATTTTTAGCCTCCCAGTGACTGGTTGCCTTCAAAATTGGTTCATTTCTTTTAACTGTCAAGGGCAGTGATTTCAGGCGAGGGACAGTGTGCCAAACAAACCCTCCGTGACTCAGTTAGCTGGGAACAGTGCAAAGGATGAATCAGCACTAGCCAAGGTCACTTCTTGTTTCACCACGAAGAAGGAGACTTTTCCCACATTAGTACACACAGGATATCTGGGGTCTGGTATGCCAGCCATTCACCAGTCCAGTATAACCTTAAATATTCCCTATGGCCTCCTTTCAGTTCACAGAGCATAGACAAATTCAGCAAATTCCCTCTTGGCCTCTTTGGGACCTTGTCTCTTTGCCACTTTCCAGGTTGCTGGAAAGATTTGGCTGCACAAAGGAATATCAGCCAAGTGTGTGGACTTGCTATTTCTGCAGAGTAAAGGCTCGTGGAGGTATTGGAAAGCTGCTCTGAGGTGACTAATGGTTTCTGAGATGTCTCTGCCCACCACCATCATGATTTGTGTGGGTTGGAGAAAGAAAAATAAGAGGTTTAATGGAGAGATTGTATCAAGAGTTCATACTTGGTGGGCACACCAAGAATGAACATGCTGTAAATAACCATACGACAGAAAAAACGTCACTCTGCCATGAGCCCTGGACCACGGGAAGGGCACAGGGGAAAGGGTTTGGAAAGCAAGAGACAGGAAGGAGAGGAGGAGGCAAGGTGTGGCATGCACGGTGGCAGGCATGCATGGTAACAGCGATGTACGTGCAGGCAAACCCTTTCCAAGCCTCCATACTTACTTCAAGGACCTGCTGCTCCACACCAAGGGGAGGGGAAGAAAAGGCGAGGGACCAGAAAGGAGCAGGTGGGAGCAGGAGAAAAGAAATTGAGAGATTTTAGAAGCTTTTCCAGACAGCTTTTAAATAAAAGAAGTGGTTGGGTAGTAGAACTGGACATCTTCTACCCATCTAGTTCCTGCCTACATGATCCCCAGTGACCCTGTCAGGCAAGGGAAAAGGAAGGAAGTTGTATCATTCCTGCAAATGTACCTGAGTTAAAACAGGCAGGGGCTTCTTGCTTTCCCAAGTAAATGTCTCAGAGGCAGGAGAGGATTGCTGCTTTCTTTGGAAGCATGATGAACAGGAGAAAAAACCCTTGCAGACCTTTCCACCATGCCCACCAGCGTTAATCTGTACTGGGCAGCAGCCCTGCAGGAGCACAGCCATGTGTATGGAAGATCCTTCTCATCCGTTCATTTTGCAGGAATGCTGTGGCTGAGGCAGCACTGGAAGGTGCCCTGGGCCAGCCCAGCCAGAACACCATGGAGCAGTCCTTGCTGGGGGAGTCCTTTGCCCCAGTGCTGCCATCCCTCTGTTGGCCCCACCAGCTGACTGTTTGCTCAGCTCAGAAAGAGTCATTATACAAGCTCAAACAGCCCTGGCTGCTTTCTGAAGGAGGGAGGCTGATGACTCACCTCAGCCTGGAGGCTCTCCAGCCGCACGATGTGTTGGCTGCTGGAGGAATTCTTCTCCCGAAAGTCCTCCCGGAGGGTGTGGACCTGCAGGGAGAGCTGCCGCTCCACCTCCGACGCCTGCAAGGAGACACCATCTGGAGTCACCCATAGATCCAAAGCAGCCATCTCCTCCTGCCCAGGGAGACCTGCCCGGATATAACTTCTGCACAAACCCAGTTTCAGCAGAAACTCAATTCTGCACAGTTTGGGTGAGTGAAAATGTCGTCCTGGACAGACACTGGGGAGAGCTGCCATTTAAACCATGTTGATTTTTCCCTTGGGGCAGCCAAGGGGACACAGCCTGTGTGTTTTTTCCTCTGTAAAAAACCATGATGACTCCTGTGTCCTACAGGAAATTCACTTTAAAAATTGTAGCCTAGCTGGGGTTGAAGAGAAGACCAGGAAACACTCCTACTAGATTTACACTCTCTTAACCTCTGAACATCTTTGGCACAGCTCTCAGATAACAAGTACTCTTTGCCTCTGATTCCCAGCTCCTGTTAGGGCCAGATGGAGAACATCCACTCCACATGACTGTCTGTGCGGGATCCCTGGACTTGTCCCTCTTTCCCGTCTTGAAGGAAGGATGCCCGTCTTATGCAGGGTCGTTTGAGGACTGCAGAAAGGCCATTCCTACCTGCAGGATCCAGGCTTGAGGTAGCCCTTACAAATGACAGCTTAGACATGTCAACTACTCTCCAGACAGCTTTATGGCTGATTTTTACATGTGAACACACTTGTTTAGGCTTGTAAGACAACATAAGGTTTTTATGATGAAACCCTAATGAGACAGCACAAATGGATGATTTTCTTTTTAATTAGCTTCCATCATGTTCCATTACACTTAGGCACAGACCTCCAACTATGCCACATGGGCTGGAATTGAGTTGATTCCCCTCAAGAGGTGGCATTGCTGTCCTGCTTGGGGTGTGTCCAATGGCAAAAGCCACAATGCCTTAGACAGGAAGGCAAGATGGGAGGGAGGGATTGGAGTCAGCAGCTGTGGGCAGGTTGGGAAGAGCATCCTTAGGCCTGGCAAATGTGGGTCAGGATTTTCTCTGGGTGCTCTGATAGTGCCCAAGGCAGAGCTTCACCAAAGGGTGCAGTGACCCTGCTCTAGCAGCTTGTGACTGGAGCAATGAGCACACAGATCCAGCCAGCCTGAGCTGCCCACAAAGGCAACACTGCTCCCTTTAAAAAATGGTCCCTTATTTTGCAGAATCTGCAGCAAAATATTCCAAATCAGAAGCATGAAGTAAAAGGCTGTTACAGCTCCATCACGTGGAGGAAACTGTGGTGGCCCCAAAACTATTTGCTTGGAGAGGCAGCAGCAGACAGAAGTGTGGCCACCAAATCAGGCTCTGACCACTGGCCTCTGAAAAGAGAAAAGAGTCCCAATAATAAGAAATAATCTTGTCTACCAATTGCTTTTTAGTTCCCTTCTTATACTGTTTTTCTCCTCTTCTTTAAAGCCCCATATCAGAACCCTTTGCATATTGCCTCATTTATTTAATAAAGCTTCCTTGCATGGGCAGAATATACAAAATATAATGACAGCACAGCACTATAGGAAGGTGTTGGTTATTTTTCTTCCCTTAAGCAACTATAGGTTGCAAAGCATCCTGAGCAGCTATTAATTGGTGACACTAAAGAAGATGGACGGATTGTGCTTTTTTTGAATTATTCACTTGGTTTTGTAATGACTGCTGAAACATCTTCATGCTGAAACACTCTGCAGGAGCTATCACAGATGAAAAAGCACCAGATGAAAAGCACTGAAGGATTTTGTCTGCAAGGTGCTGACCACACTCCCAAGGAGCACAAGTGGCACCAGAGGAGATGACACACCAGTATTTGATGGTTCACTGTGTAACATAATTTATATGCTTGAAGAATTCTACCTACAGAGAGTATAAATGTACAATATAGCAGTAAGGAAACAAGGGAGTACTTAATGGCATTGTAAAAATTCCTGGTAAGAGAATATATAGCTGCTCTTGCTTGTTCTGCTCCTCATGGCCAGACTGGAGCAGGTGAAGGAATGAGCTGCAAGGATGATTCAGATTGTGGAAAGTCTGTTATATGAAAGGAGTCTAAAAAAAGAATGGCTTGTTTTATCTCATGGAGTGAATGCTGAGAGAGAACTCCCTATAAATACATCACGGATGAGCACACAGAAGGGAGAAGCGCTATTTAAGCAGAAGCACAATTTTGGCAGAAAAGAAAGATGTGAACAAACTGAATAAGAGTATATTAAGGCTGGCAACAGGAAGATTTCTACATTTCCAAGGACCTGATGTAGGATTCCTCTTCCTGCACCATTACAGTAGTAGAAATGGTGGCAAAAAAATAACTTTGTAATGGAGCTGGATCACTTTATCATGCAGCTTCTTTCAGAGGGATGCCTATGACAGAAGGGAAATGAATTGACCTCAAAGGTCCTCTCCAGTACCAGGCTGCTTGCAGGACTGTAAGACTTGTATTCACCAGCATTAAATCATCATCTGGAATTTATCTATGTGCTGCCCAGCTCACAGGCTCACATATCTTATTCCCACAATTATAACCCACATGGAGGGAAAAAAGGACTCAGTTATTGTTAGTATTTAGAGCCCTAAAGCAGACAGGATGTCACAGTGTCACCTCAGTGAACACCATTTACATCCTGCCTCATGCAGTAGAGAAAAGTAAAAATAACACTAGCTTTAGCCTCACACAGTGCAGAAAATATTCTCTGACCAGCTGTTTAGCAGAAGTAAACAGAAATGTCTGTAATTTGTGTTACACACAGGCTAACACAGGCTAACAAGAAAAGTCTTCATCCCATTTTTTTAGACAAGAAACAAAGTTTTCTGAGTGGAGCTCTGGCCATGGAATCTTCCTTTTCATGCTACACTTGTTTCAGAGGTTATTAATCCTGCTGCCAAACTACCCTTTCTAATTGATTATAAAACAGAGATTTTAACATCAACTTGCAGTAATTTATGAAAGCCACCTTGACAGTGCCCAATATTTCTCAGGCTTTATGGTGTATTTTCATAAAGTGTCTGCTTCAGTTCTCAGCACTGCTGTTGATGTGCACCTGTACATGTGTGTTTTAAACCATGAGCTTACCACTGATTACTTCTAATGGTCTTTTTACTTAGTGGCATCAGTGAAGATGTAACCTTCCATCTACATTTTCTCTTTATTGCTCAATATGGCTTTTGCTGAATGGAAATGAGTTTCTTCTGCCGCAGCCAGCCTGTGTGGCTTTCTCTTCTTCATCAGTGTTTCCTAAACATTAAAAGCTAAATCTTTTGTGGTTATGTCAATCATTTAGCAATGCACTGATTTTGCTAGAGACAAGTAATATTCTTTGCAGAAAGGCAGACACATATTGCTCAACATCACAACTTTGCTCTGTAGTTAAAAATGAATTAATTTCCTGGGTATGGCAAATTGGCCAACACAGCCACCAGGCAAGGTTTGGAACCTATCTGCAGAAGCATAGACATCAATTCACAATTAGATATAGCCAATCAACTGTGAGATTTGTTTTCTGTTCTTCAGGCAAGGTTGCGACGAGATTTGGGCAGTGCAAGAAGAAAGAAAGAGCAGGAGGACATTTTGGCTTCTGCTCTAGTTAAGGGCTTTTCATCACTGCAAACTTTTAAGTTTTGGCCGTGATTAATTCCCAAGCGCTAAAATACACAAAACTGTGTAGATCTTTGGCAGAAAGGGATGCTTGCCAGTTACAAGAACTCCATGAGTTTTAACATCTGGAATATATGAGCAATAAATAAATAAAACAAATACAAATAAATTGGAGCACTGATGTTCCTGTGAAGTGGGGATCTTTAAGAAGTTTGGGATGGACTATGACAAATTAATGGCTTGTAGGTTAGTCTTACTCAAAGAAAACCTTCCTTTGGGGTAAGATTTGATAAATAAAGCTAACTGTATACAAAATATCTAGCTATCAGTCATGTCAGGAAGAAAAGGAGAATGGAAAAAGTTTAATAGACTGTAGCTGGGTGAAGAAACCGATGTTTCCAGTTGATTTACTTTTACAAAACAAGATGATTCAGATTTAACAAAGGATATTGAAAATTTTCTTGCCTAAAATAGCTAAGAAAGAGAAGTCCTAATTAGTGTTGAATTTGTAACACTCAGGAGAGCATGTTACCCCTTTTATTAATTTGCTAATAGCTGAGTTCAAGGGACTTCCCATTCCCACTGTGGTCCCATTAACACCTCATACCACTAGTTGCTGCCTCCCCTGGCTGCAGGTTCCTGGATTCCCAAGTCTTCTCTGGAAGGAAAATATATTTGGCTACTAAAACATAACCAGAGGAGGAAACAACAACAACAACAAATTGCTTAAGATTAATAATTTAAAAAAAAATTGTTAATCTGGCTTCTGAGGGAAGCCCCAGAGGACTGGAATTGCTGCCCTTCCACTGCAGCCAGCACTCTGGTGCTGGGGAGAAGCCTGGTTTTATGGGATGCTTGATCCATGTCAATAAATCAGCTGTTTCCCAGCCCTTGGCACACTGGCACCATAAACCACCATCAATATTTTGAACACCTGGAGGTTGCTCAGTTTGGGAATCTTTGAAAGATTTACAGCAAAGCTTTTAATGCAGATCAACTTCAAATTGTTATTATTAACCTACCCAGGAAAGTTCTTATATAATAGAGGTGCTTGCATTCACCACCTTTTGAGGCCTGCAGCTTGTATTTGCTGATTTATGTGCCCAGAGAGATTCCCTGTGAAATTCTCTCCAGAGAAGAGCTGCGGCACCCAGGTGGGCTGGCCAGATGCCCACCCAGCTGCTCTCACCCCCCCTCCTCAACAATGGGGGAGAAAATAAGATTTAAAAAAGCTCATTGGTTGAGACAAAGACAGCGAGATTATATACTATTAGGGGAATTTGAAGTTAAAACAGTGACTGGTAAAGTAAAAGGTAAAGCTCAGACTGGCCATTGCTGGGGACTACAGTAGCAATAGGGATTTTTGTGGTGAGGGAGAGGATGGAACTGTACCGAGGGTGGATACTGCCCACCCTGGTGGGGTTGTGATGGTGCCCCTTCCCTTGTGGTGTGAGGAGGTTTTTTTGAGGCTGATGTCATCAGTGGAGTTGTGAAGTGTGGGTGGCAAGTGAATATTTTAATGACCATTATTAAATTACCATTTTGCTGAGGCAAGTGGTGGAATTTATTTGCTGCAGGTGCCCAGGCACTGCCAGGGGAGCTGAGAGACCCTCTAGGGTGAGGCTGGGGCTGCTCCCAGCAGGATGGACGTGGTGAGTTCTACCCCAGCCCCTCTGCAGGGCAGGGCTGAGCCTGTCATTCAGTGCCTCTGGAAAAACGCACTCAGGAAAGGACAAAACACCTTCTGGCAGTGACAGCTGAGGTAAAAAGTGTAAGAAACAGCCCCATGAGCACCGTGGTTGAAGGAGGAGTAGGATGAGATTTGGCTAGGCCTTCTCCAGAGACCTCTTCCCGCTTCTCCCCAGTGCAGCACAGGACACTGGAGCTAGGAAGTGCTGGTGAGAGTCAGCACTGCCCCCATCCCTACCAAATGATGGAGTTGGGCTAAATCCTCCTCCTTGCTTCATCCTTCACTCTGCTACTGCCCAGGCGTGGGGGATTTAAGGCTGATGAGCCTTCCCTTCACCAGGAAACAGGCTGGCAGAGGCCAGCTCCATTGGGTGGGGGGCCCTACACTGACAACAGGGCAGGGGGACAAAACAGGAAACAAAAGAGCCTCATTTTTCCACAAATTGGATCTGTCAAGAAAAAAGGAAATCAGAAATCTTGATCCAAAGGATTGCCAAAGCAAGGAGACTAAGTAATGGAGGAAAGGCACTGTTATGACTCCTTTATAAGCACCAGGCTGGGGACATATTACTGATGGGGAAAGCCTCATGGCTACAGCATTAAACCTATTCTGAGAGGATCCTGTGAGACAAAGGGCAGAGGTGGCAGCTTATGCTAAGCTCTGCACTACTTTCAGAGTTTTGACATTTTGGAAATATGAGCCTTTATTGCTTGCATGAAAGTGAGAATCTTTTGTGCAGATTTGTTCCCTTTCCCTTCTGTAGGACAAGTGGGAAATGCATAGTGTGTCCTTTGACCTCACTCCTATTTACCTGAGTTTTACAATAAAAAACCCCAAGAATGTCTTTCCTCTCAACAAGCCCTAGCTGGGCAGTGGCTGTTGTGGGTGGCAATGGGTTAATGCCCATCAGCTCTGATGCCTCACACCTGAGAGGCAGAGGCCCAGCAGGGAGCACCTGGGGCTTTGTATTTTGGGGTGGGGTGGGGTGGCACCTGCTTCTTGAGGTGGAGTTAAGAGTGGAGATGTTTAGTTCCTTGATAGACACATCCATGAAGCTTGGCTCTTCTCAGGCTGAAGCTGAATTGCCTCTTTTTGGGAGGTGAAGTGTTCGAATTGTCTGTCTTTGGTGCCTTCCTATATTTCTTGTGACTGGAGGACTGTAAGTGTGGCTGGAGATGGACAAAAGTTCCTGTTTTTTTATTTTTAAGTGTGCTTGAAAAGTCCTTTCAACAAAGACAGTGGACTTTCATTGCATCACTAAGCAAAGAGTGAAAAATTAGACAGGGTTTTCCTGGCAGCGTAGTTGTTCTTTTTTCCCTTCCTGTAAGGTTAGGGGATATATCAGAACCAGTTTGTAAGGCAAACATCTGAATGCTTTGGAAAAGAGCTTAGGGGCATGAATGCCCCTAATGGGGTCTTCATCTTGTGTTTTAGTAAGTGCTCAGATAACTGTTTGATTGAGGCCAAAACCCATTATCTTGGGCTAAATCAATTTACAGGATTAGGAACTGCTGTTTAGAACAGAAGCAAGGGTAGTTGGGAGCCATATGGGGGCAACTCTACCTGGGTGTAACATCTCCGGGTCTGCTGCTTGAATGAAAGAAAGAGCTTCACAAGTAGCTGTGGGCTGTGTTTTAGGAGGTGCTTAAACATGAGCCTCCCTTTTTTTTTGTGGTTTATTCTTGACCTAAGCATTTGGCTCTTGTGGAGAGGAAAACAGAGTGCGTGGAAAAATGAGTCAGCCAGCTTCCTGTGGGAGGGACTGCCGGAGGCATGATACTTTGAATGCTGCAATAAATTAGCACTGGAGATAATTCAGAGGACAAAGTGTGCCTGGAGGACACACCATGCTAAGTAATGCACGAAATGGCTCTTGCTTTCAGTGTGCAAATCCTGCTTTGCAGAAGAAGTGTGGGAGATGAGATAACTCTGCACAGTGTCTGTTGTGGGGCTCTGCAAAGTGAGCTGAACATGCGCTTGCTGGTAGTAGTTTGGCTCCTGGATGGTGAGAAGGAATGGAGTAATAACATATAACACCAGCAGGCTCTTCTAGTTCTGTGGGGATGCTGCACATCACCTGGAGTGAAGCATTTGTTACCTATTTGCACATGAAGCAGAAAGGCTGCAATAATCAAGTCTGGTGGAGCTGAGAGGAACCACCACAATAATTCACTGCAGCACAGCCTGGGCCTTGTTCCACGGGGGTCTGCAACCTTCAGGTTAAAAAGTCTGTCATTCCCCTCATGCCTGTGTGAGATAGCAGTGCCTGAAGTTTTGTACTGGACTAGGAATGGTAGAGGGAATGGTACAGTTTGAAAGCTGGATGGTTTATGTTTTGCATCAGTAAGTTCTGTGGTCTGTTCTCCTAGATAACTTCTAATTCTTACTTTCCAATAAGTTTTTTTTCCCCCTGAAAAAATGCATATTTTATCCTGATAGACCATTTTGGCCATTACCTTCGATGCAGGTTTTTAATCCAGATTTGACTGAGCTCAGTCTGACTTTTCTACATGAGCTAAAGGCTGAAAAATATTTCTTTCAGTAAGTTTCTAATGAGCCTAAAGTGTGGATCAGATGAGAGGATAATAAAATACAAAATGCCTGACTAGTTTGGAAATAACTGAACTGGAAACATTAACCGGGTCATTAAAGCCTTTTGAAAACTTAAGAAGAAGGTTACAATGGTGGAGACAAAGAAATGTAACATTCCTTCCTGCTCTGAGAGGTCTTTCCATGGTAGCCCGGAGTCAGGACAGTCAATCTCCATTCTCGAATTAATTTTTTTATGACATTGTTTTAGTCTAAGACTTTAAACCTGGAGGTGGTTCAAACTCAAATGGTTGTG
Source organism: Corvus kubaryi (assembly GCF_017639235.1). Classification (NCBI taxonomy): domain Eukaryota; kingdom Metazoa; phylum Chordata; class Aves; order Passeriformes; family Corvidae; genus Corvus; species Corvus kubaryi. The sequence continues at coordinate 340,977 of NW_024582074.1, forward strand.
CCTGGAAGAAACAGACAATAATTAAGCTTCTTGCAGTCTCTTGCTCTGGCTTTAAGCACTCTCTCCCCTTATTTGAAGGCAAATTAACTGAGTTCTACTGGGGATATCTAATATATGATGGCAGACTAGCAGCTCTGTCTGCTCTTGAAATCTTCACGTCTACACCCTGTTAAGCTCACAGTATACTGTTTTAGGATTCATTGGTCATAAGATACAAGCCAAAAGTTTTCTAGTATGTGTAGACCTGATGCTCAAACCTGCAGTTATAAACGCATCTGAGTGCATGAAAATAGTGGTGTCCGTTACCATATACGTGAAATGAGTGAGTGCCAAAAAAATGGGACAAAATTCAAGGAGTTGGTTTAAAATATATTAAACTCTCCCAAGAAGCCTTCAGACAGGAAGAAAGAAAACATTTTCTCAAATGTATATTTAAATTTTATAGTAGGTTGACCTGGAGATGTTTTATTAGCTTTTAAATCCCTGCAAAGTTTGATTCCAAATAACTTCTATCAGTCTGTTTCTTAAAAACGGTGCTCATGTGTGTTTGCTCATTTCCTTTATAACTTGATAAATTTATTTCAAAAGTCAGAGGAAGAAGACCTAAGAAGTGTTTTTTTGGAGCTTGGCTTGACTACAGCAAGATGTGGAAATGTTTTGTGCAGAAGGCTGATTTCTCAAAGCCGATATAGTAGAACTTGTGGCTGCTTTCTATGGAAAAATAAGGAAACCCAAACCCTATAGTGAATATTGGCCAGGATGAAAGCTACAGCTTCAAACTATTCCATAAAAGCTTCCTCTTCACTAAATGTTTTATCCACTGATAGGTGCAATAGGGTCATAAATGGAAGGTGAATGCCATAAAAAATGAGCAAGCGCATCACAGAGTTTTGGAAAAAACCCAAACCATGAAACTCATATGGCAGCATGTCACATTCCAATGCTTAAATAAAAAGGTACAAATCTACATTCTTAAAGGATTGTTCTGGAGCTGTTAAGTAACGTTTTACTTGAAAATGTTTCTTGGTCAGCTAGCATTTGATCTGTCCTTCTAAACACAAAAGAACCATGCTGAACACCTGCAGACAAAAAGCTTCTAGAGAGATACCATTTAACCTAGCAGTGTTTCTTCCTGTACTTTGCCAGCCTCCAGCTAAATCTGAATTGCTCTCCCTCTTGGCAGTATGAAAAGATCTGTAGAGCACAAAGTCTTTGGAGCAGACTTTGAGCACAAGGTAGACCTTGCTCCTGGTGATTGCTGACAAAAGATAATTACAATGTGTTAGTAATAACATCTGAGCACTTTGATCTGCTGCAGTTGAATCTATACTTTGTGCATTAAGATGGGTAATAAGTACAGGAACAGTCTCCTTTCAGCCCAGCTTTGCTCTGTTTCCACCCAGGTTGAACCTATGGATGCAGGTGCAGCAGATGCTGGAACACAGTATGTTTACCTTCTGTGCAGTGCACAGATATGAACATTGAGGGGCTTAGGTCTTTAATTCCCAGATCCTCAGGGCAGGGTTTGCCCTTCAGAGCAGTCTGCACCTCCACAGCTGTTAAGTAGGAGCAAATATGCAATAGTAATTTCTAGTGTGAGCCAGAGCCTAAATTCACAGCAGGTCTATTCAAAGCTGAAGATAAATTTTCCAAACAACACCTGTAACCCAGCTTTTGGGAAGCTTAAGTACTTCTGCAAGTGGCCAGATCTTATGCATGCGCCAGCCTGGCAGGTGAGGTGCTCCTCTGAAGAGACTGCATGGCTGTAGCTGTGGCCAGTGTCTGGATGAGGGGAGGGTCTGGAAATATGGATCTCTCCTTGCAGCTTTGTCCTCCTACAATCTTGCTTTTAAAAAGCTCTTGCATTAATTTTATTTAAATAACAGCTTTTGGCAAACTCACTGGCATTTTGGTACTTTAGGTCCTACAAAAAGCCGTGCTTGGAAATACAAAATAAAGCAAGTAGATGTGGAGAGGAAATGTAGCTGAAAAACGAGGTGGGTGCAGCACATGCTGTGGGATGGCATATAAAATATACTATACTCTGCCAAATCATACACATGCAGGGAATCATTATCAGGGACTGGAAAGAGCCCCTCTCTGTATGAGCTTCAGGCTTTAGTGCATCTGAATATCGCAAAAGGTAAAGTATGGATGGTCCTGTATGGGGGGAAGACACCTCAGTCACAACCCCTTCATGTATTCAGCTATTTTTCTGATGGAAAAGAGGCACAGTGTTATCAGAGGAAGAAAAACCTGCTGTAGCAACACCCCAGCAGCTGTGTTAGAGTAACGGCCTGGGAGAGAGTCCACTGAAAGAGTTACAAAAACTGTGCTTGGCTGTGGGCAGCCAGTTTGGCACAAACATGTTAGACTTAGACTTGCACCTGTAGCCAAGGTTTTGCAAACCCAGGTCAGATGTCATTGAACTGAAAGTCCTTTCCCCCACTGTCTAAGATGCTGCTTAAACGGATAAGAGTCACTCAAGCTGTGGTTTTTTGGCACAGAGGCTATTGCTTTCTAACAGCTGACTCCATGCAGACACAGCCAGCTCTCGGCAAGCCTGGGCTGAACTGGAGCAGGTGCCAGGCAGGTTTGGGACTGGCCCACAGCCCTGGCTTGGGGCTGCCCGCAAACCAGCACCTGTAAGCACTGCACAAGGTCTTAAGACTGGGAAACACTGCAGAGACAGAATTAGCAGCCTGTCCTGTGTCTGATGCTGAGAAAAGATCTCTTTTCTCTGGTGGTTGAAGGTTTCATGGCTGAGGCTTTGGCTTGTAAGAAGCAGGCTTCCCTCCTTCACCAAAGTTCCCTATCTCACCCTCAGTGATTTGTCTTGGAGGGGCAGAGTTTGTAAAGACCTACAGCTGCCCTTTAGGGATAATATTGTTGCTTTTGGCTCCGGTGCTTTTAAGCAGAAGTCAGTACCAATGACGTGTACCCTGAGCATGTGCCTTTTGGCCCTACCTAGGGAACAGGAGACTAGCTGTAAAGTGCAACAAGAAAAAAAACAATGAAAGTGGTGTGGCAGTGGCTGTTTCCTAGCTTCAAAGACTCCCTGACAAGCTACTGTTGGGAATGTGCTTAATTTTCAAAGCCTTGTTTGAGTGTGCTCATATTCTACCTGTGGCAACCTTTGTTGCTTTTCAGATATGTTCTTTTATCACTTTATCTTTAGCAGAGAGGGCTGCCTTGCCTGTGTGTGGATCCTCCTGCACTTGATCGTGGGCTGATCTACTCCATTTCTTCTGCTATTACAGTAGGATTTTAACCTGGGATCTTCCCTAGCTTTGCTGCACATAAATGATTAACTTTCTCTTGCTGCCTGAAATCAAGAGTAATGTGACCAGAGACAGATGAGACTGTGGTATTCAGCTCTCAGCAGTTTTTATTACTCCTGCTGCTGTAGCTGAATTTCTCTATGTGCACAAGCCAGTGGTAGCAGTACTAAATCTCCTGAGCGCCTTTAGACACGCTGGAGTGTCTAAAATGGTGCTGCTTAGAGCTTCTGCCAGTACATAGACATGTGAGTGAGTTAGGAGCACTTTTATCCTATCTGTGCTAAAAATCACCTGCCTTAAGCCACTGATCTCTTTTCTCCCTCCTTACAAGGGTGAGAGGTGTGTGCTGGAGCTGGCAGATGGCTGGGGAGAAAACACATCCATGCAGGCAAGCAAAAAAAATCAGGTTGCATCACTACTAACCAGTTTGTGCCACGACTTGGGTTTTCTTCTGCCTTTCGCTGCCCTGCCTACACTGGCTTCCCCATCACCCCTTGGCTTGGCTGTTTTGTGACCTACCTCCTGGAACAATGTTTTTTCCCTTCCTCTCTCAGCTCTCTCTAGGTGATTAGTCTAAGAGATATCAGCCATAGCACATTGCTGAATTCATTTTTAGACACAATGCTGTGCCAGAGATTTGTTTGCTTAATTACAGAAATACTATTATTTCTGCTGTAGTATGTCTGGATTTGGTTTTGTTCCTGAGGCTGGTGCTGATTTCAGCCTCCTTTCTTTGGCTCTGCTTAAAGATATTTTTTGTTGTTCTGTCAAATTAGAGCAGATATGCCTAATCTGGAACATTATAAAGAACTGAATGGACTGAAGAAGGAACAAGTAGTTTAACCATGTCACTCGTGCAGCACAGGTAGGCTTTTATCACTTAGATCTTCAACTCTTAACACTTGTATGTAATGCAGGGCTGCTCAGCTCCATGTACTGGCACTCTGCATCTCCTATGTGGGGACAGGTCTCATGTCAGTGCCACACATGACAAAAGCTGGCTTTGGGTGCCCAGGATGCCACGAGACAACCAACTTCTTTCTCAGCAGATTGTCCTAGGTTACAGTGTAAGATGTAACCAAAAGTATGTATTCTATTATCATCTTCACAAGCTGTTAAAGCAGGTGGGGCAGTGTTTGTTATCTCCTACCATGACTCATCCCTGATAACTCCCTCGGGGGTCTATCTCTGTTAATGGGTCATCAAGGACCCACTGCATGACTCACAGAATTACATCATCCCATTGTGAGATGCTCCACCCAGGGGGAGGAGCCAAGCATTCCCACCTAGATATAATCTGGGGTTTGGAACAGCACAAGCAGCTCTACCGACTGGATTCCCAGAGGACAAGAGCCACCACTGGACCTTCAGGTGAAGACCAGACCCTTCTACAGGATCACCTCTTCAACAGAACCACTTCATCTTGACTGCTACCACCACCCTGACTAACACAGTGTCAGGTTGTATGCTGACTCTGTCAGTGTTCTTGTACTATTGCATTTATTTTCATTTTCCTATTAAATTATAATTCTGACTTGCAATCTCCCACTTGTTTGTTTTCAAACTAGTACACAGACCCAGATATGGAGTAGAGACAAGCTTCATGCAAGTGGAGCATGTATCGAAACTCCTTGACTTGATGCTTTGGTCATGTCTGCTTGAGCAGTGGGGCGTGAGGGTGCAACCCACCGCTGCTTGCTCAGAGGCAGAAAGTCTCAGTGCAATCCATGTCAGACAGTGTGTGCACACCAAGTGATGACTTGAACCCCAGGGAGTTTTCAGAAATTAATAGGTTGAAGTGTAGCATAAGTTTGTTAAGCTCTTGTAGGGATTTGGAATTTCCCAGTGTGATCCCCACTGACAACAAGGAACGAAGAAGATAAAGATATTAGAGCCAAGTTTTCAGCACAAACCTGCTCTCAAGTAGTGATTCAAAATACAGCTTTACATGTCAAACTGTGAAACACCAAGTATACCCATGTGTCAAACTTATTTATCTGGAGGACAAGACAAATATTACCACTTAAAAAGCTCTCTCTTGCTTTTCATCCTTACTCAGGTTTGCTGAAAGGGTCTAGGATTTAATATTGTTTATGGCAACACTTAAACAGGAAAGGAGAGTATTTTGGCCAGGTCCCTTCACAGAGTCAGATTTTACACAAGGGTTATGAGGCTCATTGGGGCTAATCCCCTGCTAGCATTATACATCATCTGACAGTTGCCAAGGAGACAAGGATAATCTGAGTGAAACAAGATATGTGAGAAAGGTATTTATGAACATTTGCCTAATGATACTGGTGGAATGCACCAAGAAGTGATTATTTGAGTGCCTTTGAAGTACTACCTCTTCTGTGATGAATATGGAGGACTGATACACATGCAAAAAATGTCCCTGTGAACTTAAAGCAGCAGCAGCTTGGCCTTGAGTTTTTCCTCTTTATCCTGCATCCAGTGCTGTGGGGAGGGGCAGACAAGGCTTTTGCAGTGCTGTGAGTTCCCTGTCCAGACACCTGCACTCTGTGGCATCAGCACAGCATACACAAGGATAAACAGTGTAAAGAAGCCATTTCAGTCTGTGGTGCTGACAGAGGCTTAATGAAAACTGTCCACGTGTTTGAAATACTTGCAGGTGCCTCATGCAAAGGTCTCGGCTGGCAATGGTGTGAGGGGAAGAAGAGCAGAGGTGGTGGTGTACGTGTACTTACAGGCGTGGAGGTGTGTGTGCTTTGTCCATGGCTTTACAGCCAGCCTGCTCATTCCTCCATCCCTGTCCCCAGGGTGAGCCCAGCTGCACCACAGACACCTGCCTCTGGGTGCTTGTGTCAGATTCACTGAGCTGTGGGCAGGGTTAGCACCATGGCCTACTTGGTATATGGATCTGGACAGGCATGTTGGTCAATTATGCACTTTCCCTGACCTGGGGTGGCTTATAGCTCTGCTTAGGGAGATTAAAAGAAGCTGGAGAGCTAGTATCTTCATTTGAGCAAGTTCATGCTTGGAAAGGTTTCTGCACTGTCAGCTTCATACAGCAAAGTATTTTCTTGGTGGGGTGCTCCCTGGCCATGAAAAGGGTCAGAGACTGTCGGAGGATCTCATGTCTGGGATCAGGAGCACTAAAGCTGTGTGGTCTGGATCTGTCCCACATTGGGCAAATCTTCCCCTCCTGTGCTGAGGTGGGGCAGTGACCCGCAACGAGGGAGAAAGCTGCTTGTGTTCTTCCCTCTCCCCCAGTTTGCCCTTCTTAGTCTCTGATACTGTGGCTTGATGGATGATTAAGAAGGATGGGAAGACAGAAGGAGTTTCCCAAGTTTTGAATGCCGGATGCAAATAACTCCTTTGAAAGGAAGGAGATGCTGAGAGCCAGCCTGCAGCTGATGGGCTGTGTCTCATGATGCCAGAGTTAATCTGGGTAAGCAGAGATTAACTGAGCTGCTGGATTGGATAATGCCTGGACTGGTTTATTGCAGCTTCTGCTGATAAAGCAGCCCAAGACCAGGAGACCCCTGCTTTCTGCAGCTCTGCAGGGTGAGGGCCTGTGCCCATGGCACCAGTGCCTCAGGCACAGGAAGGCCCCAGGAAGAGGTGACATTAATGAAATCATCAATTTCATAAGCATTTGCCTGGAGCTCTTAAAGCTTTAAATATTTATTAGTTAGACTTCACTAGAGTCTGGTCCCTTGTCCCAAGGTGGAGAGGGAAATAAAGGCTGAGTAGCACAACATTTAGGAAGAATTTGTGCACAAAGTGAAGTACAACATCCAGTAAAGCCTAGGGAAATCTCTCTGGAACAGAGGCAAACCGACAGGAATAATATGAGTTGGCAAATCCCTGTGCAACTTCATAGCTGATCAATAGATATTATTTAGACAAGTATCACAGTTACATTCTACAAATGATCTCTTGAACAAACATGGTAATTCCAGGCTTTCTCATTTGGCTTCTCTAAACAAAAATCTGTTGAAAAGTATGACTCCCAGAAAATCTGAGTCTATTCAAGCATTTTGAATAATGCCCTGTTTACATTTTTCACCTTTTCATTACTTTATGTCCATGTAGAGTGAAAATGCAAGCCAGTTCCTAGGCCTTTGAGATCACTTATTCCTTGTGAGTATTCCCTCAGGCTTCTCTGCCGCATTCTTTAGTATTCATAAATAGCAAGAAGACTTGACCTGATGTTAATCAAACTCTTGCCTGCATAAAACGGAAACCCCAGAAGGTCTCTTTCAGACTTAACTTTGCCTAGTTCTTTTTGTATCAGTGCAAAAATTGGCCAGACCTGCCTGACCGGTGGCTACTTGGCCACTTCCCAAAAGTTTCCTTTGATGGAAACCTTATAGAATCTCTGGGCTATCTCCTCTACTCAGCCAAACTTACAGCTGTTTTTTTTTAGTATCAGTCTAATTCTTATCCTGCAATTTATACACACTGCCCGTTATTGTAAAGGACATGGAGAATAAAGCTTATACTCGGTCAAAGAGTAATGTCTGACCACTAGCTTTACCCTGTCACGCTGTCAGTGTGGGACACAGATGACTAAATTCCTATTCCACACCTTAAAAACAAACAAAAAGCCCCACCCCAGTGCATCCCCATTCTGTAAGATCAAGAGAAAAGTTCAAACTCTTGCATACTCTGCTTGAGTGGAGAGGAGATTTTTTGTTCACTAGGGTCTTGTTTATTGGTTTACACTGATAATTACTGCCTAGTCTGTCAGTGCCTCAGTTTCCTGGTGTTCCAATAGAATCTATGCCACATCACTTGCTAACCAAGTAAAGAAACAATGGAGAACTCTTTAGGTACTTCTCCAAAAGGCATCCTTCTCCTGAAATTTGTGGGTGTTTTAGTCCTGAAACACTTCACCTGCAAAAGCAATTGGGACTATGGATCTCTTCTGTAAGTATAGACCCTTCCCTCCAGCAAGTCTTAAGGTTTGTACCTGTCTAATGGTCTTCGTGTGAGTGAAAAATCTGCTGGTCTATACCTGAATTGTAGAGGACTTCCATTTTCCTGGATCTGAGCTTGTAGACAGCCAAATACAATGGTGCTTTGTTCAACAAGTAACCAGGAACAGCTCAGGCTAAATAGACACCAAGTGGAACAGCTTTCTAAGAGGACCCTTGTCACTACAAAACTGTGCCAAATCTAGAAGTGGATTCAGGAATCGACTTTCAAGGATGTAGAGAACAAAGCAATCACAAGGTTAAATTTCATTATCTTGGTGCACTGAAGTGCAAAGGAACTGAGGGATTCCATTTAAAGGGCAAATCCAATGAGCTTTAGTTACCCAAACATCTGCAGATCTTTCAAGTGTTCTGTGAAAGCTCTACATCTATGATCTGCATTACTGTGCTAATCTTGGTAACCAGCTGAAACTAACCAAGCAGTTCTTCCTTTCAAAAATGTTCTTTCCATGCTTCAACATTAGAACCTTCCAGGGAAGAACAGTTAGGAGAGGGCAAGAACAGTTAATGGAATTGTTCCCAACACTTCTGACCTCAGCAGTCTCCCCTCAGACAGTGACAGGGATCCCATCTATGATGGAAATCTGTTGCAGATCTTGGCATCTACAGAACTGAGCCTCTACAGAAGGATACCTACTGAGATTCTTAGGCTAGCCTCTATCTCCTCAAAATTAAATGCTCTTCCAGTTGCTCTGACATGCAGGTCCTTTGGCTTATGTCCTCATCTGTCAGTTGTTCCCTGTTGTACCTTTGCCTCTGGATGCTGTTGTGTCCCTATCTGAGGTGGCATTTCCCATCCCTGTGGTGGTGCTGCCAAGCATGAGCCAGCTCTGTATTGCATTGTGGCCACCAGAAGTCAACAAGAGTGTTTTGCTGATCCTGTATCTGTGCTCAAAATAAACTGGGTTTTGCTAAATGCCATTCTAAACAAAATGTTGGTTAAGCTCTAGGCTGTTTTGCAAGAAGCCTCTGTTCTCATGGGTAATCAGAGCACCCAAAAGCCCCTCACAGTGTAGAAGAGACTTCCCTCTTCAGCTGTTGTCTACTAAATTATGTTTAGAAAAAACAAGTCTGCTTGAAAAAAGAAGAAATTTAAGGACTTTCATTATAAAGTGTGCAAACTTTATAACCCAGAATGGGTCTTTAAAGATCAAATGCTTTTAACTGGTTTTTTCTCATGTAGATATTTGCAAAGCCTTCAATCATGTTTGGTTCTAGCTAGTAATGCAGTGGCTGGATACAAACACCTTCTGTGTCCTACTTTCCAGAATCTCCAGAAGGAAGTGTTTACAGCAAGTGTGAATAAGCAGAAATATTTTGAAAAGACTTCTTCTGCCCATGTGTTCCTACCTCTGAGCTACTGCATAATAAAACAATTCCAAGAAACAACCTGGACCTAAACAAAATAGCCACTCGGAATTTTTAGTGCAGTGCACAGGGGAGGAAAGGACTCATTCAGAATTTTACCTCCTTACTCCAGGACAAGTTTGGCTTCAGTTTTATGTTGGATTCTGGCCTTCAGATGTTCACAGCTTAGTGGTGCTGCTGACGTCTCAAGACAGAAGCCTTGCATGAACTTTCGAAATCGCTTCTAGGACTACTTGCTGGAGGAGAAAGCTGGGCTGTGAGCTGGGCTCAGCTGAAGTGCAGTGTATGGCTGACTACCAAGGGCTTTATACCTACGTGTATTTGTCCTAGAGAGTGCTGTGGACACTCATTCCTGCAGATGTGCTGCCCAGGGAAAGGGGGTGGCAGTGGGACAGGAGGTGTAGCTCTGTGATGTCTCCCGGGACAGCCTCTGCTGCGCCATCCAAGCATTACGAGCCTCTGAGGGTGTGAGATGAGCCGTGCACAGCCTGGAGGTTCAGTAGCTCGGGCAGACAATCTTTTCTCCGGTGCCATGTCCCGGGCGATGCTGTGTGCCAAGCCCGGGGTGGGGGGAGGGTCATCCTGCTGCTCACTGACCTGCTCACAAGGGGCTCTTTTCACTCAGGATATAAAATGTTTACCTGTCCCCCAGCAGGAGCTCGGGAGCTCATTGTGGATGGTACAGCCAACAAGCTGCCTTGGGCTGGGACAGCTCCAGCACGATTTGGGGGGGGGAAATTGCCGTGAGCAGAGGAAGAAAGGCAGGGAGGGGCCCGCGGGGGACGCAGAGTCGACGCGGGAACACGTCCTGGCAGCAAGCCGAGCCCACGGGGGTGGCAGACGGGCCGCGGCCACCGCCCGCCCGCCTCGGACGTCACAAGTGCGTCTCCCTGCGTCTCCCTGCGTGTCGTGGCATTACAAGCAGAGAAATCACACCCCGTTGCCACAGCAACATCACCAGCTGGGGCGTGCCGTGCTGCCATCCAGCAAGCAGCGAGGGGACCCCGGGAATGGAGGGGATGCTTCCCTGCCCCAGAGGAGAGTAAGGGTCCCACCCAGCCCCTGGGACCCAGGGATGCCATCCTTTTGCCCAGGTGCAGCGATTTGTGTACTTCCACTGCCTTAACAGTAACAGTTATTTTTTTAACCTTAATAGTAGTTTAATCCTTCTCCTAGGGAGGGCTTTGCCTCCTGTTTTATTCCAGGCACGGCTTTCATAGAAGCACGAAACGTTAAGGGATTGGAATAGACCTTACAGATCATCTAGTCGCAACCTCCCCTGCCACAGGCAGGGAATCCTCCCACTACACCAGGCTGTTCCAAGCCCTGTCCAACGTGGTTTTCAACATTGCAAGTTTGGGACAGCCACAACCTTCCCGGGCAACCTGCTCCAATGTCTAAGCACCCTCATAGGAGAGAACTTCTTTCTAATATGTAACCTATATTTCCCTTCCTTTAATTTGTCCCCATTCCCCCTTGTCCTATCACTACAACCCATTCTCTTTCCGCACATTCCTTATCAGCGCTCATCAGCACTTAAACCAAAGGACTCAAGAGTAAAAATCTTTCATGAAGTGAGTGTGTGCAAAATCCTTGGGCAAATTCTGTATGGGTGCCTCCTCCTTATGTTTGCTGAAATTACTTCTTTGGCACTTCCTGTATTTATTCCTTGGTGTCTGGATGGCCCTGTTCCTGTTGGGTCCCAACGCTCTGTGTGTCGTAAAATGGGGTTAATGGGTGCTGCAGACTTGGACTGACTCTCAGCAGAGGGTTGAGCCTTTCTCCTTGTTCTTCTAGAGGGATGGTGGGTAAGTGCCACTCAGCAGTGACCTCAAGGTGTTTCTTCATTACCTTCTAGGGGACTGAATCATTTCACTAAAGGACTTTGCAGGCGAGAACACACAGCTGCAGTCACATCCTATATTTACAGCTTTATCATGGAAAGCCTCAGTACTCCAGGCCTGATGTGTCATGAAGCTGAATTATTAAAAAGTGCTCTCTGCTAGAGTAGAAGCAACTGGACAGAAGGAGCCTTTCTCATCAGTATTCCCCAGGTGATCAGGGATCTGGCTATGTGGCGTGAGGATCTGCTGATGCTCCAGAGGGGTGGGGAGCTGAGGAATGAGTTTACTGGGAGGTTTGCTGGAATCAATGTTTGGCTCTGTCTGGTGCTGGTGTCTGTTTCCTCTCACCTCAGCATGTGTGACACGAGTGAGCCTTAAGCCAGGCACAAAACATTGCTCAAGGGCTGTCTGCCTTCCCCCAAGGAATGAGCAGCCCCACCTAGGCTGCCATGACAAGCAGGTACTTCAGCCCCTTCAACAGGAGGCAGTGCTGCCTTTTCTCCTGCAATCTCCTGTTTCCATTGAATTTAGACTGCTCAGTGGTGATGCAGGTGAAGATTTGCTATGTGCTTGAGGAGTTCAGTGTGGAGTTCCTCATAATAAGCTACTTGCTGAATAGGTCCAGTAAACACTTTGAAGAGCAAAAACTGGAGAGTTTTTATGAAAAATAATTCAGTGTAGTGGCTAATCTGCACCTTGAAATGTAGGGATAGTCAAAGCAACTCTTCTTTAGCCTAGGTCCACTCAGGATCTTTGTCTAGTTAAAAATAAACCCCCTGAAGCAGGACTCAAATTCAGCCTCACTTGCCTCTGTGCTAAGGATGGAGCTCCCATGAGACCCTGCTGGGCTATTGGAGACAGCTTAATAAACAAGAAACATAGTGAGACTTGCATTAAGCACCTGAATAGATAAAATAAGGAATTAAAGACATAATTCATAGTGTAATTGCTACAAATCTCTGGCATGGCAAAACCAGTGCATCTTGCCCAGCATACTTCTTCTAGTAACTTTTTCAGTGAGTAATCTGAATTTCTTAAAACCAACATTGTTCCTATGCTGACAGACCCAGCAACCAACCATTCGGAAAAATCTCTTCAAATTAATAACTGACAACAGACGTGCCTCTCTTGTCTGCTCTTGACCATAAAAGGATGTATTTAAAATACAAGTAATCTGGAAAGGAGAATACAGTATGGTCAGCTTGTTCTTAAATAAAAACCTGTTTCTTTCAAATCAAAGCCAGGGAGTGCCTGCCAGTTCTCTAACATGCTGCATGTTAAGAGCATGAAGTGTGAAACTTCAATTGAAATATTACTGAAAGGAGGGTTTTGTGGTTAGTAAATAATACCTTCTTTGGACAATTGTGTGCTGGCTGCTCCTGTTCTTTCTGTACCAGAGGAATTGACTGAAACACCTCATTCTTTGTAGCAGCATGCTGGCTCTAGATGCTGAGTGAATATAATGAGTTGGTGATTGAGGGCCCCTCTGAGGGATGCCACAGCAGCCCAGCACTCCTCTCTAAACACAAGGAGCTGTTTCAGCAGTGCAAGATGACACTCTTCCCCTGCCCCTGGAAAGAGATTTGCATTGCAAAAACTACCTGAGCCTGACATTGTGAAATCGTTCCCCTGTGTTCCATGTACCATAAAAGAAGCCCAGCTGAACTGGGAAGGATGAGCCTCACCCAAGCTACATGCAGCAAACAGCTCCAGGAGACAGAGCTGGGGAGCAGGAAATGTGTGGGAAAGCCATCTGCTGAAGGCACTCAGAAACAGCGTGAAAGTCTTTTTTCATTCACTTCCTGACAAAGCAGTAATATGTTGCCTCATTATAGAAGACAACTGCTTGTTATTATTATTTGCATTAGTAACTCCTAGAAGCCCAAAGGTGGGGACAGGACTCTTGCTGTGTTACCTGCTGTGGGCACATGTAAGAGGAGACCTTTCCCTATACACACTCCCCCATAAAAGGACAGAAAGCATACGATTATGGTTTTTGTGTTTTTTCTCTTTCTTTTTTTTATCCTAGTGGGGAACTGAGACAGATGGGAGAGACTGAAGGAGCTGGAAACAGAACTTGTAATAATTCCCAAGCCTTGACTTTCTCAGCAGAACTGTTCTTTGACTCCTATGGTCAAGAACAGACAAGAGACTCCTATACTTTATCTCTGATATCACCTGGTCCTGGTGAGTGGTTTGTACTCTGGTACACTGCTCATCAGGAGCTCTACAGTTCTTGGTAAACTCAGCATTTAGCTTGGTGTGGACACACTGCTGAGAGCTCCTGCACCCTTTGCTGTGCTGAGGCAGGGGGAAGGAAATCAAAGCAATGTGCAGAAGGGATTTTAATCATCACATAGAAAATTAAAAAATACTGTGGAGGTCTTAAAACTTGCTCTTTGGCATTTTGATCATGTCTTTCACTGTATGCTCCCAGTCCAGCCAACCAAATTTTCCCCATGGTTTAATGCTGTTCTAACCTCAGGCTAAAAGCAGAGAACCAAAGGCTGTATTTCAAGATGAGGCAAAGTTCCTTATAGCCTACTTACTATTATTAGATATTTAAAGTTCTCCTATATCATCACCTCATTGGAAGACCTCAAACCATTTTAAGGACCTTATTTCAGCCTCTTGGTGACAGAGGAAAAAGGCTAATTTTTAGATGCTGGAACAGACTTAAAATTCCTATCCTTAAGTTTTCCTTATCAGTCTTTGCTAGAACTGACAATGGATTTTTTTCAGTCCCATGCATTAATTGCAAGACAGAACTTTCCAGATTCCTTTGCTGTCCTTGTGTGGGTGTGTGTGCTTGGTTGGTTGGCATTTGTGCCAGGTTTAGACAAAGTGAGTATGTGCTTGCATTGCCTTTTCATCTCTGGGGAAGGCAGGGTTAAAAAAATGTCCTAAAGCCTAATTAGTTGGTGAAAGAATGGCAGCAGCAGCAGGAAGAAGGAGGGGCAGGATGAAGGAGATGGCGGCTGCTGCCCTGCTTTGAGGGAAAAGAGGCTGAAACCCAGGGAATCCAGAAGAAACAAGCAGGAACATGTGGGGTGGCAGCTCCTGAGGCTGACTGTCATTCAACACACAGAGCCTAGTGCCTTCTCCAAGAGAGAGATGATCAAGTGTTGTTAAATGGGGCCACGAGGTGTTAATTGTTAAAAACTGTAGAAATTCAAATTTAAAGAGCCAGTACCTACTACTGTAGAATGACTCTACCAGAGAGAAGCCCATCTTTCTGTCCTGTGAGTGAAGCAGGATAGAGTGTTGGATGGGGCAGACTTGAGGCTCTGAATAAGGCTTTCATCACCTTATCCCAGACTTCTCATAACCCTCTGCTCCCAAACAACCCACAGTGACACAAAAGGCAGGTGCAAAATGCAGAACCAGGAACACAAGGAGGGTACCACCAACACCTTAAAGGTCACAGAAGCTGTAACAGCACCTCTTTGTAGGACTTTTCCTCTCCCAGTGCTCAGTTCATGACCCCAGGCAAGACTCCAACCTATGGCAATATGGCTGTGGGCAAGCACATCCATGCAGCTCTATTTGTCCTTTTTATTAATTGGAAGCCTAAGTGGTAACAGGAGCCAGAACTACATGGGTGCAGGGTTTAGGCAGTCCCACTGCCTCAGGGATTACATGTGTAACCTCTTCAGAATAAGAGACCAGACACATGAGACTGCAAATGCACTATGGAGCAGCAAATATGGAATATTAAGTAGCCAGGAATCAAGTGCTAATATAATGCTGGGATTTTAAAAAGCCTCAGCTAAAGCCCTGAGAATGACAACAGACCGTTCCCCACTCTCTTTCAATTTGTCCAGGTTTTCCTGACTGTGGGAAGACTGTTTACAAGCTTGCTATACCCGTTGCTATATTTGAATTACTGGCAAGTTTTGGCCAGGTGACAAACTCAATGAGCACTGAATCGCACCTCGGCAAACATGAGCTCTGAGTCTATCAGAGCTTATCTGCATTGGAGAAAAACTGTCCTCCAAGCTGGGAGCAGGGCTGAGCTGGAATGGGAAGGGCAGCACCAATACTCATCTTTTTTGAATGTGGCAGTTCTGAAGTGGGTCAATGAAGACTATTTCTGGCACTAATAGGGAGTTAAGGGAACAAAACCCACACTCGGACACCACATGCTGGTAGACTTAACTTGGTGGTTCTTCTGACAAGGCTTTGTGGAGTGCCTCTCTGAGCATCTGACTGTGAGAGGCTCCTGTAGCACAAGCGTCATGTGAGGATAATCCCATGTGGTTGAAAGCCCAAAACAAGCTGTCTGGTTTGCCTCTCCCATCTTCTAGTCCGTTCTTCCAGTTTGTGCTTATGCTGGGACCATAACAAATCTTACATTCCCCAGTCAATGACAGAAATCATACATACACAGAAAATTACTGAGAGTCACCAGATCTGATGGGAGCCAAGCTCTTAGCCCTGGATAAGAAACTTGACACAACACAGGGCTTGTGCAATCTTGGGTGGAATCTCTCATTCATGGTGTATATGGAATATACTCTGTCCAGATCTGTAGCTCACTTGGGACACATTGCTTTAAAAACATGGATAAACTTAGCAACATTCCTGAGTAAGGAAGATTAGGTCTTTTTGTATTTTTTTTTAAAGCCAGTTAAACAAATTGGACTAAATGACTTCATTGATCCTTGACAAGAAAATCTACAGTGGAATGAGGAATGATTTCCTCAAGTGTCAGTACAGAGTGTCATACCCAAGACTTGCTCTTCTCACCTCCAGAGGCACAGGACAACCACATACACAGCTTGAGTGAAGACCTGTACATTTGGCCCACTTCAGAGTCTTCTGGTCCTAGTGTTGTGGTTGAGGTGTCCACCCTCCCATAGGTAAAATCCACATGTCAGCCCCAGAGACTTAGCTCTGACAGAATCTAGTCTGAGAGATGTTCTTACAGCATGAGATGGGCCTCTTCAGCATGAATCTGCGTGTGTGTTTTTGTTCTGTGCTGTTTTGGGAATAACTGATAACAAGCAAATGCTTTTGTCTGCTAGAGTAACTGTGTTCTCAAAAATTAAAATTATGGTTTGTAGTAACTGTCCAGTGGGGAGAAAAAAAACCAAGGTTCTTAATTCCAGAAGACAGGTTAACTTCTGGGGGAAGGAGGCAGGAACTGTTAAGTCTTTTGCTGTCAGAAAGAAACTCATGCTGCAAGTATTCAGTCAATTAGGCTGATTTGTAGCAGCCTCACTATAAATCCTCTTTCATTCAGAGGCAAGTTAAGCTCTTTGATGAAACATGCCATTCCAAGGAATTTCAGTAGGTTCTCACACATCTAACCATGGCAAAGTTATCTGTAGTGACACACCATCCAAGAATGATATGGTATGTTCAATTCTACAACATTACAGCCAACGTATCTCAAAAAAGGGAGACCTGCAAAAAGCCTTTCACCCCACTGTTGCAGATTAGCCTTTTTCTTGCATGCTGCATTTGTTCAGCCTAATAGTAAATTAGAAAGAGATTTTCTAAATCAGTTCTAGATACAAAAACAGTTGAACAACTATGCAGTAAATGACCACTCAACCCAGAAACACAACTGTTTTGCCAAAGAAATGCATCACTCCTTAGAGGTGTCAAATCAATTTAAAGGCAGCATGTCTTATTGGGACACCTGTGTAACATGACCAGAGGCAGAAACCTTTGTTTTCCTGGAAGCGGGAGCTTTCTCACTCTTTTGCCCCAGAGGTGGATGATAGCAGAGCTGTGACCCTGTCCCATGCCCAGCTGTGCCACCCAGCTGACTCACCCTGCTGAGCTGGTCCAGGAGTCTTTGGTTCTGCTCAGAGAGTTCCTGGACAGCACGCGTTTTCTCCCGGTCGGCTTCGCGCAGGTGGACCTGCTGCTTCTCCAGCTCGTCCTGCAGCTGCTTCACGTCACTCTCCAGTTCAGACACCCTTCCTTCCCACTCTCCTTCCTTGTTCTCAAATCGCCGCCGCAATTCATGTTTCTCTTGTTCCAGGTGCTAAATGATGGGGGAGAAGAGGTTAGGAAGGGAGAGAAAAAAGGTGAATGTCTCCTTTTCCTCATCTATGCTAGGGCTAAAACCTTGTGCAGTAAAGAGAATGGTGCTAGAGTGTGACAATGCCATGAAGATGGCAATTCCACATCAGGGCAGGTCACTGGCACTAAAGCCATTTTCCATTTCCAGCAATTGGCCTGTCCTTTGCCTCTGGAGTTCAGCACATTGAATTTTCACTGAAATAACTGCCAAAAGAGTAAAGTAGGCTGCATGTCAATAGGCAGAATATATAGGTCAGACAGAGCAATTGATTTAGCAGAGCCCGTCTTAACTCCAAAGCAATATTTCAGTGGTCAGTGTCATAATTCTTTTTAAATTGCCTTTATAGTCAAAATACACAAACTGTACCCTTACTGTTGGTGAGGAATGTAGATGAGGCATCCTTGTTGTCATATGGGTCTCATGAACAACAGCTGAATCATCTATCCATTTGCTCTTTCTATTTCTGACCTAATTAGTTGTCTGAGAGTTTGATAGTGCACAGTAACTCCACTGTTTGATGCAGTCCGCTCTGGAATGGCAATGGATGCAATGAACTGGTTGCTATAGACATTATGTACGTGCATGTTCTGGGTTCAGGTTTCTTAGAAACCACTCTCAGTTCTAGAGACTCTGCTCTGCTTTGGATTGGCTGGAAAATGAGGGACAGTACAAATCTGGTGAAACTTCTGCATGTTTTACAGGCTCAGTTAAATGAGGACTTGACTGAAACAGAGCTGCAAATCAGGTCAAAGTAAATTTATGTTGTGCCCATTTGAAAGAATTCCTGCTCCAAAACTCTGAATTTCCCCTGGTGACTGAAGCCACACATTTACTTTCAGAACAGTCACAGATTGGGGACATGGGCACATCCCAGGATTAGCAGGGAAACCTGAAAAGCGGGAGTCCTCTCCTTGTTGGTTGTCCTCTGATGCCCAAAATAATCTCCTGCTACTCTCTCTCAGATTCCCCAGTCTTTTAGGAATGTGTCTTAGAAAAGAACAGAAACGCAATGGGTCAAACAATGGTAGCACTTGCATATTTCTCCCAGGTGAATTGCTCCCTGGTGAACAATTCCCATGGCACTTCTGATAGGAGGGAAAAATAAGCCTGCTAGGCAGAAAAGAAAATTGCACTGCATTTATGTGAAGTGGCTTTTTATTGCTTGTTGGAAACACAGGCTGTGAGGGGGCTGTTTCCCCTGGGTGCCTATCACTGATGACACAGAGCCTCCCTGGCAGGGTCCCTGTCACCTTTCCGAGCAGATCTGAATGTCAAAACCCTCCAGTTCCTCTCCGGCCCTCTGGTCTGTGTATTGCTAATCTTCCACCTTTTTAGCTCTGCCATGCGGATGCCATGTTTTCTCTTTCTTCACCTGAACCCCAAATTCTTTCCTATGCTCCTTCCAGCTCAGTGTAGCAGCACTTTGCTTGTGCCCTTCTAAATTGTTCTGCAAATTCCCAACTTACATGAAAAACCCTTAAATATGAGGGAAGGTTGATTAAAAACAGTGCCCCATAGCAGGGGATTTCCCCATATTTCAGACACTAAAAGAGTAAGCATCCTTGCAAATGAGAGCTAAGCAGTAATATAAGTATTTTAATGCAATAGGTAGGAATGAGATCCCAGCAGCTGGCCCATGACAACCATTGCAAAGAAATCTTGTTTGTAGTCCAAGCGTGGCTGGAGCAGCCACAATTTCACTTTTAGCGGCACGCTGAAAATTCTGTCTTTTATAGCTCTGCCTCTTTCACTGCTAGGCAACGTTTAGAAAGATCCAGGGCCTTCTCTAAATGGAAGATGGAACTTCAGCCTGCAGAGGAGCAGTACCGCAGCTGAAGTGCCCCAGACACCCAAATGTGATTCAGAAGCCACTGCTAAGACTTGTCAATCATTTAAAAAGCACTTTAATCCTTCACTGCAAAAGAAAATCTCCACTAGACACAGCCCACATAAATGGCCATCACAAAGGCTGGAGTTACAGGGAGGTGAAGAGCATCAAGTTTATTCTGTTGTGACAGAGAAACCAGAAGAGTGCAGTGGGGCACAGAGACGCTGAATAACCCAGATGAGCTGTGTTGACTAGTCCCTCCTGCCTCTGCCAGCAGCTGTCTCCTCTAGCCTGCCCTCACCCCACCACCTGCAGGGCTGCAGATCTGGAGAGGGGATTTCTGCACGTAGTGCTGATAGGGCAAACTGCTGTCCTCAGTAGGGGAGTTTCTTGTTTCCTGAGTGTCTCTCCATTCACGAGCTGTTCATTGATTTTTACACAGAACTTCTTTCTAGAAGATGTTTTCTTCTGAAAACAGCTTCTCTTCAACTTAACTGAGCTGGGCTGGTCCTCATCTAAAGAGATGAAACCAAGGGGAGAGTTTCCCAGCTGATATAGAGCATTCATACTGTAAAATGCTTGGACACAGCAGGCTCCTTTGTGTCAGAGGAACAGCAGTATTAACTGTTTTAATCCCTTACAGAAGATAAAACTCTCTAGGATCACCTAGCAGAATTTATTACAGAACTTATATTTCATGATTAGAAATGGATTTAAATTCAGGCTGTGAAGTGAAAGGTTTGCCAGAGTAGGTGTATGGCAGGAATGCTGTACCTCAACAATGAACCCACAAAACTAGAACATATTTAATCTTGAGGCAAAGCACCCAAAGAGAAGACCAGTACCTTGGCTGAAATGGAGAGGCTTCACTGAGCTCTTGTAACCAATTCTGAACTGTGAACTGGGAGAAAAATATCTCCTTCTAAGTGCTACTTAAACATCATTATATCAGGTTGTCACCAAGGATCTCATCTGAGACTTTGCTTCTTGTCACCATCAGAAAGTTCTCAGCATAGGGAAGGAGGGAGCAGCTCTGTGTCCTTCCTCTCTGCTCCTCTGAAATCAAAAAGCTTATTGTGAAGTTTTATTCAATTCAGTGGCAACAGGAGGAGGCCAAGATTTAATCTGCAGAGGCTGGGATTATCAAGCTTGTGTTTTTTAGAAGATTAATGTTGAAATTTGATTTTTCGTGTGAAGCAGCACTGGGTTAAATTTGCCAAACCCAGTGGAAAAAAATTGACCCTAAAGCAGATAACACTAACTCCTATCAGACAAGTAGCCTGGAAAATAGCAATCTGTTATTCCACTGGGAAGTTAGGGTGATAGTAATGGGATGAAAATATGTTAACAGTTGGTTGTGTTTACAATCTCTTCATTTACCTTCTGAATGGGCCTGTGAGACCAGAGGTAAACCATTCATGGGATGTTATTTAAAGTACTATCAAGTCATAGTTTCTCCCTTTCACCTCTACCTTTTGCAAACAATGAGTGGTATTTGAGGCTCCTGAACTCCCTAAGAGGCAACTCAGTGGATACCTAAACTTGTGCATTTTTCCTCTAATGGTAGGAAAGGTTTTACTCCAACTCCTAAGGAAATCCATGTCAGCACAACACCACACATGTCTGTTCTTGCTTAAAGATCACCCTGGAAACATTCACTCTGGCAAATTTTAATACTCTGGGAAATTCTAATCTGATAAACAGAGCCACTAAGCAACACTGAGCAAATGTCACCTTCACTACTTTTCTATTAGAATAGCAAAGGCAGAGAGACTCCCATGCAAAGAGGAAGGGATCAGCTAGGGTAAAGTGACAAGTTTAATAAGAGAGAGGAATTTTTGTCAGGAGAACAAAAGGCATACAGTAATCTCACAAATCCTCTTGAACTTGAGAAATGTTAAGTCCGTGAGGAAGGAATACAGGAATATGCAGGACTGTACAGAAAGGACTGGTCTAGGGCTGTGACTTGAAATGTGAATGTTAATCCAGCACTGTTCAAACTCTCTCCAGAAAGGTGAGAGAGGCTTGTCTCAGCCTTCTAAGCAGTATTACTTACTGGAAGAAATACAATTTCAAGAGTACCTCTGAGGAAGAGTGAGTAACAGTGGCTCTCTCACAACTGTGCAAGACAGTTGTTCCAAAAAAAGCTGCCTCCACAAGTCTTTTTCTTTGTAATAGCTCTATTTTATCTTTAAAAATCAATAAATAGCTCAACCCACCGAGTTCCTGGCAAACAGCTCTCTCCAGATACCTGTAGGCATTTTTCAGAGCAAACAACTAACAGCGATGTATCACTAGGGCTTATCTCCTGCCATGCCGAAAGCCTTAGCTGCAACAGCTTAGCATAAGGGTCACATATGCTCTGTAGCTCAGTACCTGCTGTCAAATCTACCTTCCGAGGTATTTCTGTGACGAGATCAGTCGCACACATCTCTCCCAGGTGGTCCTGGGGCAGAGCAGTCCCCCAGGAGCCTCCGGAGCGCGGTGCTGCAGCCCGGCCCCGGCCCCACATGCCGGCTCTCGGCCGGGAGGAGCGGGGGAGAACGGCAGCTTTGCCTCCCCCAGGCTTCGCAGGCATTGCTCAGAATCCTTCTTCCCCGTCACGGCCACAGCGAATCCCGTGGGCTGCCCGGCAGGGCCTGCGCCCGCCGCCCGCCCCCGGCACTCGCCGGGGAAGGGGCCGCGTTGCGCGGGGAGACCCCGCAGGCCAGGACCGGGGCCGGGACCGGGCGGAGCGCGGCGGGGCCTCACCTCCAGCTTGTCGGTGAGCTCCTTGTGCATCCTCTCGTACTGCCGGCTCATGTCCTGGTTGCGCTCCAGCAGCGCCTTGCCCAGCCGCGCCGCCAGCACCAGGTCCTTCTCCTTCTGCCGGATCAGCGAGAGCAGCTCGGGGTCGCGGGCGGCGGCGGCGGGCGGCGGCTCCGGCGGCTCCCCAGCGGCGGCCAGCAGCGCCAGCTCCTCCTCCAGGGCCAGCTCCAGGGCGGCGGCCCCGGGCGGCTCCATGCCGCCGGCGCTGTCCGCCTCCGCCGGTGCTGACCCGGCGGCGGGCAGGCGCAGGCACGGCGCCGACATGGCCCTG